>NW_006294590.1:1086299-1086909 GCF_000327345.1 Myotis davidii | reverse complement strand
ACGTCCACCGGCCGCAGGAAGAGGGCAGTGAGGGACCTGGACGGTGAAAGGTGGCCCTGTTGGAGGCCCGTGTCCTTTCAGACCCACTGACCTGCAGGGGGCTCGGGGAGCGGGGGCAGACGGTGAGCTCACCGGGGTGCACTGTGACGCTGCCTGCTCCGTATTGGGGACCGGGGCTCAGGGATCTGGGCCGGGTGCATTGCCAGCCCTGCAGGTGCATCTGAGTTCCTCCTCTTCCCCCCAGGATGTCGCTTTGAGCTGGGAGGAGGTGGAGGAGGGAGGAAGCCAGGGGTGGGCGGTGGGAGGGGGAATTGGAGGAGCCCCCGCCGGCCTGGGCTTGGGGTCGGGACCCGGGCCGTGTCTTGGGGCTCACGAACCGGGCTCAAACAAGCCACGAGTCTGAGGTCCTGCGTGGATGTTGCGCAGGCTGCATGGTGCAACCTCGGACAGTCCCGGAGGCTCAGCAGACAGGGCTCCTCGGTTTACCCGGCAGCGGAATGGGGGCATGAGGGGCCGCGGGAGGCAGGAGGCGGTGTCCAACCCCATGTCCAGGGCCCACAGACCCAGGGAGCTGCCCCGGGGCCGGGCGGGTGGGGCCTCCAGAGTCGCC
>NW_006294590.1:1085272-1086119 GCF_000327345.1 Myotis davidii | reverse complement strand
GCGCCTAGGGGAGGGGTGCCTTGGGGGCCCTGCCTTGCCCTGCTCGGCCTCATTCTGAACTGCAGGCCGCAGCAGACCCTCTGGGGGCCTCGCTGCTGCTGAGTGGTGTGTCTCCGTGGCCATGGCAACCGCCTGGCACCCGGGCCTGCTCGTTAGGCTAACAAGGCGAGCCTGCTGGGCCGAGGGGGAGCCGGGGACACGTTGCCCCCGCTGCAGGTCCCCCCACGGTGTCTCCGCCGGGCCCCCCACTCCTCCCCGGGCCAGGCGTGGCGCTGGGGCACCTGGCCTGGGTGTGGAGGAGCTCACAGCGGCCGGAGCCACATGGCATGTCCCTGCCGCCCGTGACCTTGGCCAGGACCGGGGGCAGTGGGTGAGGGGCACAGAGTGGAGAGAGGGGCTGCCCACGGTGAAGGCTGTGCTGGGGGGGAAAGACCAGACACAAAAGGAGCAGCCAGCCCTGGCCAGTGCGGCTCAGTGGCTAGAGCGTCGGTCTGCGGACTGCAGGGTCCCGGGTTCGATTCCCGGTCAACGGCATGTACCTCAGTTGCAGGCTCCTCCCCAGCCCGGGCCCTGGTCGGGGTGCGTGCAGGAGGCAACCCATCGATGCGTTTCTCTCGATATTTCTCTGCCTTACCCTCTCCCTTCCACTCTCTCTAAAAATGGATGGGCAGATATCCTCGGGGAGGATTAAAAAAAAGGAAAAAGGAGCAGCCAGAGCGGAGAGCGGGGAGGAGAGCGGGGAGGGGGGCGTGAGGCAGGGATGTGTGCTTCTGGTCATTTCCCCTGATTCCTTAGTTCCTTCAGATCCACTGTGGGTACCTGGCCCCAAGGAATGGCCGGCGAAACC
>NW_006294590.1:1083578-1085224 GCF_000327345.1 Myotis davidii | reverse complement strand
GCCCGCAGCCCGCCCCTCCCGTGATGCGCCGGGAGCGAGTGTCCCGACCGGGTTTCTCTGGCCGCGGCCCTGTCCCCGGGGGACCCGTGTTCCAGATTCGCGGAGCCCAAGGCCACACCACAGCTGCTTCCTTCCCGGCTTCGTCCCGGCCCGGGGCCGCCGGGCCTGCGTCCAGGAACCTGAAGCTCGCAATTAAATGAAACTCGGTCCTCAGGTGCCCGGAGCGTCTCCTGGCCGGGGGGCTGGGGGACCAGGCCCCAGGGACCCGCAGCTTCCACCTGGCCTGGGGTCTGGGGCCATTGAGGCCCTGTGGGCAAGGGGAGAGGGTGGGCGTGCACCTGCCAGCCTCGGTCCAGGTCCAGGTCCAGGTCCAGGTCCAGGTCCAGGTGGCTGCCTTTTATTTCAAACAAACAAGCAAACAAACAGCCAGGTCGGTGTGGCTCCGTGATTGGGATTGAACATCGACCTAGGAACCAGGAGGTCACGGTTTGATTCCCACTCGGCACAGGCCCGGGTTGCGGGTTCGATCCCCAGTGTGGGCGTGCAGGAGGCAGCCGGTCCATGATTCTCTCTCATTGATGTTTCTCTCCCTCTCCCTCTCCCTTCCTCTCTGAAATCCATAAAAATATAAAAAAGGCAAAAAACCCCCCAAAACAACCCAACAGCCACCTGCAGGTGACTTCTGGGCCCCCTGGGTCCCCTCCGCTGGGGCAGCCACTTCTCGACGGGTGTGGTGTCTGCACCCATGTTTTCGGGCTCCCACGTGCCGGCCTGGGGGGGGGAGGACGCAGGTGGCTGTGTGGCCCGAGGGCGCTGCTCTGCTGTCATCGCCGGCTTTGTGGGTCCAGAGCGGTCGGCAGGTTTTATAGACCTCTACCTCGTCATGGCCTCTGACTCCACACGTCGTCCTCTGCAGCGGACGGTCACCCCCTCCCAGGCCCTGGTGGCACAGGAAGGGGTCTCAGCGAGGACTGTCTGGAGGGCAGAGGGCCCCCAATAAGGCGTTTTCTTTGGAGTCTGCGCCCAGAGCGTGGACTCGGGTCTCTCGGAGAAGCGCCTACTCTGCGCCGGGAGCTGTCCTTGGTGCTGGGCCCGGTGGGGACCAAGGCAGGCGCGTGCCCCGCCTCCCCACCCACATCGGGAAACGGTGGGGATCGAAGGCCATTCCTGCCTCAGTCTTCCCATCTGTGAAATGGAATGAGGCTTGCAGGTGATCCCGGGAGGAGCTCGGTCACCTTGGGCTGGCTGTTTGCCGGCCTCAGTTTCCCCGTCCGGAGAGGGGTTTGTGGTGGCACGTGCCTCGCGGGTGGCTGTGGGGATTAAGCGTGTCGCTTTGCCCCATGCACGTGGCGGACAGTAGGGGCTTTGTGCCCCCGAGCCGATGGACGGCCTGGGCGTAGACGATGAAGGCCAGTGTGCACGGATCTGCCCTTGGGGTCGCGGAAGTGGGTGGTGCCCCGGGGGTGCGGGCACCCCCTCTCGGCCTGGCTGTGCCGGTGTGGGTGGGGGCCGGGCTGGAGGGGCCTCGGCTGCCCTCCTCCCCAGGCCCCTGAGGAGCCGGCTCAGAGGAGATCCCTAAGGCGATTAAGTGGGTTCATTTGATCCCGAACGTGAACTTGAGCAGGCGGCTTATCTCCTGGAGATGA
>NW_006294590.1:1080897-1083482 GCF_000327345.1 Myotis davidii | reverse complement strand
ACACTCTACGCGAAACGCGCCTGCCTCTGGCTCTGAGATGCCTCCCCAGTGCAGCCTTGACTGTGCGCGGAAGTAACAACAACACAGATCCCTGTGATGTCCGCCCCCCCCCGCCCCCCGCGGTGTAACGGGAAGTGAGAGGAGGCAGGGCTGGCGGCTCCCACGCAGGATGAGTAAGTGCAGCTTTGAGAGAAGCGAGAGCAGAATCCTTTCGGGACTGGAAATACGTGAAAGTGACGGCAGAAAAAAAGAAGAAAAGAAAGCAAGCTCGTGTTTGGGTCGTGCTGGCAGGCTTTCTTTAAAGGGCCAGGCCTTGCGAAGGTTGCCTGGGGAGGGTGACGATCGTGGCGCGAGCCTGTCCCCTAGGACAGCTGTGTCCCCACCCCAGGACGTGCCCTGACCGGGAATCGAACGGGGACCTCCTGGTTCGTAGGCTGACGCTCCACCACTGAGCCGCCCCGGCCGGGCCACTCGTGTGCTTGGTCCGCTGTTCTTGCTCCAGAACAGACGAGTCCACAGGGACTGAAAGCCGAGTGTGGTCACGGGGGGAGGGGGCTGTGCGGACAGTGGCTTGGGGGTTCCCTTTTCTGTTGGGGAGACGGGAAAGCGTTGGAACCAGATAGGGGTGGCGGGTGCACAGCCCTGTGAGTGTGTTGAACGCCCCTGACGGGTCCTCGGTATTTCGGTGACTGCGATGTTATGTGAATGTCACCCCCGGTAGAACCACCGTGGGGGACGGGAGAGGGGGTGCACGTCCGGAGCGCTCACGGCATGCGCGGCGCTGAGTTTCTGGGTCCGCCCCGGAGACCCATTGTCACAGGTGCAGAGCCGGCTCAGAGACGCCAGGCGGCCCGTCCGGTCACACAGCCGGAAGGCAGCCGACCGTCCAGGGTCCAGGCCAGATGCTGAGGTCACCGCGCTGGACCTCGTGGCCTCCCCGGGGGCTGAGCCCAGCCAGGGAGAGAGGATGCCTGTCCTGGGGGGGCGGGGGGGGCTCTTCGGCTGCCTGCCCTGCAGCCACAGACACCCCCGAGGGCACTGCTCCGAGGTCACTGCTCCCCAAGGTCGCTGAGCGGCTGGGCTGGGGCCGACGGCCTCGAGGGGCAGTTGTGAGTCCGGTGTGATCTGTGCTCAGACTTGGGCGGGTTCGTGGCCCCAGGCCTGGTGGCTGTCCCGTGCCCCTCGCCCTCCCACCCAGCCCCCGACGCTGGCCACAGGAGCAGGAACTTCCCAGCTCAGTCCCAGGGCTGACTGTGAATCAGGGCGGCTCACTCCGGGGCGCGCTCGGCCGGCCGTGCTGCTTTCGGTTTCCCCGAGCGTCTCACTCTGACTCAGCGCCTCCCTGGCCCCGGTGACCCGGCTTCTGAGCGCCCGTGAGCCGAGCTCGGTTCCTGCAAAAGGGCTGCCTCTGGCCTCAGTTTTCCCATCCGGGCAGTGGGGGCAGCGAGTGGGGCTGCACGTGTCCAGGGTATGTGTGGAGGGGACACAGGGTGGGGTGGTGGCTGGGAGGGGGTGAGCCTCACAGGGGCCCCGTGCCCTGTCCGCAGGGGGTCTGGGTGGAGGGCTGTGTGCGTCCCACAAAGCAGTGCTGAGCGGCACCCCCATTTTACAGATGGGGAAACAGATGGGGAAACCGAGGCTCAGAGCTGCAAAGCTCTGCAAAACGGCAGAGCTGGGGTGTGAGCCACCCCAGTGATGACCTCCGAGGTCACAGTCTCGAGGAGTTAGGCGACAGGTGTGGGCCGCCCTGCTGGACAGCAGGCGAGGTCCTGGGCTGCTGGGATGCAGTCGCGGATGCTGTTCCCTGGAGGGTCGGGCCTGTGAGTGGGGAGCATGCAGAAGGCCTGTGGGGGGCAGAGACAGGGAAAGGGGTGCCAGAGGTTGCATGGAGGCCCCTGCCCCCCGTCAGGACCAGGTCAACAGGAAACCCCTCCCCCCTGGGCTACCAGACCAGCTGGCCTGTCCCCTGGGCCCTGGGATAAAGCTTCACTATCTCTTGACCCCGACAATTAATTGCTTCTGGGGATCGATGGCCCCACAGCGCCCTTGCTCTCCTGGGCCATGCCCTGGGATCCCCGCGGGGAAGGGTCTGCGACCCCGGCCCCAGGCAGCCCCTCCCCCGGACCCAGCAGCGGACGGACACTTTGGGGCGCTGGCCCTGGGCTCCTGCCTGCAGAACCTGAATTAATCAGGAGCCTGGGATGGGGCCCCTGAGGGTCCTCCGCCTTCTGGAAGTTTCTCCTGCCCCCTCCCCAGTGCCTGGTTCCCAGGGAGCCCGCTCCCCCGTCTCCCCGCTGGGACTCCAGGGCGGGGTGCCTGGATGCCCGTCCCGCTGTGGGAACCCCGGGGAGCTCCGGCCTCTCTGCCTCACCGTCTCCATCTGCAAAATGGGGAGAGGCCCGAGTGGCGTGCGGAGCGCGGGTGAGAATTCCACCTGATCCTGAGCTGCTCCTTCCTGGGGCCTCGCTGCTCTGTCGGCTGCCTCTCTGCAGACGGCCCAGCCCACCCCTGTGATGAGGAGGAGATGGGAGGGGGCACATTGGGGGTGTGAGAGGAGGAGGATGGGCAGCCAAGGGCAGCTGCCA
>NW_006294590.1:1080180-1080809 GCF_000327345.1 Myotis davidii | reverse complement strand
GCCTGATTGCTGTGAGGGCCTGTGGTTCGCCCAGCCTGGGGCTGGCCCCTGGGACCCGGGACGGATGGACTTGGGGTGGGGGTGCTCCTGGGCAGGGCTCAGGGCTGCTCCTCAAGGGCCCCCCGTCCCCGACTCTGTGCCCGGCATTGGACGGGCTGGGCCCTCTCTGGTGGGGCCACAGCCTCCTGCTCCCTTTGTCCCGCTCCAGGCCCAGTCCGCTCGCCCACGGCCCCGCCGCCCGCTGCTGGCGGGGAATCGGACCTCGTGAACTTGGCGATGACCTCTCTGGCGGCTTCAAGCAGAGCCTGGAGGGGCCGCACACCTCGGCTGTCGCTGGAGGAGGGAAATAAAACATCCGGGTGGCTTCTCACGGGAAGCCCGCCCCCCTCCCGCCGCCTGACACGGTGACAGGGGAGGGGCCCGTCCACCTGGTGTGGAAGGATGTGCCAGGCGGGCCCCGCGGCGACAGGAGTGGTGTTAGGTGCTCCTCCTCCCCCTACCCAGGGCCCGAAGGCCCCAAACGCAGCCACTGTCCCTCCGGGAAGGTGTGCATCTGCGGGGCCGTGCCCAGGCCTGTGGGTCCCGGGGCGCAGTGTGGGCTTCTGCAGTGCCCGCCCGCCCGGTGGTTT
>NW_006294590.1:1078063-1079977 GCF_000327345.1 Myotis davidii | reverse complement strand
CGCCCTCCGTCCGTGGAAGAGCTGGGACCGCGGCCGGGTGTGCGGACTCCGTCCGGCGCGCTGCCCACGGTGGTGTGTCGGCTGTTCTCTCTGTGCCGGTGCTGCCGCCGTAAAGAATGCGTAAGGCCGGTGTGGCTCAGTGGTCGAGCGTCACGGTTCGATTACCGGTCAGGGCACAGGCTCGGGGTGCGGGCTCCATCCCCGGTGGGGCGCGTGCAGGAGGCAGCTGGTCCATGATATATTCTCTCTCTCTCTCTCGTCATTGATGTTTCTCTCTCGTCATTGATGCTTTTCTCTCTTTCTCCCTCTCCCTTTCTCTCTGAAAAACAAAAAGAATGCATAAACCCGGGTGCAGATTAATGAGTCATTTTAAAGGCGACACCCAGTGGCCATGTGCCACCTCCTCCCCAGAGTGGTCAGCGCCCTGACTTCTGTGCGAGTCGCCTGCTCGTTCTCCCTCTGCACACCCCCGTGTGGGGCGGCCCAGGTCTGCCCTTCCCAGAGCCACGGACACGGAATCCCGGCGTGTGTAGCGCGGAGTCTGACCTTCCTCTGGGGGTCGCGTGTCTCTGCAGTTGGCCCCACGTCACCGCCGCACATCCTGGGTGTGGCTGTGCCACCGTGTGTGGGTCGCCCGTCTACGGATGGGTCGTTGGATCGGGGGCTCGTTCCCTGCTTTTGTGTGACAACGAGTGAGGCCGTCGTGCGCAGTCCTGTGCGCATGTGTGTGTGCGTGGACACAGGTTTTCGTGTTTCCCGGGTAAACACCCAGGAGTGGAATTGCTGGGTCACGTGACCGCCCACCGGAGCGGCCTCCTCACTGGGTATCCGATCAGCGCGTGGTCTCAGGTGGCCCGTGTCCTCGCACCACTCGCTGTCGTCTCTCGTTTCAGCACCACATCCACGCGGGGTCTCCTGGGGTTCCGATGGGCACTTTCCTGATAATCAGTGACGCTGGCACCTTCCCCTGAGCCCTTTGGCCATCGGTGGCGGGGAGTGAGTCCCCCCCGTATTTCTGTTGGCTCGACCGGTGCTCACTGACCCGTGGGCGGCGTTTGTGCCTGACGCTCGCTGTCGCCACGGGGTGCTGGCTGTGAGTGGAGGCTTAGGGGTGCTTGGCTGTGGGCTGAGGCCCCCCCTCTTTCAGGGGGGCTTCTGGGATCCCCGCTCTGGGTCTGGGGGCACGGGACTGACCGCCTGGGCTCCAGCGTGTGCAGGGCCTGCGTCTCGGGGTGTCGTGGAGACGTGCTGGGCCTGGTGTGCACCGCGTGGCCGGCCCGGGGGCCTCGCCATCCCGTCCCTGTCCTGGGGGAGTGCCCGCCCGGAGGATCGAGCTTGACTGACGCGGCCCCTCTTTCCCCCGCAGGTTCCCCGGAGTCTGAGGACACAGCGTTGCTGGCGGCCGAGTGTGGTAGGTCCACGTCTGTCCCCACTCCTCGTCGGCTCGGTGGGCTCCAGTGGGGGGTTCGGGAGTCGCTGGGGAGCCGGATTCCACCTGGCGGACATGGTGGGGGGCTCGGCGAGCCCTGTGGGGTTGCCCAGGGTGGGGAACAGCAGGAGGAGGTGGTGGGACCCCCCGGGGAGGGGCATTTCCTGGCCCAGCGCAGGGGTTTTCAGAGGAGGCCTGAGACAAAGGGGTCGTAGATGGGGGACGAGGTTTTCTCTCTCTTGGGGTTCTGTGCTCTGAAGGTGGGCTGGGCTGCAGACTTGTTGGGGCGGCCGGTGCTGCCCCGTGGTCACTGTGTCCAGCGTGAGGGGAGGCATCCTGGGCCCAGGCCTGGCACTGCCGCGCTCACGCGGGGAGCCCGGGGCAAGTCACTTCAGCTCTGTGCCTTGGTTTCCCCCTCTGTGAACTGGGGGAGTAGCAGCACCCCTCCCAGGGCTGCCGATGGCGACATGAGCTCATACAGACTG
>NW_006294590.1:1076497-1077773 GCF_000327345.1 Myotis davidii | reverse complement strand
AGCGAGCCGGCACACAGTAGGTGCTCAGCGAGCTATTAGGGCTTTTCTTTGTGACCCCCCCAGGTGGGCTGCCATCCTCATTTTATTTTGTATTAAATATATTTTTATTGATGTCAGAGAGGAAGGGAGAGGGAGCGAGAAATAGAAACATCCATGATGAGCGGGAATCATGGATCAGCTGCCTCCTGCACGCCCCGCACTGGGGATCGAGCCGACAGCCCACACATGTGCCCTGACCGGGAATGAGCTGTGACCTGGTTCATAGGCTGATGCTCAAACCACTGAGCCACAGCAGCTGGGCAGCTGATTTCAGTGTAAATAGCCACTGGCTGCTGCCCTGCACCGCACCAGGAGATTTCGGTCCTCTCCCGAAACAGTCATTCATCGCAGGATTATTTCTAAAGCACCTACTGTGTGCCAGGCCCTGTTCTGGGTGCTGTAAGACGGACAAGGACCCATCCTCCCGACAGTAAACATAGACAGAACGCATAGGGTGTCCTTGGTGGGAAGTGCCGGAGTGAGGAACCCGCTGAAGGGCTTGAGGACTGTGGGTTGTGGTTTCAAGTCGGGGTAGTCAGGGTGGGCTTCCCTGAGGAGGTGGCATTTAAGCAAAGCTCTGCAGGAGCAGAGGAAGGGAACGTGCAGGTCTCTGGAGGGTGTTTCAGAGAGAGCGGACCACCGTGCAAAGGCCCTGAGGCTGCGTGGAGTGGCCCCGCTGGTGTGTAGGAGTCGACACGAATCACGTGGGTGTGTGGGGCGTCTGGGGGGAGGCCTCTCCCCTTCGTTCCTCAGCCTGTAGGGTCCCGGGAGGCACCGGGGAAGGACAGGGACAGCCGTGGCGGTTGCCTGCTTCCCTGGCCGCACCCTGGGCCCCACGGTGGAGGGTTTCGTCTGGGCGACACCGGGGCGGGGGCCCCTCCAGGGAACCAGCCCCGGGTCTCCACCCGCCGTGCTGGGTGCCTTTGAAGTTGGGAGGAAGGTGGCCTTCCCTGGCTGGGCGTCCCCTTCCTCCTCCGCCTGCCGCCGGCCCTCCATCCATCCCGGCCTAATGGGGAGCCCTCCCTCCGAGCCTGAGTTATCTGCTTGTCACGCCAGAGGCCCAGCCGGGGACGATAAAAGGGCTTTTTGTCTGCAAGCACTTAGCTTCCTCCTCTGGGGCGATCCATCACCTTGGAGGGAGGGGGGGGCGGGCAGACAGATGCGGGGAGGGGGCGAGGTCTGCCCCGAATGCTCCCTGGAGCTCCCTCAGCCCAGAGATGAGGCTTGAGGCTCGTCT
>NW_006294590.1:1075803-1076443 GCF_000327345.1 Myotis davidii | reverse complement strand
TGTGGGGTCGAGGGCGCAGTGTAGGGGATGGTCGTGGACCAGCAGCTGAGCTTCCGCACTCGGCACCCGCGGGACCATGTTGCTCAGTCCTCAGAGCGGCCCCTCGAGGGGGACCTGTCCTTGTCCCCCGTGCACAGTGGAGCCAGGGGGGTGGTGGGGTGTCCCCACGTGTGCGAGCGGCAGAGGAGCAGGGGAGCCCTCCCTGCGGCTGTGGGGCCTGGGCCAGGGTGTGGAAAGGGGAGGTGGAAAGGGGTGAGGCTCGGGTGTGGGTGGGGCCCACAGTGAAGGGGGGACTGGGGCGGCCAGGCTCTCTGGGGGACCCCGAGGGTGAAGATCGGGCCCAGACAGCGTGCGAGCAGGTGTGCGTGTGGTCACAGGGCTCCGGACTCGGTTTGTCCTTCCTGGGCAATGGGTCCCCGCGCTGGGCGGCGGAGGGAGGCGCAGAGCCCATGGAGGTCTGTTTTTATTTTTTTAATTTTATTTTTAAAAAATATTTTTATTGCGGGAGAGGAAGAGAGCAAGTTCAGAGAGGAAGGGCGGAGAGAGAGAAACATCAATGATGAGAATTACCAATATCGACTGCCTCTTGCACGCCCTACACTGGGGATCAAGCCCACACCCCAGGCATGTGCCCTGACTG
>NW_006294590.1:1073697-1075475 GCF_000327345.1 Myotis davidii | reverse complement strand
GGGGTTCCCCAGAGGGGCTGGCGGTGGAGGAGGAGCGTGTGAGGATGTGTGTGTGTGTGTGTGTGTGTGTGTGTGTGTGTGATGTCAGAGAGGAAGGGAGAGGGAGGGAGAGAAATATCTGTGATGAAAGGGAATCATGGACCGGCTGCCTCCTGCACGCCCCACACTGGGGGGTCGAGCCCTTGACCCGGGCCCGTGCCCTGACGGGGAATTGAACCGTGACCTCCTGGTTCTTAGGCCAATGCCCACCACTGAGCCACACTGGCTGGGCCTTTTATGATTGTTTTTTCTTTTATAAGTGGGTGGGCTCTGGGTGGCCCTTGTCCTGCCCCAGGGACTAGGATGCCTTCTCCTCTGGCCGACTGTGCCAACCCTTCCCCACAGGGAGCCCATTTTTGGGGTCCCCTCGCTTGGGAGGAGGGGGTTGGGTGGGGCTGAGCAGCCTTCGGTGACGGGGGCGGCTACCTGGGTCTGGAGTCCTGCCTGGTGGGGGGGGCTTGCGTGCATTGGGGGGACAAGAATCTGGGCCAGTCCTGCCCACCGAGGCCTGGTGCTCGCTGCTGGTCGTTCTGCAGCAGCATCAGTGTGGCCCTACTGTGCGCCAGGGCCTGGAGCCAGCCCGTGCCCGTACCCGTACCCGTACCCGTACCCGTACCCGTGGGGGCTCCGCCTGCCCAGGAGCTCTCGGAGGAGCCAGCCGTTAACGCTGCCTTTGCAGCCGGGGACCTCGCCGGGCGGAGGGGCAAGCTCCACCCTCCCCGGTCCCGCGCTCATGAGTCAGGGGCTTGGGCAGCGTGAGGGCCGTGCCAGAACCAGGCGGTCGGACCTGGAGGTGGGGGACGGGCCCTGGGTCTGGGTCCGTGGGGCTGTATTTACGTCTGTGTTTTCCTGTGATGGTTCGAAACACAGCAGCCAGGGGATCTAGTTCCCCCGGAACACGAGCCCTCCCTGCCCCCTGAGTTCTGACACATGTAAAGATTCATCGAGCAACCCCCACAATCCAGAGAGCGTTGAAGTATGAGCTTCTTTGTATTTGGTTTCTTTCTCTCTGCATGTCTTTTTTTAATTGATTTTCACTTTTTAAAGAGAGAGAGGAAGGAAATCAGAGAGAGAGAGAGAGAGAGAGAGAGAGAAACATCGATGCAAGAGCGAAACATCCGTCGGCTGCCTCCTACACGCCCCCAGCCGGGGACAGAGCCTGCAACTCAGGCCTGTGCCCTGACCAGGAATCGAACCAGCAACCTTTTGGTGCAACCCCCGACCAAGTGAGCCGCACCCGCCAGGGCTGTTGTGAGGTATTTGCATGAAGTGTTTTCAATTGTATCGTTTAAAATAGGTTTATTCAAGTGGGAACTGTTTTCTTAGCTTTAATGAACTGTGCTGAGATGACTTTTCGGGAAGGAGGCCCCCAAATTAAATCAGCAATCCTGTCAGTAAACGAGTAACGACGTTACTGGGGCGCCTCAAGACATCGGGTTCATCATTGGGGGTGGCTGCCTGCCCGAGAACGCTGCTTGTCTTTCATCTCTGGCTCCGACGTGCGTCTCTCTCGTCTGATGGTCGTCCCTGCCCCCAGCCCGAGGGGGAGGGGGAGGAGGAGGGAGGAGGAGGGGGGCGGTGCAGCCTTCCAGGGGTCCCAGCGAGCCCCAGGGATCCAGGTAGTCTTGGCTCTAGCCTGCAGTCGGGGTTGTAAACCTGCATAAGGTTGGAAATGGTTGCACGACAACAGTGGTCATAATAACAGTGTGTAACAGTGACAGGGCCGCACTTTATAATTT
>NW_006294590.1:1053935-1054575 GCF_000327345.1 Myotis davidii | reverse complement strand
TTTTAAAGAGAGAGAGGAAGGAAGTCAGAGAGAGAGAGAGAGAGAGAGAGAGAGAAACATCGATGCAAGAGCGAAACATCCGTCGGCTGCCTCCTACACGCCCCCAGCCGGGGACAGAGCCTGCAACTCAGGCCTGTGCCCTGACCAGGAATCGAACCAGCAACCTTTAGGGGCACAGGGACGACGCCCGACCAACTGAGCCGCACCGGCCAGGGCCTCTGCAAGTTTTTGCCGTTCATCCGGATGAATAGTTGATTATCTTTCCTCGCCGAGGCAGCGTCCCGTGGTAGGAGTGTGTCACGGTTGGGCCTCCCCGTTCCTGAGCTGCCGGGCACTCAGGCGGTTTCGGGTTTGGGGCTGTTACGGATGAAGCGGGGCCGTCTCCGTGCGTCTTCCTGTCGGATTGCGTTGGCGGAGGCCGTGCGTGGCGCTGGGGAGCCGCCGTTGGGTTTTCCCTGTTCGCGAGGTGTGGGTGTGGGTGTCACACTCCCATTTCACAGATGAGGTAACTGAGGCTCTGGGAGCTCAAGGGACGTATGTAAGGTCGCTGGGCAAGAGCCGCGTGGTCTTCGTCCCGCTTCGCGCCGGGGACGGACCAGCCCTTCCGTTGCTCGGACGTGCCTGCGGGTCCGGAGGGCCC
>NW_006294590.1:1050955-1053733 GCF_000327345.1 Myotis davidii | reverse complement strand
TGTGCTGAGATGACTTTTCGGGAAGGAGGCCCCCAAATTAAATCAGCAATCCTGTCAGTAAACGAGTAACGACGTTACTGGGGCGCCTCAAGACATCGGGTTCATCATTGGGGGTGGCTGCCTGCCCGAGAACGCTGCTTGTCTTTCATCTCTGGCTCCGACGTGCGTCTCTCTCGTCTGATGGTCGTCCCTGCCCCCAGCCCGAGGGGGAGGGAGGGGGAGGGGGAGGAGGAGGGAGGAGGAGGGGGGCGGTGCAGCCTTCCAGGGGTCCCAGCGAGCCCCAGGGATCCAGGTAGTCTTGGCTCTAGCCTGCAGTCGGGGTTGTAAACCTGCATAAGGTTGGAAATGGTTGCACGACAACAGTGGTCATAATAACAGTGTGTAACAGTGACAGGGCCGCACTTTATAATTTACTTAATCTTATGCCCCCCCCCCCGGAAGTAGAGATGATCGTTATCTGACTTTATAGGCCAGGAAACGGGGGCCAGGGCGGGTGGGTGACCTGAGCAGCGGGAGTTGAACCCCGGCTGCGACCCAGAGCCCCGCTTCCCTCTCCTGCGGGGATTTCCTGTGTTTTTGGATGACTTTTCAGCCGGGCCCTTTAAAAAAAAAATTTTTAATCATGATCTGGGGATATTTTTCCATTGATTTTTAGAGAGAGTGGAAGAGAGAGAGAGAGAGAGAGACATCGATGGGTTGCCTCCTGCACGAGCCCCTCAGCGAGGGCCTGGGCCCAGGAGGAGCCTGCAACCAAGATGTGTGCCCTTGACCGGAACCGAACCCGGGACCCCTCCCTCCGCAGGCCGGCGCTCTGTCCACGGAGCCACACCGGCCAGGCCACTTGCCGTTCAGAAAACGTGCTGATTTAGGGCGGTGCCAGGCCTCGAGGGGCTGGAGTGCTGAGATGACCACCTTGTCCCTCCCACGAAGGCCGGGGACCCAACCAGGAGCCGCTCGGAACCACGCGGCAGAGCTGCGTCTGGGTGCTCACGCAGCCCATTCGCTGGAATGAAACGGCTTCTTTCCAGGCCGCACCTCTCTCTGCCCGTGGCTTTGAGCTGCCGGCCCCGTGGGCTCTCCCGGGCCTGCGGGTGGTACCGGGATCGCCATGTTAGACCCATTTTCCAGCTTCACTCCGCGACACCCGCTGTGCACTGTGGGGGTTGGGCCGGCGCCACCCGCAGCCCTCCCCGAGCCCGGGGCCAGACCGCACCTCCTGGCAGGGCCGCCCGGGCCGCGGGCCAGGCTCTCTGTGCCACGGAGGCCCCCAGGCGGCTGCTCTGTGCGGGGCTGGACGGGTCAGGGCAGGAGGGTCAGTTCCTGCTCCTGCAGTCAGCCCGGTGTCCCCGTGGCCTCCGGGGGCGGGGAGGGGGTACCACAGAGCCTCGAGCTGCTGGCTGTCGAAGAGCGCAGGGTGGGGCGGGGGCAGCTCTGGTGTCCGGGGCACCCACTTTATTTTACTTATCTACGTATTTTTAAAATATATTTTTATTGATGTCGGAGAGGAAAGGAGAGGGAGAGAGAGAAACATCAACGATGAGAGAGAATCATGGATCGTCTGCCTCCTGCACGCCCCACACTGGGGACTGAGCCCGCAACCCGGGCATGTGCCCTGACCGGGAATCGAGCTGTGACCTCCGGGTTCATAGGTCGACACTCAACCCTTGAGCCACGCCGGCCGGGCCAGGGGGGCACTCACTTTAGGTAGAAGAATCAAGGGTGGTCTCTGAAGGAGGTGGCACGGCAGCTGAGACTGGTGCCTGGAGAGGAACCAACATGAAAGGAAGAGGGTTGAGCCTTCCAGGCAGGGGGAGCAGCACGTGCAAAGGCCCTGTGGCCATCGTGGTCAGGAAGGCTGAGGGGCTGATAGGGCTGGAGCTGGGCTGGGCGCCCCGGCGGTGGTTCCGGATCTGGGGCTGTTCTGCGGGCCCTTTGCCCCATTTGAGGCGGAAATGGAGGGGAATGGCTTTTGCTTCTCCCTTTTGTTCCTTGGCTAGTGGATTGATTGACATGTACTGGGGAGGTGGGGTGTTCCAGACGTTTGTAGGGCAGCGGGATCAGAGGGTAGAAAAGTCGGGCATTGTCCGCGCGATTGAGGAGTTTAGTGTTCACACAGAGAGAGCGTCGGTGAACATGTGCCGTCGAGCGTGTGGGGGTCACGGGCACAGAGTTGAGGTCACGGGAGCGAAACGCGGCCCGAATCTGTGGTCAGGGCAGGCTTCCTCGGACCAGCCAGGTGCGGGTCAGGTCGCTCTGCCCGAACTCCAGGTGCCGGCCTCCCTCCAGCCGGTGGGAGAGGGTCCTCCCGGGCCTCGTCCAGGTGGCTCCAAGCGCCCCGTCGGTCACTCCCATTTCTCCTCTGTGTCTCCTGGAAGGACTTTGCCATCGGAGGTCGGGCCGATCTCCTCTCGGTCCTTAACTTGGTCCCATCTGCAAAGACCCTTTGTCCAAACAAGGCCGCGTCCGCAGAAGCACAGCAAAAGGCAGGTGCGACTCTGAGCCCCGCACACAGGGAAGGAATCGGCCCAGAGAGGTTAGGAGTTTGCCCCGGGCCACACAGCTGGCAGGTGGCTGTGGTCTGAACTGGGTCAGTCCGGCTTCCCGTATCCTTGGGGCTGCCACTCGTCACCTAACCACAGTCGAGACTCCCAGGCGGGCAGCACCAAACGCCCGGGTCCCAGCTTGGGCACCCCCCCCTCTCCACACGAGTCCAGGGAACCAGGCCTGGAGCTGCGGGGAGACCCTGAGCACCTGGAGGCGCCCCCCTGCCCCGTGCCC
>NW_006294590.1:1050089-1050892 GCF_000327345.1 Myotis davidii | reverse complement strand
TGCCCCCCTCCCGCCCGAGCCAGCCACAGACAGACCCCCAGGCGCCCCACCCCCTTCCACCAGAGAGGCACCTGGGAGCCACTCAGGGTGGCCAAGGCAGGCCCCTCCTGCCTCCTTGGGGAACCCCCTTTCCTTGCCACCCATGCCCTTGTGTGTGCGTCCCCGTCACTGGTCTCTCCCACGGTCCCTGGAAGTGGCCCATGCGGACGGCGACCGCGGGAGGCGTGGGGAGCGACGGATTCTTTCTCTAAGTGGCTCCGTCTAAAGAGGGTGCAGTGTGGGGCTGGGTCAGGTTCGCCGTCGCCATGAAGTCGCTCAGCCACCTTCCCGACCCGGCCCGGCCCGGACCAGAGCACAGGGAGCCGGGACTTGGGGACACATGTCCAGGTTCCAGGAGGATCCCGGCCCGGCCCCTGGAAGGTCGGGGCTGTGCAGGGCCCGTGTCCAAAACAAACAGAGAAGAACAAAAGGAACCGGTGAGGCCGGCCCGCCGCCTGGGGCTCCGCTTCCTGCCCGCGTTTGGGTTTGGCGGGGCGGTCTGGCTCCTTGTTCCCGAGGTTTTGTGTTCTCCCCGCGGGGTCACGGCAGCACCGGGACCTGCGGTCTACACGTGCGGCGGCTGCTCGCTCCCTCGTCTCTGCGTGCCTCGGTCTCCCCACCTCTAACAGAAGGCGTTGGAGGGGAACAACCCCCACCGCTTGGCTTCGGGGCAGGCAGTTTCTGGGGGAAAGCAGGGTGGGGGGGGCCGAGGGGGGAGCGGATGGAAGTTGACATGCGTGGTCTCCGACTCGGCTGTCCCCGCT
>NW_006294590.1:1048745-1049978 GCF_000327345.1 Myotis davidii | reverse complement strand
AAGCCGGGCTGACCCAGTTCAGACCACAGCCACTTGCCGGCTGTGTGGCCCGGGGCAGCCTCTTGACCTCTCTGGGCCGCGTCCGCCCCGTCTGTGGGGGTGGAGAGCGGCATCTGCCTCTTGCTGTGCTCGCTGGGACGTGTGGCTGTGGTTGTGATCGTGGCCCTGCTTCCACTCGGGAGCGTCCCTCGTCTATCCCCAGAGTCCTCACTTGCTGCCCCCCAAGCCCCCACCTTCTGTTACTCCCTGACCTCTTCTAACTCCACCCACCGACCACTGCCCTTGGCCACACAGCCTTCTCTCTGCTTCTGCCACGCACCCGACTCCGCCTGGCCTCAAGGCCTTTGCACGCCCCGTGCCTCCGCCAGGGGTGCCTCTGCTGGGGGTGCCTCCCCTGCATCTGTACAGCTCAGGATGCTGTCCTAGGCCAGTGTCGTGGGGCCCGACTCCTGGCGGCTGGGTGACCGCTGTAAGGACGCCTCGCCTTGTCACTGCCGCCCAGAGCCCTGCGGGGAGCCGGGGCTGAGCCCGCCCGGCCGCCGATGGGTCTTTGACACCCAGAGAAAAGCTCCGACTTGTCTGAGTCACACCGCCCGTTGCCGCCAAGGTTCAGAGCCCTGGCTGACCCACAACCGTCCGTGCTGGCCTGTGCGTGCGTGTGTGTGTGTGTGTGTGTGTGTGTGTGTGTGTGTGTGTCCGCCCTCTGGGCCTCTCACCGCCATGACCCCTGCTCAGGATTCCGACGGGAGGGTCCTGTGTGCTTTCTCTGAGATTGCAGGGAGGACAGAAATAGTTAGAGAATGGGGGCTAGCAAAAAGAGTGGCCTTCACAGAGTTTTAAAATGGAAAATTATAAAATTATATATATGATGAAATAAGCTGAAAAGAAAACCCAAATATAACGAAAAAACTTTTAATCAAGTCTTCTCTTTGGAAGTATGAGAAGTTTGTATTGGTGTTCTTTTTTACCACAGATGACCAAAAAAAGGCCCGGCCGCCGGGGGGCAGGGTCCCGCTGGGAGGAAACGGGTTAAGGAGGGGAATGCGGGGGAGCCCGCGCTCAGGCTCCCCGCGAGCGGGACTGCTGAAGAGGCTTGCTGCGGAGCTATAAAAAGGCCTCCCAGTGTCTCAGCTCCTGAGTGGCGGCTGGCAGCCCGCCAGGGTTGCCATGGCGATGAGGAATTATTACTTACTGCCAAGGCTGGGGAAAAAAGGCTCTTACTTTTGGCTCCCC
>NW_006294590.1:1044498-1047952 GCF_000327345.1 Myotis davidii | reverse complement strand
TTGCCCAGGGCCCTGGCAGCCGGCAGCGGGTAAACACGGGAAAGTTGGAAGGGCGTCCCGAGCTCACAAGGAGCCTTTAGTTGCGGGCGGCGGGGTGAGGGAGGGACGTGTCCTGAGGTCTGGGCGCGCCCGGGCTGGTTTTTTTTTTGGGTGGGTGGGTGGCAGTGGCCCAGCCCGGGGGGCCTCCGGCCGGGGCCCGGGAGGGTCTGCGTCCCAGACGGCACTGCCCGCTTGCCACCGTTCGGGTTCGGGTCCCGGTTCCACCCTCTTTCCGGACCAGGCGGCCTCCCCTCACCCGTGGGAGCCTTGGTGTCCTCATCTGTGAGATGGGGCCGTGGAGGGCGTCACGCGGGCGTGGGGCGACGTAAGAGGCCCCGTGGGCTCCTGGTCTGCGCTGGGCTCACGTCCCAGCCACATGCTGCCTGCCTGTGCGACCTGGGACAGGTCACTTCCCGCAGCCTCAGTTTTCCCATCTGACAAATGGACGCGCCACCTGTCTTTACCCCACAGGTTGTTGTGTGGCCACTGGGGGCTAATGAACGGTCCCCTCCCGCCCCTGACAGGCAGTAATGACGTTGGGCGGGTCTGAGAACGGCCGGGGACTCACGGAGCCTCCGCTCTCTCATCCACGCAGTGTGAGCTGCCGTAGGTTTGCCCGGGGAAACCCAGGCCAACCTGTAGGGCCCTGCTCGGCCGGGGTCTGTGGTTGCCCGAAGGGGTGTGCAAATGGGCTTGGATTTGAGTTAGATATTTTGAAAAGAGAAAAAAATATATTTACTGATTGATTATATATTTTTATTGATTTCAGAGAGGAAGGGAGAGGGATAGAGACATAGAAGCATCGATGATGAGAGAGAACCATTGATTGGCTGCTTCCTGCACATCCCCCACTGGGGGATCAAGCCCGCAACCCTGGCATGTGCCCTTGATCGGAATTGAACCCGGGACCCTTCAGTCTGCAGGCTGACGCTCTATCCACTGAGCCACACCCCCAGGGCTAAGTTAGCTACTTAAATCTCCAGCGATTTTTCTTTTCTTCCTTGAGAGCCCCCCAATTTTATAGATGTGAAACCCCAGCCCCGAGAGTTAGAGGGGGCTGGGTCTCCAGATTCTGTCTGCATTTGGTCCTGGGCCATGGTCCCCGTGGCTCCCCCAGCACAGGCCTGCTCTGTTCTGGCTTTACCAGACCTGGGCCCGGCACCCCAATCCTGTCCCGTGTGGGCCGGGCCGGGCCGGCCGGCTCTCCCACGGAGGGTGGCAGCGTGCTGTGTCTGTAAGTGACACCGGATGCTGCGCTGGTGGCTGGCTCGGGGCCTCCTCTCTCGGGCCAGCAGTTGCCTTGCGGAGTTCCCCTCACGTCCAGGCTGCCCACGCCAGCTGCTTTGCCTGGGGGCCCTGGGAAAGGCTGTGCCCTCTTCCCGGGGCCCCATGAGTGCCCCTTGCTGTCCCCACATCCTCCCCAGTGGATGCGACCCCTCCTCAGTGGACAGGTCACACAGGGACCCTTAGGATGGGACCTCCTTGTGCGGACAGTGGTGGCCACATTGCACTGAGTTAAAGTGCATAGAGCTGGCCCAGCCGGCGTGGCTCAGAGGTTGAGCGTCTCCCCACGCACCAAGGGGTTGCCGGTTCGATTCCCGGTCAGGGCACATGCCTGGATTGCAGGCTCGATCCCCAGTGGGGCGGCGGGGGGGGGGCATACAGCAGGCAGCTAGCTGACCAAGGATTCTCTCTCGTTATTGATGTTGCATCTCTCTCTCCCCCTCTTCCTTCTTCTTTCTCTAAAATCGATAAAAACATTTTTTTAAAAAGTGTATGGACATCCTGGCCGGTTTGGCTCAGTGGATAGAGCATTACCCCGTGAACTGAAGGGTCCCGGGTTCGATTCCGGTCAAGGGCATGTAGCTTGCTTGCTTGCAGGTTCCCCGGCCCGGGCCCTGGTCCGGGTGCGTGCGGGAGGCAACCCATCGATGTCTCTCTCTCACATTGATGTTTCTCTCAGTCTCTCCCTCTCCCCTCCACTCTCTCTAAAAACCAATGGAAAAATATCCTCCCGGGAGGGTTAAGTAAATAATAACAAAGAAGTAAATAAATAAAAAGTGCATGGAGCTGAACTCACACACACACACACACACACACACACGCATGCACGCACGCACACGCTGTGTGTACAACTGGTGAGATCTGAATAAGGTTGGTTTCCTGGTTACGCTGTTGACAGTGACTGTGTGTAGTTCTGTGGGGACGGTCCCGTTGGGGGAAGCTGCCGGGCACACGGGATCTCCCTGTGTTATTTTGAGCAGCTGCATGTGCGTCTGCAGTGATGCAATAGAGAGACTGGGCCCGGGGAGGCCCGGCCGTCCTGGGTTCGAGTGCACACCTGCCCCTGGGTGGCTGTGTGAATTAGAGCCAGTGGCTTCGCCCCGCCAGGCCTCAGTGTCCTCACCTGTGAAATGGGAGGAAGTGTGGAGTTACCGGGTTTACTGAGTCGATGTGTGCAGAGTGCGCTGAGGGGCCGGCGTGCTGAGTGTGTCATTGTCCCCGTGATGGGACCATGATGGGACCGTGGGGTGTGTCCGCGCTTCCTCGTTTCATCCCGCCTCAGCCCCTGGGAGGGAGGGCGCTCAGGGGGCGGTTCTGGGCCTGGGTGACCTGGGGAGGCGGCTGGCCCTTCCTGAGCCTCAGCTCCCTCCTTGGCTCCTCCCTGTAGGCCAGGGAAGGAGTCAGGACAGGGGCGGGGCTCCGGGCCGGTGAGAACCAGGCAGCCTGGACCTCCTCTGACCTCCGGACCCACCACCTACCTCGCAGCCAGGCCCGTTGAGGCCCCCGTGCTGTCTGTGGCCTCGCGCGCCCTCCTGTCTGAGCTCTCTGCCTCTTCGCCCTGCCCTCTGGGCTGCGGGTTTCCCTGCGGTTCCTGGGTGGGTGCTGGTTCCCCGGACCCCTGCCCTCTGCGGGTGGTGAGCAGGCCTTCGGGCGTGACCGGAGCGGGTGCTGGGGTGCCAGGGTGACGCTCAGTGCTGGAGGCCAAGCGTTCCCTTTCCTGCCCCTGCTCCAGGCCTCCCAGGGCAGAGGCTCAGCTGTAGGGGAGGCGGGACTCGCACCCGGGTCCGGGCAGGGCTGGTCTCCGGGAATCTGCTCAGCCCCTGGCCCAGGCTGAGAGCGCCCTGTTCCGGTCCAGACCCGAGGCCGGCGGCAAGGACTCGTCTGGGGGCTTTGAGCTGGGAGGCGGGGATGTGTGTGGGGGTGCCCCTTCCTCCCAGTGGCATTTGCATGACAATGAGCCCTTTGTCGGGGCGCAGCCTCCTTCCCGGGCTAATCACCTCATTCCCGGCCTGTGAGGTCATAATGGGCCCTTTCTGCCAGGCCAGCAGCTGTGTGGGCCGAAGGCAGGGCGGGCAATACGTGGAGAGGAGGCGTTTACCAGGGCCCGCGCCCCCCCCCCCGCCCCGGGGGG
>NW_006294590.1:1040206-1044471 GCF_000327345.1 Myotis davidii | reverse complement strand
TCGCTCCCCCTGACACAGGAACCCTGCGCCGAACCCCCTCCAGCCTCCGTGGGCCTGGGAGGTGGGGGTGAGTCCCTCGCTTCCTGCAGAGCCGGCGGGTGGCAGGGCCGCTCAGAGGCTGCGTTCAGCCCCCTCTGTCTTCTCTTCGGCTTCGTGGAGATTCTGCCAGGGCCTCGCCTGGGGGGCCGGGGCGACAGGGGGCAGGCGGGGGCCATGTCAGGAAAGGCGTGGCCGGGATAGTGGCAGGATGGTGGCCCCCCAAACACGTCTGCACCTGTTGGTACCCCGCTCCCGGCATGTGACCTGCGTGGGAGACAGGGTCTTGGCGATGCAGCTTGAGGTGAGGTCACCTGGCCGACCGGGGGCCAGTGACCTGACGTGAGACGAAGGGAAGACACACGAAGGGACGGTCTTCAGTCCCCGGAAGACGGGCGGAGGCTGGAGGGACGTGGCCAGGAGCTGGAGGAGGCAGGAGGGACCCTCCCCCGGGGCCTTCAAAGGGAGGGAGTGGCCCTGGCAGCGCCGAGATTTCAGACTTGGCCTTGGAGCAGCGAGAGGATCCATTTCTATTGGCTGCACCTGGTGCCGATTGGCCAGCCCAGGGAGGCATCCTGGGCAACAGGCTCTCCTGGGGCAGCCCTGATAGGGGAACCACCACAGCAGCACAAGCCCAGCTGGGTGCTGTTGGCTAGCAAACCACGGAGGCCTGCCTGGAGGAGGCATGTGGCATATTATATTTATTAAAAAAATTAAAAAAAATTGACACCCGAGGATATTTTTTCCATTGATCTTTATTTTACTTTTTAAAATACATTTTCATTGATTTCAGAGAGGAAGAGAGTGAGAGAGAGAGAAACATCAATGATGACAGAATCATTGAATGATTGGCTGCCTCCTGCACGCCCCCTACTGGGGATGGAGCCCGCAACCCTGGGCCTGTGTCCTTGACCGGAATCGAACCCAGGACCCTTTAGTCTGCAGGCGGATGCTCTATCCACTGAGCCACACCAGCTAGGGCACCATTGATCTTTAGAGAGTGGAAGGGTGGGGGAGAGAGAGAAACATTTATGTGAGAGCGAGGGGCACACACACCCGTCCAGGACTGAGGGAGCTCAGGGGACATCGGCTCAGCCCGCTCGCCCCATGTCTTGGAGGCCAGCCGGTCGGGGTCCTGCCCAGGCCCCTCTTTTCAGGGCCAGTGTGTGTCCCGCTCGGTGGGCGGTGCCACGGAGGATCCCCTGGGCCCGTGGGCCCCGCTCCGGCCACCACTGCCTGCTGCCGCCTCTCCAGGGCTGTGGCCTTCGGAGCACATTCCCGCCTGGCCCGGGCCACCCCTCCGTGTCCTGCTCCCCCAGACCTTGCCGGCCCTACCTGTGGCTGCCCGCTGACCACACGTCGGGAGCCGCCGGTCACAGTGGGAGCCGCGGGCTGTGTCTGGGTGACTGAGTGGGTTGGGTCTACAGCCCGTGTTTTTAAAATAAAAAGTGGGAATCCCGCAACGACTTCCCATCGGACTTATTTCTCCCGAAGGAATTGGACACGGGGGTCCCCTGAGCAGCGGTCACCTGCTCCCTCTGCCCGTCACACACCCGCCGCACCGGCCCCTCCTCGGGGCCGGGACTTACCCCACTGGGGTCATCGTATCTGCAGCCCCCCCTCCTTCTGGCCTGGGTCCCGGTTCATCTTGCCCCCCCCCAATAGATAATCACACCCTCCCTGCTGCCAGCCCTGGGCACCTAAGCCGTGTCCCTGTCCCACTCCTGGCCGCAAGGGGGAGGATCTTGGGGTTCATGCCCACCCCATCAGCAGTGACCAGAGGCGCCCTGGGGGTAATGAGCCCTCTGCACCCACATTCCAGCCCTGGACCAGCTGCTCAGAGGGCCCAACCCTCGGCCGGGCCTCTCGTGGAAACAGGCCAGGCCTATGGGAGGTGGGCCGCGCTCCGGGTGGGTGGGCTCCAGCCGGGAGGCGGCCGTGGGCGATGCTGTCCTCCCAGCAGAAACATTTGTCCTCGTTCACATGTGGTGGGGACGCCCCCTGAGAGCTGCCCTGGGATTCTTGGGGCGACCCCAGACATTCCTCGGAAGGCTGTTCCCGCGGGCCTGCGTGCGTGGGGGAGGGGCGGGGCCGGCATTTCCGGCAGCTGCACAGCTGTGGACACGGTGGCCAGATGTTGGTGCAGGGAGGTCTGCGGGAGCCTGGGGCCGGCCCGCCTCCCCCCTGGGGTCTCAGCGGGAGGGGGGAGGGATGGGGTGGAGGCTGCAGGCGGGCAGGCGGAGAGAGGGGGCGGCTGAGGGCCTGGCCTGGAGCTGCAGGGTCCGGGGCCACGAGAAGGGGCAGAGATGGTCACATCTGCCCCTCCCTGCATCCTGGCTGCCCGGGGTGGAGGGGCTGTAAGGGCCTGAGGTGTGTGAGGTGGGCCAGAGGTGAATGAGGCCTTGACTGGGAGGGGCTGCTGAGTGCTGGGACCCTGAGTGGCAGCCTGGGCAACAGGCTTTCCTGGGGCAGCCCTGGTAACACAGGCCCAGCTGGGTGCTGTTGGCTAGCCAACCAGGGAGGCCTGCCTGGAGGAGGCATGTGGCATGTTTTATTTTTATTTATTTATTATACAAATTTTTAAAAAAATTCTCACCTGAGGGTACTTTTTCCATGGATCTTGAGAGAGAGAGAGAGAGAGAGAGAGAGAGAGAGGGAGGGAGGGAGGGAGAAGGGGGAGAGAGAGGGAGACCCACTGCTTTTCAGAGAGAGTGAAGGGACGGAGGGAGGGAGAGGGAGAAAGAGAGAGAGAAATATTGATGTGAGAGAGACACATCCACTGGTAGCCGCCTCCTGCATGCACCTAGACCAGGGCCGGAGATGGAACCCGAGACCCTTTGGTCCCGCGGGCCGACACCCTAACCGCTGAGCAAAACGGCCAGGGCTGGTGTATTTTGTTTCATTGTTATTCTTTAAATTGTGGCAAAATACACGTAACGAGAGAGTGGCCTTCACGGCCTGTTTGAAGGGCCCCGTTCAGTGGTCGGTGCACCATCCCCACCGTCCTCTCCAGAACGTCTTCATCTCGCAAACCTGAGACTCAGTCCCCGTGAAATGCCCTCCCACCTGCCCCCCCTCCCGGGAGCTTCCCTTCCACTGTGACCCCGACCCTCCCGGTGCCTGGACCTGTGGCCCCGACCCCTCCGGCTGGGGCCTCGTGTGAGTGGGACCCCAGGTGTTTGCCCTTCGCGTCTGGCTGCTCTCACCCAGCGGGACCCCAGAGCCGTGAGCTGCGGCCCTTTCCGCCTCGGGGGGGTGGCTTCCCTCCGTCCAGGCAGCGGAGTGGACGGGCTGGAGACCCAGCCGGTCGCCCTTTAGAAACCCAGCTTCTGGGGCCGGGGAGGCGGCCACGGCCGGCCTGCGGCAGCGCTGAGCTGGCCACTGTGTTCCCAGCCCCGGGGCCGGGGGCCGAGCGGTTTGCCAGGTCACATGCTGGTGCCCGCGTCCCCCCCGCCACCACCCGGACACCGGCTGCGCCTCCGCAGAGAAAGCTGCCGCGAGGGGGACCGGAGGGCGGAGCTGGGCTCGTGGGAAACGTCCCTCCCGGGCGCCCAGGACGAAGCCGGCGGTGCTTGCGGGAGGCCCGGGGGTCCCTCGAACCGTGTGTGTGTGTGTGTGTGTAGGGGGGGGCTGCTCACGGCTGCGGTTTCTCGCTCCCTCTCTTCCCTTTAACATTAAATGGGGAGAAGACGTGGAGGAGGAAGGGATTTTGAGCAGATCCCCGTGGGGGGGGCCAGGCCCGGCCGCCTTGGCCGCCGTCCAGCGGACACAAATGCACCGATGAGACGGCACCCCACGGGCCTCCTCCGGCTCCCCCCGCCACTTCCCCTTCTCGCCTCGAGCCAGGCCGCGGTTTTCGGGACGGACCAGGCCTGGCCGCTGCTGGCCGTCTGATCTCCGCACGTGCGTCCTCCCCAGAGCCTGGGTTCCCCGACCTGTGGAAGGGACGAGCATGCTCTTCGAGGGATATCGAAGCCCCCCTCCCACCCCCACCCCGGGCGGGCCTGCTGACACCTTGGTTTTGGGGTTCTGGCCTCCAGAACGGTGAGAATACATCTCTCAGACACCCGTGTGCGCGTGTGTACGGCAGCCCGAGGGAACGGGTGCACCTACTGTGCGCCAGGCCCCGGGCCTCTCGTGGGGGCGTGGGCGGTCAGCCGACAGGAACGGGGTATAGATGCTGGAGAGACGGTGAGGGAGGCCGGCGGGGCGCTGGCCTGTGCGGGGCT
>NW_006294590.1:1038581-1039516 GCF_000327345.1 Myotis davidii | reverse complement strand
GGCCGCGTGTGGAGGGGGCCTGAGCGTGGGCAGGGGGAGTGGACGGGCTGGCAGAGCAGGGCCCAGGAAGGGTGGGGGACCCCATCGAGGGTGCAAGTGGCTTCCGACGAGGACTCCCTTGCTTTCTCTTTTAAAAAAAATAAATTTAATTGAGGGAGAGAGAGAGAGAAACATCAATGATGAGAGAATCATGGATCGGCTGCCTCCTGCACGCCCCCCACTGGGGATCGAGCCTGTAACCCGGGCCTGGGCCCCGACTGGGAATCGAACCCTGACCTCCCGGTTCATAGGTCGATGCTCAACCACTGAGCCACACCGGCCGGGCTCCCTTGCTCTCTCGACCTGCGTCTTCCCTTCTTTCTGGGCCTCGGTTCCCATCTGTGGAGCCGGCAGATGTTCCTTGCGGTTCTCCCGGCGTGGACGGGGGTCTCTCTCTTTCCCCGGAGCCTCTGGGGCCCAGGTGGCTCGCCCCGTGTCCCCGTGTCCCCGTGTGGCCCGCGCTGCCCCAGTGTCCTGCTCCCAGCTGAGCCTGGGCCAACCTCCTGTGTGTCCTGCTCCCACGTCATAGTGTCATCCTCCCCAGAGGTCACTGGGAGGCCAGCGGGCCCGGCCTTGCCTGGGGTCACTGATCTGGCCTGCCCGAGCGGATGGTGTCCACCACGCCCCCCGCGGGCCTCTCAGGACAGGCCCTCCCTGCTTTCCATGAGCTGCTGTTGCTTTCGGAGAACTGGGCCCCCCGCAGGTCGGGCGGGCTAAGGGGGGTTGGGGGCCATCGGAGGTGGTGTGGGCAGTGCCCACAGAGTTGGGGTCCCAGGGGTAAGGGTGGTCAAACCAAATCTAGGCTTATGGGATAAAATAAAAAGATGGTATGATTTATATCTGTATACTCTTGAAAGCCACATGGTCCCAACGTTGAATAACATTTGAACAAATAT
>NW_006294590.1:1033916-1038386 GCF_000327345.1 Myotis davidii | reverse complement strand
CCCCGCTCCCCCCCCCACGGCATCTCCTACCCCGTGCAGATCGCCCGCTCCCACACGGTAAGGGCCACCGGGCCACCTTGGGGACATGCGTCGGCCACCGGGTTCCGCCCCAGTCCTTTCTCTCCTGGCGCTCAGGGCTGGGGTGGCTCACGGTGCCCCAGGGGGAGGTGGCGCCTCGGCAGTGACCACTGGCACCGCCGGCCTTCCCAGGCCTTGGGCACCTGGCACAACGAGCTCCCTCCCACTTTATTTTTAGAAAACTTTTAAAAATACATATTTTTATTGATTTCAGAGAGGAAGAGAGAGAGAAGGAGAGAAACATCAATGATGAGAGAGAATCATGGCTCCACTGCCTCCTGCATACCCCCCACTGGGGATGGAGCCCACAACCTGGGCACGTGCCCTTGATCGGAATCGAACCCGGGACCCTTCAGTCCGCAGGCCGACGCTCTCTCTGCTGAGCCAGACGGCCGGGGCTTGCTTCCACTTTAAAGCTGGGAGGATGGAGACCGGGGCCGCTGAGCTGGCGGCTGCCTCTCAGGGTCCGCAGTGGGATTTGCACGCGCACATGGAGTGCCTGCTGTCTACACTCCCCTCTCAGCCCGGCCTCATCCAGGCCCTGGTTGTACCTCCTTCTTTGCTGGGCTCCCACCCCCCTCCCACCTCTTCCCCACGGGCCCAGCCTCGGGGACTCCTCCCTTCCCCGTGGCTCCTGCCCCCCGCTGCCCCTCCCGCCCTTTTTGCCCTGGCTGGGCCCTCTCCAGGCACTTGGGGTCACCAGCTGACCCAGACACCTCCTCACTCTTCACCTGCTGGGCTGGCCGTGACGCAGGAAGCGGCTGGACAGGACCCAGCGGTCACCAGCCAGCAGGCTGAGGCCAGGGGTGAGGTGTCACCACGGGGTCAGGTCATCTGCTGTCACTGAAAAGGAGGAGCAGGAGCCCTGGGCATTGGGTCGGGGGGCGTGGTCTGAGCTGGAGACACGGTTCTTTGGGGGATGGGAGGGGCGTGCTGGGTCTGCAACCTGAGGCTCCCTCATCACTGGCCGCCCTGGGCCCCCACCCCTCCCGCCAGCTCATTCTGCAGGCGGGCAAGGTTGGGGAGATGCCCCCCTTTTCTGACAGAGGGTGGAGGAAAGGGGAGATCAAGGCACAGAAGGACAGATGCCCTGTGCCAGGGCCCGCTGGGGACCGAGCGTCCTGGCTGCGGGGTCAGTGGCCGAGACAGGTCTGCTGGGATGTGGGGACAGGGCGGGGACCCAGGGACATGCGACCTTCCTGGGACGCAGCTCACTCTCCCCAGGCTCTGGCAGGCTTGCCTTCTGGGGGGGCACCGTAGGCCCAGCGCCTCTGCCAGGACGCCAGGCACACAGGGTGGCTTTGAGGGCCAGGTCCCACTGGAGCCTGAAGAACCCCCGGAGCTGGCAGTGAATCCCGTTCCTCCCAACCTGCTGGGTGACATCGGGCTGCTCGCTTCACCCCGCCGGGCAGCCTCGGTTTTCCCGTCTGTGATATGGGCGCGTGAGTCTGAGCGGGTGCGTGGGTGGTGAGTGCAGGGGGCAGGACGCCACGGAGGGCCTGTTCTCCTTGGGACGTGGGGCCCTGCAGTCGCCTGGAGCCCCAGCGGGAGGCGGGACCTGCTCCCTCTGCTGGCCGGGCTCTGGTCCGTGTCACTTGCAGGCCCCCGGGGGATGTGTCAGCACAGGGAGAAGCTAGGTCCTGGGTGCGCGTGCTCAGGGGTCAGGATCACAGGCCGTGGAGAGCCTGTTCCCCGGGGCCAGCCCAGGCTCCCTGCCGGCCTCTCTGGCTCTGACCTGACCCTAACCCTGACCCTAACCCTGACCCTGACCCTTGTCATGGACCTGGGAGCCTGCCTTGGGGCTCTCTCTGGCCCAGCCCAATTCTGCCATCCTCCCCCTCCCCCTGGTCCCCCAGAGCCCCCCGAGCTCTCCTGAGCTCCGGCAGCCCCTGTGCTGAATGAATGTGTTCACGTCACAAGACCCCGTGTCTGAATCCCAGCGCTGCCCCTTGCTGCTGTGTGGCCTGGGGCAAGTACCTTGCCCTCTCTGTGCCTCTGTGTGGAAGGGCGGTGTGGACTCAGAGTGCGGGCTATGGAGCCAGATGGCTTGCAGTCACGTCCTGCCTCGATGACGCTCTAGCTGTGACACTTTGGACACGAGTCCTTACCCCCCCCCATCCCACCCCCGTGCCTCAGTTTCCCCCTCCGTTGACGAAGGGTCTTTGTAAGATGGTGAGGATCAGATCAGTTGATGTGTGCGGGGGCCCTCGCTGATGCCATGCAGCCGTTAGGACATTTCGGTCCGGACGCACGGGGCCCTTGTTCTGGAGGCGGGGTGGCCGACCTCCTCTGTAGCTAGTCCAGGCCTCTCGGGCCACGCGTCTCTGTCACAGTGACTCGGCGCTGCTCCCGCTGACTCGTGAAAGCAGCTCAGACGGACGTAAAGCCGTGGCCGTGGCCGAGAGTCAGTGGCACGTGACCAAGCAGCTGGGCCTGGCTCTGGGCTTGGGTGGCTGCCTCCTGCGTGAGATCAGTGCTCATCAGACTCTGGGAAACACCTGTCCGTTTCGTTTCCAGTCGGTCACAGACCTGTACATGGATGGTCATGGGCTCCGGGACCTGCCTGGGCCAGAGGGGTGCCTGCACGCGTGTGGGGGAGCAGGTGGGGTGCTTGGCCTGGATCCTCCTGCTCCTGCTTGGGGATGGCTCCTGAGGGATGGTTTGGGTCCCACAGCTGGCCTCTCGGGAGCTGCCATGCTGGGAGCATTGTCCATCTATCCCTTCACCATCCATCCATCCATCCACCCATCCATCCCTCCATTCATCCCTCCATCCCTTCATCCATCCATCCATCCATCCTCCCATCCATCCCTCCATCCATCCCTCCATCCCTTCATCCATCCATCCATCCCTTCATTCATTCAGCAGACCCTTCCCAGGCATCTCATGTGCATGTAGCTGGGAACACACAGAAGCATCCCAGGCTCAGGGCGCCGATGTTCTTGTGGGGCAAGCGTGTCAAACTCACAGGCTGACACGGGCCACATGAACAAGGTTGACGTGGACGTGGCTGCAAAAAAAATCCAAACGCTTCCATTGTCATAGAAACGTAGGTTGGTTCTGATAGAGACATGCTGAATGCAAAGGGCTGAAATAAATGAGTCATCGTTCTCATAAAATAATAGAACATTTTAATAAAATTACTATTTTTCCTTGAACATCAACTTACCAGACACTGAGTAACTGTACAAATTAATGAGCGTAATGCAAATAAACCTATTTTTCTTGTTCTCCAAAAGCGAAATATTTCCTGTTGCGCACACCAAACAAGTCGGTCCAAGACTAAAGACGTGGCCATCGGCTGCTAAAACATTCGCTGCTAGTGTTAGTGGAGAGAAATGGTGCACCTGCGCGTACGGCTTTAAGGGAAATGAATGCAACACGATTAATCAGTGAACGTTGTAGTTCGTTATTAATAATTATGTATAACAGGATATTGTAAAAATTAAGTTACAAAATTTTTATTAAAACATTTTGTACATACTGTTATATTGGCTGGGCTGCAAAAATATTTGCTGTGGGCCACATGTGGCCTGTAGGCCGCGAGTTTGACATGCTGTGGGGGGATCGATGAATAGGGCGGGGGCGCGGGATGAATGGCTGAGGTGTGGAGGGGTCCTAATTGAAGTTGGGGGTCCGGGAAGGCGTTCTTACGGAGAAGCTGACATTGCACTTGAAACCTGGAGGGGGCTCCGGCCAGGCCTGCAGGAATCGCTAAGGAGTGTTCTGGGCGGAGGGACCTGCGTGTGCAGAGTCCCCGGGAATGGGGGCTGGGGGGTGGGGGCTGTCTTGACTGGAGCCCCTGTCACTCCAGGAGGGATCCTTGAGTCCAGGGTTCGGGAAAGGCCCGAATCTCCCTTTTCCTACCTTTGCCGCCTCCAGTTTATTTCCTCAGCCCTTCTCCTACCCCAGCTACGAGAAAGCCCCTCTTCCCAGCCCAGCCTCCCTCCTCGCTGTGTGACCCAGGCAAGTCACTTCCCTCTCCGCGCCTTAGATTTCTCATGTGCGTGTGGGGCTCTGGGGTCGCCGTGGGGGTGAAAGTCCGTAAATGGGCAGGCGCGCACAGTAGGCAGTTTGGGAACATCGGTCACGGTTGTCAGTGTCATTACCATTTTGTTACCACTCAGGGAGGCCGCCCGCCTGCCCGCCTGGTGTTGTCAGGCTCACTGACCACAGGGAGGCCCACTTCGGGTCAGACCTTCTTGGGGGTCTCCCCAGTTCTTGCCTTCCTGGAGAGCTTCCAGGTGCCCTTGCAGGGGTGCGGGGTCCCCTGGGCTCAGCCCCGGAGACTGGCCGAAAGCCTGGGGTGCGGACAGGGCAGCAGTGGTCCCTCGGATGCTTCTGGGAGGGACTTTGCTGGCTCCTGGCCTGGGAAACGGAGGCCAGGGAGCT
>NW_006294590.1:1031991-1033622 GCF_000327345.1 Myotis davidii | reverse complement strand
CTCCCGCCTCGTTGGCAGCGGTAGGCACCGTGGTGCCTGGGCCCCTCCCGAGGGATGGGCTGTCTGCCTCTCACCGCTTTGCTCATTTTGCTTTTGTGCGAACGAGCGAATGAGCCGGTGGGAGAAACTTCCTCCTGGCAGCCGCGCACGGCTGGCTGATTGCTCCTTACACCTCTGCACGTGCGTATGTGTGTGCGTGTGCGTGTGTGCGCGCGCGTGTGTGCGTATGTCTCTGTGTGTGTGTGTGCGTGTGCGTGTGTGTGTGTGTCTGTGTGAGAGAGAGAGAGAGAGAGAGAGAGAGAGAGAGAGAGAGAGAGAGAGAGAGAGAGAGAGAGAGAGAGAGAGAGAGAGAGAGAGAGAGAGAGAGAGAGAGAGAGAGAGAGAGAGAGAGAGAGAGAGAGAGAGAGAGAGAGAGAGAGAGAGAGAGAGAGAGAGAGAGAGAGAGAGAGAGAGAGCTGTGCCTGGCAGCCTTGCCAGAGTGATCCCGGGGCCTCCCCTCCCCCTCCCCTCCTCCCTCAGCCCTTTCTCTTCCTCCTCCCCGCCCCTGCGTTGGCCTGAGTGGTGCTCTGTGCTGGACGTCCTGCAGGGGTGGGGCCGGAGCCTTCTCTGCCTCCTGGGAGCTGCCCTCAGCGGGGGGGCACCCTGGGAAGGGGAGGGGACGGGGTAAGAGGCCTCCTTCCATCCGCTCGGTCACCTGTTTCAGAGCCGGGGAAGCTGGGGCTCAGTGGTTCGAGCGAGGCCCTGCCGCTTCGTTTCCGCATTGGCTGCCCCTGCCCCGGACGGCCCTTCCCCATGCTTCCAACCCCAGGGTGACGGGGCCCCATGAACCCCACTTCTCAAGGCCTCCCAGTCTCCTAACTCACGTGTTTGGAGGGTCTGACACACACACACGCGTTCTCAGCAAACCTCCCTGGCGTCATCTGACTCTGCAGAAACGATTGCTTTAATGAATAAGCCGGAGAGCAGAAGGCCTGGATGTTTTTTTATGGAAAATCGGGGGAATTGAGGAAGGTGCCAAGAAGGAAAAATCACTGACTCTCCCACTGTGCCCTAAGCCGTGCCCGTGTCAGACATCACTAATGGATTGCCGCCCCCCCGCCCCCCCATCCATGAGCGGTCCAGGCAGACAGAACCAGTCGATCGGGAGGGGTCCACTCGGGAAGCCTGTCCCCTCTTCCCGTGGGAGGTTCGTGTTTCTGTCTGTGTTTTTAAACATTGACCATCGGCTGCATCTGATCTGTTAATACCTCGTTTTTCCTGGATGATAATGGACCGTGAACGCGTGTTACTGAAGTAGGAGGGTTTTGCTGGAATTCTACCTTTTTCTGACTTGGATCTTTGCTTACATACGTGACACACGTGTGTGAGTTTTCCCTGCGGTTTGGAGCCTGGTCTGTGAGCCTCACAGACAGACCCTCCCTCCCTCCCTCCCTCCCTGCCTCACATGGACCCCGTGCCCCATGCTCACTTAGTGTCCAAGGGCAACCCCAGGCCATACCCCCTCTGCCCTCTGTCCCCTGCCAACACGCAGGCTCTGTTGTCTGTCTGGAGAGCGGGCAGTGTCGCAGCGCCCGCCCAGAGTGGGAGTTGGCTGGAGGTGCCCCTTCTCCTTGGCGACCGGCCCCAGGAAT
>NW_006294590.1:1031509-1031981 GCF_000327345.1 Myotis davidii | reverse complement strand
CGAGGCTGTGGGCCCAGGGGGTGCTCACTCCCTCTGTCCTCTCGCCGCAGGACGTGGGGCTGCTCGAGTACCAGCACCACCCCCGTGACTACGCCGCGCACCTGTCGCCCGGCTCCATCATCCAGCCCCAGAGGAGGAGGCCATCCCTGCTGTCCGAGTTCCAGCCCGGGAACGAGAGGTGAGGAGGGGCCCGCGCTTGCTGGAGCCGCGGACCCATTTCTCAGGTGGGGAAGTGGAGGCCCCGGGGAGGAGCAGGCATGCACACGGCCGGGCCAGCTTCCTCCTCTGCACAGCGGGAGTGCTGTGTTCGGCTGGTGATGTCTGCCCTGGGTGGGTGACGTGCAGGTGGCACCATGCGTGTGATTGTCAGTGTTAGAGTCACGGTGCTTTCCCGACTGCCCACGAGTCACCTGGGATCTTGGTTAACTGCAGAGTGACTCAGCAGGTCTGGTTGGGACTCGAGATTCTGCGT
>NW_006294590.1:1031080-1031396 GCF_000327345.1 Myotis davidii | reverse complement strand
CCGGATCCACTCTCTCCCTGCAAACAGTAGTCTGTGCGTGTTGTCTGTGTGCAGACAAGTCTGGGTTTGGGTCCTGTGCGCCCTGGGCGAGCGGGCGCCTCTCCTGCAGGACCGAGGAGGGCAGGGCGCCCGGCCGGCGCTCAGCAGGGAGGCCAGTCGACGTGATGCTTGTGCCCTCGCCCCCCACAGGTCCCAGGAGCTCCACCTGCGCCCTGAGTCGCACTCCTACCTGCCCGAGCTGGGCAAGTCCGAGATGGAGTTCACGGACAGCCAGCGCCCCCGCCTGGAGCTGCTGCCCGACTCCCTTGCGGCCCGC
>NW_006294590.1:1029121-1030848 GCF_000327345.1 Myotis davidii | reverse complement strand
CACACGCCTGGAGCTGCTGCCCGACTCCCTCCTGCGGCCCGCGCCCCTGCTGACCGCCAGCCAGCCCGGGGGCTCCGAGGACCTGGCCAAGGTAAGGCCGGAGCTTCTGCTGCGATGGTGCCGCGTGTGGGGGGCAGGTTGGGGCACGGCGTGGGCCGAGGCTGGGCAGCGGGAGGAGGGTCAGGAACAAGGCTGGGGAGAGCGTGCGGACGCCCCTGAGGTCCTGGAGCGCTCTTTTGTTCCACTCTTTAAAAGAGGAAGTCGAACCCGGCCAGCGTAGCTCAGTGGTGAGCGTCGACCTATGAACCAGGAGGTCACAGTTTGATTTCGGGTCAGGGCTCATGCCTGGGTTGCGGGCTCGATCCCCAGTGTGGGGCGTGCAGGAGGCAGCCGATCCATGCTTCTCTCTCATCATGGACGTTTCTCTCTCTCTCTCTCCCTCTCCTTTCTTCTCTGAAATCAATAGAAACATATTTTTTAAAAAAACAGAGGTGCTGGTGGAGACTGTGCAGAGGCTGAGCCCTGTGGTTTGCTGCTGTGGAGGTGGGGCTCAGGGCAGTGAGCCGGCGGCTCCCGGGACCTCCGCTTACACGGAGGAAGCAGACTGAGGTGCTTCTGGGCCCTAGGCTCACCCAGCGCCTGGGGAGGGGCGGGACGGAGGCCGCGTGGCGGGTGTTCCCGCTGTGCGTCTGAGCAGTTCCGTTAGGCTCTCCACGCCCACGGGGACACACATATTTGCTCTTGAACGGCCTCCCGGCCGCCGGGCGAGGTCAGCGCTCATCTCGCTGTGGCACTGGTGGGCGTGGCTGGGGCCTGGGAGCCTGGCCGCGGAGGGCAGGGGTCCACTTGGGCCTGCGGGATCCTCTTCTTTGCCTGGCGCAGGATGGGCCTGGACGGTGGGATTTCAGGCCGAGGCGGCTCCTTTACTTGGGAGCCGGCACACAGGGCGCGTCCCCGGTGGCGGCGATGGTGTGACGGGCTCACATGAAGCGAGTGCTGGCTGCGTGTCAGGCACTGTCTTAGGCCCGGGAAGTCCCACCTGCGTAGCCGGAGTCCCAGGCTCGGTGGGAGCCACTGGCCCGTGGCTGTGGGGAGGCGGGGAGGGCGCTGAAGCGCAGCCCTGTCCGCTGGGCTGTCCTGCCACTGCTTCCCCTCTGGTCTCCCTCCTCCCAGGGCCTGCTGTCCCATCCCCGCCCCCCCCAGCACTGCATCTGGTTGCTCCTCCCTTGGCTGCTCAGCCTCCTGGGAGGGACGCGCCCCGTGAATTGCTGTTCCCTGGAGTGGGATGTGTGTGCCAGGCACGGGGCCACGCCAGCCGGGCCGGACGTCCTCCCTGGGGACCGAGCCCCACGTGGGGGGTGGGGGGGTTGTCCGGGCACAAATGCCCCATCAGCCCAGAGAACGGGCAGGTCGCACCTGGCCCGCCCACTCGGCTCTCCAGGATGGGGCTGGGGTCCTTGGTGCTTGGGAGGGTCGGTGCCCCACGCGGTCCTCCGTCCGCCTGCTTGTCCCTGCCCCCCTCGTGGCTCCCGGAGGCCCCCTCTCCTCGGTGGGTCTTTCTCCGTCTCTGTGTCTGTCTCTGTGTCTGTCTGGCTGTCCCTGCCTCTGTCTGCCTGGGCGGGGGGAGTGGGGAGTGTCTCTCTCTGTGTCTGTCTCTCTCTGCCTTCATCTTTGTCTCTGGGTCCTGTCTCTGTCTGTGTGTCTGACTGCCCATCTCATCCGTCTGC
>NW_006294590.1:1025382-1029000 GCF_000327345.1 Myotis davidii | reverse complement strand
AGTGAGCATCGCTGGGCGGGGAGGGAGCGGGGCAGCCGCTCAGATGGTTTCCGCGTTTGCCGCCTGGGCTTCAGCTGCTGCTCCAGACAGGAATTCGATGGGATTTCTTTTTTCTTTTTCCTTTTAAAGTGGAAGGGAGAGGAGCAGCCAGAGAGAGAGAGAGAGAGAAACATCAATTGGTTGCCTTCCATAGGGGGTGGGGATGGAAGCTGCAACCCAGGTACCCGCCCTTGACCGGGTCTCGAACCCTCGACCCTCCGGTGTGCAGGCTGAGGCGCCAACCACTGAGCATGCCGGCCAGGGCTGTTGATCTCTAGGTTCTGCCGTCCACCACGTGGTCTCGGCGTGTCCATTCCCCCCACGTTCAAGGCCTCACTTCCAGCCCAGAGCTGCCTCCCTCTCACCTCTGTGCGGCCCCCACCTGAGCTGGACGCCCTCGCCGATGCGGCCCCTTCCCGGCGCGGGGACGAGTGTCGGCGGTGGCTCCTCAGCCCGGGTCTGTCTGCCCCGCCTCATTCCGCACAGTGCAGGCTCCTCCTGGCCGGCCTGTGTTCCCACAGCCAGGCCCCTGGCGGGGAAGCTGGTGCCCGCTGTGGCCTGGCAGCCGGCTGGGCCTGGTCTGCCGTCTCCCTCCCGCGGTTTTGGGCTGGAATGAAGGCAGCTGCCATCGGGACCACCTGGAGGCCACGGCAGCTCCCTCCATCCCATCCCGTCTCATCCTGTCCTGTTCCGGGGGGACTTGGCCCCAGAGACAGTACCCTGACAGCTTGAGATGACGTGCACACGTGAAAGGTGCCGTGATAGGGAAACGCACAGCTGGAGGTTGGCCATGTGGCCCTGGCTGGTGGGTCAGTGGTTAGAGCGCCAGTCTGCCCACCCAAGGGTTAGGGGTTCGATTCCTGGTCCAGGGGCCCTGCAGGTCTGGTTCCAGCCGGCGTGGAGGTGCGCAGTGGGGCACAGGGCGGAGGGCACGGGTCGTGTGAAGGCTCCCAGGGGCTGGCACACACGAGCCGCTGCCGGTGTGGTTGGTGCTGGAGGGAGTCAGGTGCCCGCCGTCCCTGTGTCGCGGGGGCAGGAGGGGAGGCAGTTGGCAGCCGCTGTGGCTGCAGTTGTCCCCGGGAATAATGTGTCCTCTGTCTTCTGAGCAGCTGCCGTGGGGGTGGGGAGGCGCAGCCTGGAGCTCCTCCGGGCCTCCCCTGCCTGCAGCTGCTTGCTTGGCCTTGAGGATGGCGCTGGGCGGGTGCTGGGTCCCCCCTCACTGCCAGGCCTGGAGCCGGGGCCTCGGGGTCGGGCCATCCAGCCAGGGCTCATGCAGCGCGTACAACGTGCCTGGCTCTGAACTGAGCGCTCTGCACGTGTGAGCTCACTCAAGCCTCCTCACCGGCTGGAAGGTGGGAATGGCCCCATTGCGCAGATGAGGAAACTGAGGCAGGGGCGGTGCGTGATCTGCTTGAGGTCACGGGGCTGGAAGGGGCCCGAGGGGACGGGGATTTGGACCAAGGGCCTTAAAGGCGAGCGCTAATAAACTTGAGTTGGTGGGATGGAGTCGGGGTGACCCAGCGAAGGGTTCCCTTGTTTGCTTAACTGGTTTTTAGAAACAACTTTATTACACAAAGCGTAACGCTCAGTGAAGGAAAAGCAGAAAAATACTGTCAAGTTAAAGAGGCCAATGGAATATTTTGTTGTTAATCCTCACCCAAGGATATTCTCCCCATTTATTTTTTTTGAGAAAGTGGAAGTCGGTTGGGGGCGGGGGGAGAGTAAGAGAGAAACATTGATGTGAGAGAGACACATGGATCGGTTGCCTCCCGCACGCTCCCCGACCAGGACTGGGGATCGAACCTGTAACCCAGGTATGTGCCCTTGACCGGGACTCGAACCCGAGGCCCTTTGGTGTGCAGGCCAACACTCTAACCACTGGGCTGTGCCGGCCAGGGCGGGGCGTCCCATTCTTAGCGTTTTCTCCGTTTGCACAGGCGGGATATTCTGTCACTGGTGGGTTCAGACTGAGCATCGCGAATGGGTGTTCATACAGGGTCAGCCGGGCCAGGCCCTGGGGGCGGAGGTCGGGGGTCTTGGTGCCTGTTCTCGAGGAGGTGGGTCTGGTGGGAGGACAAGACGGAGTGAGTGTTGGGGAGGGGGAGGGGGAGGGGGAGACATGGGAGGGCAGGGAGGCTGTGCCCTGTGCAGAATGAGCGGGAAGGGCCCGGCTGGCAGGGGGACCAGGGAGGGCGAAGGGAGGGCCGGTGAGCCGCCCTGGGACAGGCCGGGGACGGGTGCTGGGGCCTGCAGCCAGGGCCGGGACCTCGGGGGTGCCTGCTTCTGTGAATAAAGTTTTATTGGCACAGAGCCACGTCTGTTTGTTTACATCGCATCTGTGGCTGCTTTCCTCACACAACATCAGAGCTGAGCGGTCGCAGCAGAGACCCCCGTGCTCAGGGAAGCCAAAAACATGGACTGGGGGACCCCCTGCTGACCCCGTGCTGACCCCGTGCCCGTTTCTCTCGGCCACAGGAGCGTAGCCTGGCGGGCAAGCTGGAGCCGGTGTCCCCTCCCAGCCCCCCGCACGCCGACCCCGAGCTGGAGCTGGTGCCGCCGCGGCTCTCCAAGGAGGAGCTGATCCAGAGCATGGACCGCGTGGACCGCGAGATCACCATGGTGGAGCAGCAGATCTCCAAGCTGAAGAAGAAGCAGGTGGGGCGCCGGCCGGGCTGTGGCGCGGCTCTGGTCCTGCCCAGTGGCTGAGATGGGGACGGGACGTCGGTCCCCGTGGCTGTGGGTGTGGGCTGAGCATGGGCCGCGTGCCGCCTCGTTTTGTGTCCTGGAGGTTTATCGGACGAGGGTGCTGTTCTGTGCGGCGCCGTGGAGCTTTCTGGGACAGCGGGGATGTCTGTGCCGTCGTCCTACTGTGTGCAGCTGAGAACTGAGCGTGCAACGTAGTTTAATTCGAACGGGCCGAGATGTGTGCCCGCGTGGGCACCGGCTTCTGTGCTGGACGGCAGCATGACGGGGAGGGCTCGATGGCTTTCGGAGGGGGGCCAGTGTGAGGACCGGGGGGGCAGGTGGTGATGATGGAGAGCTACTTGCCGGGTGCCGAGTGCTTTGCCGAGTCTCGGGTAGCACCTTTGATCACCCCCATGTTCCCAACGAGGAAAGGGAGGCCCAGAGAAGGTGGCACAGCAAGGGCGGCGGAGGAGGGGGGCTCCAGGCTCCCCAGTCCGGCTCCGGAGTCCACACCGCCTCCGGGGGCGCCGGTTCCTGTGGGGAAGTGAGCGGGCGATGACAGCTGGCTCTTGGCGAGCCCCGGGCAGTGCTGCCGGCGCCCTCGCTCATCCTTTCCTCCCGGCAGCCCCCTCTGGGAGGCGCAGGGATCAGCCCCATTTTACAGAAGGGAAAACTGAGGCCCAGCGGGGTGACGCTGCTTGCGGATGCTCAGCTCGCTGCTGGGTCCCCAGGGCGGGGGGGACGCCCAGGCCGCCGGCTGCAGAGCCCGCAGCGGGAGCTGGGCCCCGGGCTGGACCCTTCCGTCCCCTCCGGGTTGCCGGGGCCCCTCCAGGGCTCGGAGTCCCTGCGGGTGACTCAGAGGAAATGGTTAGCAGCCTGACTTCCTGTGCACGG
>NW_006294590.1:1023546-1025194 GCF_000327345.1 Myotis davidii | reverse complement strand
GTGCGGGCGTCCGCGTCCGCCCACCTGCCCAGCGCGCTCAGAGCTGGAGGGGCCCGGCTCTCTCTCTCCCTGGGCCTCGGGGTTCCCAGCTGTGACCCCCCCACCCTGTGCACACACGCGGAGGCCTGGGCTTGTGAGTGGGAGGGAAAGGGGGGCCAGCAGAGACCCATCTTGGGGTGGCTGCACCTCTCAGATGCTCAGAGTGGTGCTGGTGGGGCCGGGCCGGCCTGTGGGGTGCAGTGTGAAAAACGTGGGCGTCAGGTCTTTGCAGGAGAGCGTCCGGGGCCAGCTGATCGGTGGGGGGATGGGCAGTCACTTAGGCATCCAAGCAGAAGGAATTCCTGTAACGCCCTAGACACCATACTATTATTATTATTATTATTATTATTCTCAATAACAGCAAGCCCCTCCTTTCCAGGCGATGGGCCAGGTTCTTTACATAGTCATCCTAGGAGGGACGGAGGCCCAGAGAGGGTGAGGGACTTGTCCAAAGTCACACAGCTGGGAAGTGGTGGACGGGGGACTAGAACCCGTGGTCCCTCAGACCCCAGGGCCTGATGAGTCAGCACTGGCCTCTGCTGACATTCAGCCCTGGACAGAGCCTTGGGTTGGGTGGACACAGCATCTGTAGCAGCCTGTGGGGGCTCCTAGGGACCCCGGGGAGCAGCTGCTGGGTCTATGTAGGGGGCTCACTCTTGGGAAGAAGCTCAGGGGACCCAGAGCAGAATGTCTCCAGGGGCTGATCCTCAGGGGAACCTGGTGTCTGGTGAGGTAGTGAGCTCCCCGTCATCCCAATCATACCACCGAGAGCCCAGCATCAGTGATTTACCACTGGCTCTTTCCAGGTGTGCTCGGGGCCTGGGGGAGGTGAGTTCCCTCTCTGTGTTACAGATGAGAAGGACACAGGCCCAGAGAGGGACTTTTCCTTTATCTGACGTAACACAGTGGAGTGTGACAGACGGGGGACCTCTCTTTCCTGCTTGGGCCTCCTCCCCTTTCGGTCCTGCCCAGGGCTCCTGACCTCCCTTCCCAGCCGTCTCTGCTGTGGGACATGCTGCTGGATCCGTGCTTGGAGGTCGGAGGGGGTGTCCTGGGACCCGGATGGCTACTCGGTAGCCTGGGAACACATGACTGATGCCTCTGGCTGTAACTCCAGGCAGGAAACAACTGGATCAACTAGTTGGCTATGCCTCTGCCTCTTGAAGCAGCAATAGCTGCAGGATGTGACTGAGCCTACTGGGACCTGGGAGCTATGTGCGGGGCCTTATGTGGCTGGTCACCCACCCCACACCCTGGCCCCACACCCGAGGGAACACATAATAATCATAACAGTGGGGGACTAAGGCGGGGCGGCATGTGCTTTAGCCAGATGCCTGGGTTCAGATGCCATCTCTGCCGCTTCCTGGCTCGGCGTCCTTAGGCAAATGAGTTCAGTCTGTGACTCGATTTCATGTGCGAAACGAGGATAATTATAGCACCTGCCTTGTACGGTGGATGGAGTTACGCCTTCATTGCTTAGTGCCCTGGGACTGTGCCTGGCACCACGTGCCAGCTGTATTGTTACTCTAGTTCAGGTGAGCGGGGTGCATGGCACACACCTCATTCATTCATTCATTCATTTATTCAGCAGCCGTGTAATGGGATGCCT
>NW_006294590.1:1021674-1022094 GCF_000327345.1 Myotis davidii | reverse complement strand
GTTCAGTCTGTGACTAGATTTCATGTGCGAAACGAGGATAATTATAGCACCTGCCTTGTACGGTGGATGGAGTTACGCCTTCATTGCTTAGTGCCCTGGGACTGTGCCTGGCACCACGTGCCAGCTGTATTGTTACTCTAGTTCAGGTGAGCGGGGTGCATGGCACACACCTCATTCATTCATTCATTCATTCATTCAGCAGCCGTGTAATGGGATGCCTGCTCTGTGCCTGCTCCTGCTCCGGGCACCGCGGACACGGCAGTGACCCCGGTCCCAGCCCACGCACATTCTTTCTGGTGGGGGAGACAGACTCGTACCCACAACTCCCCCACCCGTGGGCACGCGGTGACCTGAGGGATTTCGCTCCTCCTTCCTGTCCTCTGTCCCCCTTCTGTCCTCCCATTCGTCTGCCCCTCTCTC
>NW_006294590.1:1020873-1021638 GCF_000327345.1 Myotis davidii | reverse complement strand
GGCCCCTTGTGACCCCCCGTCCCCGCCCCCACCGCATTCTTCCCGGAACAGGCAGGCGCGCTCCTGCCTGGGGCCTTTGCCCGGGCCATGCCCTCTGCCTCAGCTCTTTCCCCCACTGGGCTCGCTCTCCCCCAGCTCTTCGCTCCAGTGTCTCCGTTTCAGCCCCTGTTGACCTTCTGTTCATTCCTGCAAACCCATCAAGCCCCGTTTCTCCTCTTTCTGGCCTAAATTTTCTGGCCTTAACCCCGCCCCCCCTCAGTTCGTCTGGACACGACTCATAGCTTAGGTTTGTTCTGTGTGTGGGGAATGGAAGCTCCGTGCGGGCGAGGCTTTCTCCCCTTTTCCCTCGCTGTGTCCCCAGCACCTAGGACAGTGCCGGCCATGGGGTAGGGGCTCACTGAGTCTTGGATGAACACTTGGAGGGTTGGCAGAGGGGAGGGGAGGGGAGGGGAGACAGCGCCCTGAAATAATCTGGTTTGGGGGGGAGCGTCCCTCCGTCTGGGGTGAGCCTTGGGGGCTGGAGGCTGGGAGGGCAGAGGCCCCTCCTCCGCCTGGAGCAGCCGGGACTCCCGCCCCTCGGGGATCAGTGGGATTGCGTTTTAATCCCCGTCCTTCCCGCTGCTCCCTGGGAGTGGCTGGCGAGAAGGCCTGTCTATAAATGCCGCTCTGGCTGCAGAAGGCGGCTAACCCGCCAGGCAGGCCCGCCCGGCTCCCCTGCAGATGAGACTGCGGCTCATTATCCATTCGGGGCACACGGACGCGGCG
>NW_006294590.1:1018219-1020793 GCF_000327345.1 Myotis davidii | reverse complement strand
GAGGCTGCGGGCAGGAGCGCGGGGCGGCCAGGCTTGTGGGAAGCAGTGGGTGGGCATTCGAGTGGGAGTCACAGCGCAGGCGAAGGCTCAGGGAGGGCACAGGGATCCTGTTTGATCTTCGGGGGGAGTGTGTGGGGGCCGGAGGACCTCAGCTTTGAGTTTGGATAAAACACACACACACACACACACACACACACACGGCAGTAGCGAAGGATGTGTGAGGGACAGTGTACCTCTTGCTGACGCTGTAGGGCAGCGGTTCTCAACCTGTGGGTTGCGACCCCTTTGGGGTTGGAAAAGACCATCGGAAAACACATATATAATCACATATTGTTTTTGTGATTAATCACTATGCTTTAATTATGTTCAATTTGTAACAATGAAAATACAGCCTGCATATCAGATATTTACATAATGATTCATAACAGTAGCAACATTACAGTTATGAAGTAGCCACGAAAATCATTTGATGGTTGGGGGTCACCACAACATGAGGAACTGTACTAAAGGGTCGCGGAGTTACAAAGGTTGAGAACCACTGCTGTAGGAATTCAGTGCAGTGGGCAACCATGGCAGACTTCCTGGAGGAGACGGGGCTTGGGCTAGGTCTGCCCGACGTGGGCACCACTGGGAAAGGTAGACGGATGTTTCCAGTGGAGAGGACGTGGTCGTCTGTGCCCTTACATACCCGTGCACGGATGTGTGCACACGTGTTCGAGTGGACCCGTGGATGAGCGTGTACATGCGTGTGAATGCCTGTGCATGAGTCAGAGCACGTTGGGCACACCCGTGGTTGTGTGTGCATCGGTGCGCCTGCCTGTCAGCTGTGCGATGTTGCCAATGCACGTGGGCGGCTCAGCGTGTGCTTGCAGATCGGCATGAGTAGAGCACGTGTGTGGTTGTGTGTTTATGCTTCATGCATGTGCGTGTGTCCACTTGGGTACGTGTGTGCGGCGTGTGTACGAGGTGCTGTGTGGCACACGGGTGTGTGTCTGTGCCTTTATAGGGGTGGGCACAGTGTTTGGTCGCGTAGGCCCAGGGGCGGGTGCATACGTGTCTGTGCAGGAGGCTAACGTCTCGCGCACCCACGGGCACAGCCAACAGGAGGCCTGGTCACGTGGCCTGGGGTCCCCTGCAGGAGGAATGCAGCCTGTCCAGTGAGACCCCAGCCCGACCCCCAGGCTGCGGGAGCTCCCACCGGGGGCGCTGGGCCCAGATCCAAGACCCAGGCCCCGCCGCGGCTATGTCCCTTTCCAGGCCTCGCTGCGCTGGCTCTGCCCCGCCTGCGCTTGGCATCACCCCTGGTGACCCCTTGGCATCACCATCTTGTTGCTGCTGACCCCACAGAGCCTCTTGAAGGCACACAACCTCCTATTCATCCCTCAAAACCCAGCTTACATCTCCCTTCTGCTCCCTTTGTGGAGGGGGTGGCTCCCGGCCCGCGTTAGCTGCGCAGCACAGCGCACGCACGCGCCCTTCTCTTCCTGAGCGGGCGGCCCTGCCATCGTGCCGGCCCAGCTGTCCCTCCCTGCGCTCCTCGCAGGCCGCGCTCGGTCTCGTCCGGTCTCTTGCCCTCGTGCTCAGTAGAGAGTGGGTGCTCAAGGCGTGTTTGCGGAGCAGCCCTGTCCTCCCTGCTCCCACACCCCACACCTAATCCCTCATTTGGCCGGGCTCAGGAGTGTCCCACCATCAGTACCCCACAGCCCACCCTTTTCTTGCTTCAGGGTATAGTCGGGGCAGGGGGTCTGCGGTGACTATTGGGGTGCACAGGAGATGTCCCCCTGGATGGCAGGACCCAGCCTTTGTCTTTCTCCCTCCTTGGAGCCTGGAGATCAGAAGGGTTTCTTCCTGGGCCTCGGTTTCATCATCTGTGAAATGGGGCCGCGTTGGACCTGCCCCGCATTGTGTGTGATTGAAATGCTGGCATCGCGTGCTGTGTGCTCAGTGCAATGGCTGCTGTTGTCATAACAGCCCACCCCCCGATCGTCTGGCCCCGGCCACACTCTGAGCCTGCTGGTCTTGGGGTGTCGGCTCTGCACGAGGGGCGCTGAGAGCATGGCTCTTCCGGGTGGGCTGGACCCAGGCTTTAAGGAGGAGCCGTTCTAGGTGCCGGCTTTAGCCACCCACATGCTCGCTCGGGGGTGGGGGTGGGGCTTGGTGGGGAGATGGTGGGCCTGGCCCTCACACCCGCCTCCCAGGTGGACCCGGGGGCCTGGGCCACGCTTCTGATGTCAGCCACATTCCCGAGGGCTCCCGTCACCCCCTTTTAGTGGGTCTGGACTGGGGGCTCCCTGGGGGACGGTTTGGTCTGGCGATGGTGACGTGCTTGGCCCGTCCTCCCGGCCCACGCCCCAAACCAAATGCTCTCCCTGAGTTTGGTGAGTCAGGAGCCCCCCTTTTCCTGGCTCGTGGGGGGATGGGGGCTCAGGGCTTCCACGTGCACCCTGTGGACACCCTGCTTTCCATCATGGCCCAGGTCTGACGGAGACCCTGCTGCAGCTGCTTCCACAGCCTCTATCCCCCCTCCCCCCTCCCCCCTCCCCCCGGGCACCCTGGCCCCCCCCGCCGCCCCCG
>NW_006294590.1:1008801-1009053 GCF_000327345.1 Myotis davidii | reverse complement strand
CACAATGCCCGCCTTCACCGCCCAGCCGGCCAGCCTGTTGAATTCACGGCCACCACATGTTCCTGTTTTCCTAATAAGTCCTGGGCCGTGAGAGGGGAGGGAGGCGGGGAGGCCCCAGGCCGCTCAGAAACCATCACGTGATGGTGAAATACAAGAATCCTAGAAAGGGTATCTCCCCTGCTGCTCCATCCCGCCCTCGCCCTCCCCCTCCCCAGCCGCACCAGCTCCGAGGTAACCGTAGACACCAGCCCG
>NW_006294590.1:1006053-1008240 GCF_000327345.1 Myotis davidii | reverse complement strand
GAAGCCCGCGCTCGAGGCCGCGGGATCTGAGTTCAAGCCCGAGACCTGCCGCCTCGGCGCTGGGTGACCCTGAGCCGGGCTCTTCACTGCTCTGCGCCTCACTCTCCCCGTCTGTGAAATGGAAACAATCGTAGCACCTGTGCCCCTGGGGGATCGAGGGGATGAGCCATTTTTTAAAAAATATATGTTTTTATTGATATCAGAGAGGAAGGGAGAGGGAGAGAGAGAGAAACATCCATGATGAGAGAGGATCATGGACCGGCTGCCCCCTGCACGGCCCCCACTGGGATGGAGCCCGCAACCGGGCACGTGCCCTGATGGGGAACCGAACCCTGACCTCCTGGTTCACAGGTTGACGCTCAACCCCTGAGCCACGCCGGCGGGAATGGAGCCTAGTTTTAAACTGAGCTCCACCCGTGCTTTCTGCGTGGCCGTGGGGAAGGCCGGGGCTCTCTCGCTGTGGGTGGGGAGTCGGGGTCTCCGTGAGGTTAAAGGCTTGTGGTGCGGAAGCCAGGCCCCGGCCCTGGTGAGCGCTCAGCTCAGCAGGGTGAACACGGAGGAGGGGGGCGCGGAGTGGCCCCTCAGCGGTTTGCCCCGGCGCTGGTCCTGCGGTGACAGCTGCCCCCCAACCTGGGGTCATTCCTTGGGCCACCGGAGAACACCTGGCCTTTTGCGACTCCTTCCCCTCCCCCTTTTCCCAGGGCAGACGCACACGGGTGGCGGTGGGGCTCCCCTGGCTCCAGGGCAGGGCCCATGCCCCTCTGAGGACCCGCCCGGGGCGTGCTCCGCTCCCTGGGATGTCTCCAGCCGCTCTGACTTCGTTTTTGTGAGTAGCTTTATGAAGATGTGATTCACGCGCCGCACAATTCACCCATTTAAAGCGAGCAGTTCAGCGATTGCTGAGCGTGTTCACAGATACGCGCGGCCGTCTCCCCATCGTGGTGAGAGGATTTCAGCATCTCAGAAAGAACTCTCTACCCTCAGCTGGCGTGGACCTCCTCGTCCCTTCCCCCCGCCTCCCAACCACACACTTTCTGTCCCTGTGGGTGTGTCTGTTCTGGACACGCATACCCAGGGACTCACACACCAGCTGGCCTTTCGTGTCCGGCTCCGCTCACTCCACGTTGTGTGACACGGAGCGTCACCCACGGGAGCAGATCTCAGGGCTTCCCTCCTGTTCAGGGCTGTGTAGTATTCCACCGGCCGAAGGACCATGTGTAGTGTATCCTTCATCCATCGGCGGGTGTCCGGCTGCCTCTGCTTTTGGTCATTACAAATACAGGGGCCGCGGACGTTAACACACACGTTTCCGTGTGGACGTATGTTTTCCTTCCTTGTGGGTGTCTCCCCAGGACAGGAATGACGGGAACCCGGCAATTCTATGCGTGTCCCCCCGAGGAACTGCCAGACTGTTGTCCAAATTTGCTGCTCCGTTTTCTAGCCCCACAAGTCAGCTGCCTCTTGCCTCAGTTTCCCCTTCTTACAACAGGACGGCGGGGTGAGAGCGGACCTGACCTACTTAGTCCCGGGCCTCCTGGAGGGGTGTGAATGGAGGGCACCGTGTCTGGGGCATGAGGGCGCCAGGGTTGGGGGGACGTAGGCAATGGCCTGGGACCGGACAGGAGTCGCTGGGCTCAGGGTCTGGGTAGGGTCACCCCTGCTTGGGGGTCCCAGAGCGGAGGCCCCTCGAGGCTGGTGGTGGTGGGCGCTGCGGGCGGGGTGTCAGGTGGCCACGTGGCTGTCCCTGGAGCCTCTGCTTCCCACTGACGTGGCAGGCTGTAGCTTGGTGGCCTCAGTGAGCCCGTGGGGGAGACTCCCGTGGACGGGCACACGCCGTGTGTCCGACGCCGTGGAAGTGGCCCCGCCCGCCCCATTTCTAGATGAGGCACAGGGAGGGCGGTGCCGTGCCCGGGGTCACACAGCAGGAGATGTGTGCTGAGCCCGTGGGGGTGTGGCCAAGTAGCTGTGACAGGCCCCGCCTCTGCTGGTCACCACAGGGCCCGGAGGTGTCCTCAGGGAAGGCAGGTCAGAGGGCACCCTCTGCAGGGCCCACTCCGTGCCTCCCAGGAGGCGGGGCCAGGAGGGTCAGGGGTCATGGGCCACACTGCTGGGGATCGGTTCCCTGCAGTGTCACCCGGCTGCAGCGGGGGCGCTCAGTGAGGGGTGTCCGGGCCCAGGAGGATGAGA
>NW_006294590.1:1005583-1005977 GCF_000327345.1 Myotis davidii | reverse complement strand
GGGAGGCTGGCCTGGAGCAGGGGCGGCGGGAGGCTGCACGCAGGCAGCACCGGGCCCCCTGCTTTGAGTCACCGGTTTTCTTCCTGTTGGGGGAGCTATTTTAAGCCCATGGTGTCCCCACAGGGTGAGGGCCAGGGCTGACTCCTCATCCCCCCCGCAGCTCGCAGCTCCTCCACCTGGGCTGGCGGCTCTCTGGCTGCCTCCCCCGCCCCTCTGGGTGGAGTCGGCCCGAAGGGGGACCCCCGCCTGGCCCCCAAGCTGGCTCTTCCTTCTGAGTCATAACGACGTGCTTCCTGCTTCTGCCCAGAGCAGCACCATCGGTGTCGCCGTCAGACACGCCTCCCCCGTCAGACACGCCTCCCCTTGCCCTCTCCCATCAGATACCCTCCCCCTC
>NW_006294590.1:1005080-1005340 GCF_000327345.1 Myotis davidii | reverse complement strand
ATGCCTCCCCCATCAGAAACCCTCCCCCATCAGACACGTTCCCCCGTCAGACACGCCTCCCCCATCAGACAGGCCTCCCCTGTCAGACACCCTCCCCTCGCCCTTTCCCCTGCCCTCCGCTTGGTGGGCTGTGCCCCATTTTTAGACGAGGAAATGGAGACATGGAGAGGGGAGACCCAGGCCCGGGCCCAGCCTGGCTCCGGAGTCTGTGGGAGGGAGTCCCCTCCAGGTGTGGCCCCAGCAGAGGGGAAACCCATGAG
>NW_006294590.1:1003339-1005013 GCF_000327345.1 Myotis davidii | reverse complement strand
GTTGCCTGGTGGCCACTGTCCTGGGACCCGTCTCTGGGCGGATGAGGCCTCCTGCAGGGGGCCTTGCTGCGCTGCTGTGGGTGGTCCCCTCAGCCAGTCATCAGGTCTGTGGGTGTCAGGAGGCGTGTGCGCTCCGTCTCCAGGGAGACGTTCCAGGGCGGAGCCTGGTGCTCCCTCTTCCCTCACCCCGGTCCTGCCCGAGGCCTCAGGGCTCCGGGTCTCGTCCTTCCCGTCCTGCTTGGTCCTCACTCTCTGTACCTGGTTCTTCTACCACAGTCACCCATGGCTGCCCTGCGGTTCCTGCTGCCTGTGTGGCTCGTGAGAGGGGGGGCGGCGGGGACACAGAGACACAGATGGACACGGGGGTACAGGCAGAGAGCGAGAGCGAGAGAGGGGGGGGGATGGGATTCTAGCGTTAGTTAATCTCCCACCAGCGGTGGGCAAGTGCTTTCAACCCCAGGGGCTCAGCTCTCCCACCTGTAAAATGGGCCGAGCACCGAGCTCGTTAGCTGCTGCCGTGTAACAAAACAGCCCACAACTCAGTGGCTCGAGACAACCCCCACCAGCTGTTGGCCGTGAGGACAGAAGTCAGCTGAGCGTTTCTGTTGATACGGGCCCAGCTCGCTCACGTGCGGTCAGCTGGGCAGTGGGCAGCTGGGCTGACATGGACCGAGAGAGGAAGCAGAAATGCAGACACACACTTCCAAGCCTCTGCTTTCATGAGGTTCACTCTGTCCCGTTGGCCAAAGCCAGGGTGTGTTCGGACCCAGGGCGGCAGGGAGAATGGCTGCTGTGATCTGATCGCTGCCCCTGATGGTGACAAGGACACGGGTACGTGGGCATTTCTGCCAAGCCCTGGGCTGAGAACGCCCAGGTACCACCTCCTGGCATCTTCACAACAGCCCTGCGAGTCCAGCCCTGTTTGTAGACAAAAACCAGGGGCCCAGATGGCGTAAGTGACTCGCCCAGAGACACAGCCTGGGTGTGCCAGGACCAGGCTGTGCCCCCAGGCCATGCCCGAGTTCCTGCGGTGGTGCTGCCGTCCGGAGGGGCTGCCCAGCATCTTGCCAAACTCCGGACCCGTCGCACACCCTGCAGCCACTTGCTTCTTCCCTTGTGTGCACTTGGCGCTGCTCATGGGCCGGCCGGTCCTTTTTCAGTGCTGTATAGTACTCTGGTGCAAACATGCTCTCATCTTAGCCTCCGACGGCAGGCGTTTAGCTTGCTAACAGGCGTTGTGAGGAGGAGTGCTGTCCCGGCATCTGACACCACATCCCAGGGTCAGGGCAGGGGGGTGCACAGGGCCCCAGTGTCTCTGCTGCTGCTGCAGGAGGAGCGGGGGCCACAGGGCAGACATTTTTTTTTAACTATACATTTTTATTGCTTTCAGAGAGGAAGGGAGAGGGGGAGAGAGAGAGAAACATCAATGATAAGAGAGAATCACTGATCGGCTGCCTCCTGCACGCCCCACACTGGGGATGGAGCCTGCAACCCAGGCCTGTGCCCTGACCAGGAACCGAACTCTGACCTCCTTTCATGGGTCGACGCTCAGCCACTGCGCCACGCCGGCCGGGCCCACGTTCAGTCTGTAACACAGGCTTCTTCACGGCTCTCCGAGGCCTGTTACCCGGGTGCAAGTGCGTGAGCCGTGCGCCAGCCTCCCCGGCCCCGCAC
>NW_006294590.1:1002651-1002954 GCF_000327345.1 Myotis davidii | reverse complement strand
ACGAGCCTCCTCTCCCTTCCTTCGCAGCCGCTGTACAACCAGCCCTCCGACACCCGGCAGTACCATGAGAACATCAAAATGTGAGTACGCCGGCCGCGTGCAGGCACACGGGGGCCGGGCACACAGTGTGGGGTGGGACATGGGCTCTCGGTCCCATTGGGGCTGCCAGCCAGGGCCGGGCGCAGGAGGAGGGGCAGAAGGGGGCGGTTTGGGCCAGAATTGGGGGCCAGGCAGGACCTGGATGGGGTGTGAGCAGCTGGGGTGGGGAGAGGGGACATCGATCTCAGGTCGGAGCCCTGGCGA
>NW_006294590.1:1000111-1002336 GCF_000327345.1 Myotis davidii | reverse complement strand
GGCTCCTGGGGGCCCCGGGCCGGTCCTGGGTGCTGGTGGCTCCGTGTCTCCACGTGGGAGCGAGGTGCTGGTGGCGTGGCTGCGGCGGGGCCGGCTTGTTCTTGGGACGCATGAATGGGAGCATCACCGTGTGTTGTCACCTGGGACCTGCATGGCCCTGCGGCCACGGCTGGGGGCGGGGACCCCAGACGGAAGGTGATGGGGTGCGAGTGTCCTCTCTGGGCCTGTCACAGTGGGGATCTGGTGGGTGTGCCCATCTGAGGGCCACTGCTGGGAACTGTCACTCATTCATTCATTCAGTCATGCACACAGTTATCGAGCACCTCTCCTGTGCCAAGGCCTGGCCTGGGCCCTGGGGATCGAACTCTGAACAGAACGGAGACCCTGTGCCCTCCTCAGTTGTTGCATCTGCCAGTGGAGACAAACTGAGTTAGAGAGACAAGAGGACATCCGCGAGTAAAAGGCGCTGTGTTTGCGGCCACCGTAGGGCTTCACTCTTGGACCCTCTGCGCTGGAGCGTGGTCCCCGCGGGCTGGGTTCTGGCTCTCGAGCACTGGGCTGCGACGTGACCCGCGATGTATCGCTGAAAGCTGGCGATCGCTACTGAGTAACATGGATGTTTTCGGGCGATAGAAGCCACCGCAGACCCCACGCGAAAAGGAAAAGGGGCCCACACTGTAATGTTAGCGAGTAAGACGCTGCTGCATCTGCTTTTAAAAATATGTATTTATTATCATTTTAAAACATTTTTATTCATTTCAGAGAGAGGAAGGGAGAGGGATAGAGAGAGAGAAACAACGATGAGAGAGAATCATTGCTCAGCTGCCTCCTGCACGCCCCCCACTGGGGATGGAGCCTGCAACCCGGGCACGTGCCCTGACCGGGAATTGAACCGTGACCTCCTGGTTCATAGGTCAACACTCAACCACTGAGCCACACTGGCCGGGCTTAAAATCTTTTTTTTTTAAATTAAAAACGGTTAATGTTGGCATGATTGCCGCTGTCCCCTCTCCCCCTCCTTTGCCCACCTCCGCCTGCCCCCGCCTCCCCTTCTGCTGGCCGCCTCCGCACTGTTGCCCGTGCCCGTGGGGTATGCATTTGGCGAATGCCTTCTCTGTTTAAGCCGAATAGAACGGTGGGCTTCCTGAGGCCGGCGCCCCATCCTCACCCCCCGCCATCGGCATCCGAGTCGCTCCGGTCCGCTGAGGACATGGTGGCAACTCGCTCGGCCACCTCGGGAAGCTGTCCTAAGTCACAGATGACCGAGCTTAAGTTTAAAGCACAGAGATGAGGAGTTAAACTTCTCACATAATAAGTACGCGGCCAACTTTATGTTCGAAAGGCGTACCCCTAAGTCCAGTGTTTTATCGTAGGTGTCCTTAGAGCTTTAATTTTTTAGCAACAGTTTTCCACGAAAATGATGGCTTCTCCCCTGTTTTAAATGTCAGCGTGTTCATCGTTAAATCCGTGCAGCCATTCACTTTAGAAAGTGCTGTCGCGGTGGCAAATGGCGTGATGGCAGGAAAAGGGAGGGGTGACTTGAGCCAGGGGATCAGGGCAGGGCCTGCAGGACCTGAGGGTTAAGTGAACTCTTGGAAGCGGAGTGGCAGCTGGCAGTGCAAAGGCCCTGGGGCCGGTGAGCTGGCGGGATCACCAAAGGCCAGCGAGGGCCAAGGGGGTGGTTGAAGGGGAGGGAGGTGCCGGGACTGGTAGGAGCTTGGGTCTCGTTATCTGCGCGGAGGGAGGCCAGGGATGGGCTTATTCTGGGAAGTGACACGCGTGGGTTTTTGTGTTTAAAGGGATGTGCTGGGGCTGCAGGGCAGAAGACACTGGGGTTGGGAGACCTCGGCGGAGGTCACTGCAGCCATCTGGGCATGTAGCCTGGCCCTGTGGGAGCTGTGGGGTGAGGGGTGGGGGGTCAGGGACGGGGTCCCGTGGACGCCAAGGTGGGAGGTCTGGGTGGCGGTGGGGGTAGACGGCAAGGCTGTGTCCTGAGATGGCAGCTGAGGGTGCAGAGACAGGTTTAGGTCCACGAACATCCGGCCCTTGTGGCCACTCGCTTCCTCTCAGTGCCTCGGCTTGCCCATCTGTGAAATGGGGATGACACAGCGCCTGCCTCCTAGGGCTGCTGAGGGCTCAGGGAGGCACTGTCCCTGAGGCGCCGGGCTCCGTGTCAGGCGCGTGGGAAGCGTTCTGGGATATCTGTCCTTGCTTTTTTTTTTTTT
>NW_006294590.1:999724-1000078 GCF_000327345.1 Myotis davidii | reverse complement strand
GGGGAGAGGGGTTTTGTTAATCCTGACCGGAGGATATTTTTCCATTGATTTAAGATAGAGTGGAAGGAGAGAGAAACATCGATGTGAGAGAGACACATCGATTGGTTGCCTCCCTCACACACACGCCCCAACCAGGGCCGGGGATCCAGGCTGCAACCGAGGTTCATGCCCTGGACCAGAATCGAACCCACCACCGTTTAGGCCTCAGGCGGATGCTCTGACCCCTGGGCGGCCGGCCAGGGCTGCTGCTCGTCGCCCTTCTTCCCACAGTGTCCGGAGCACCTGCCGGGTGCTGGCCCTGCTCTGAGCCTGGGAGGCCGCCGGGAGTGAGGCCTGGTGCTGGGCGGTGCAGGC
>NW_006294590.1:994445-999423 GCF_000327345.1 Myotis davidii | reverse complement strand
TGGAGTAGGTGGGTGCTCTGTTGAGGGAGGGGTTCCCTCTGCACATCTGCCCGGAGGACTCGGCTGCATGTGCTGGTGTCGTGAAAACCACATGCGAGGGCGGCTGGTGCGGTTCAGTGGTTGAGCGTGAACCTATGAACCAGGCGGTCAGGGTTCGATTCCCGGTCAGGGCACATGGCTGTGTTGTGGGCTCCATCCCCAGTGGGGGGCGTGCAGGAGGCAGCCGGTCCATGACTCTCTCTCATCACGGATGTTTCTCTCTCCCTCGCCCTTGCTTCCTCTCTGACATCAATGAGGATATATATTTAAAAACACACACACCTGCGATTCGGTGGGACTGACCCACGGGGACAGTTACCGCTGCCGCCCTGCGTCCTGGTGGCTGAGCCCAGGCACGGCCTGTCCCTCTGTCCCCTCTTCCCTCGGGTCCTGTGTGTGCTTCCCATGTGCTGTAGGCTCCCCGCTTTTCTGGCCCCGCAGCCCGACTTCCTCCCCCTCCTGCCTCCTCTGGGGGGTCCGCTGATGGGCAGCCCAGGGCCGTGCGGATGGAAAGGTCGCCGGGGACCTGGGGACTGTTCACAGGTCTTTGTGGTCTTGTCTGGAGGTTCAGAGAGGTTCAGGAACCTCCCCAGGGTTGCACAGCCCAGCTCCCAGGCCAGCCCCATCTGCGCACCCCCTCCCCTGTTTTCTCTCCGGGGCCTCCAGTCCGGGCCCTGCCCCCTCTGACCCAGTGACCTAGTTGAGTCCCCTCCCTCTGCCCGTCAGTAGCCGGCCTCTTTGGAGCATCTGTTAAACGGGGGAAAAGGGCTTTGGACCATCCGGCGCCCGATCTGACGGGCTCTTCCCACAGCCTTCGGGGTCCTGCCCTGGCATCTCCATCTGACTCTCCCCCTCTCCCCCACCCAGCTCTGGGTCTGGCTCCCCAGGGACGCCCCTCCTCACCCTTCCACATTCACCGTCACTCCTTCCCAGCCTGGAACCTCTGCTTTCCCCAAACCCCAGCTCAAACCTCTCCTCCAGGCAGCCTTCCCGGATTGCCCCAAACTTTCCTTTCCCAGAACTGCCCAGGGCCTAGCCAGAGTCTCCTCAAACGTCCAGAGTCTTCGTTTCCTCGTCTCCTAAGAGCGAACCTCACAGCAGCCTTGCAAACACGGCTCTGAGAATGTCCGGATCTCCCCCACCGCTGTGCGGACACCGACGCGTGTGGGCCCACGCTGTTGGCTCAGCCAGGCTGTCTGTGTTTCCCTGCAAATGTCCATTTTCTGGCCCAAGGTCCGACCCAGGCTCCCACCTCCCGCTCTGCCTTGGCCCTCAGTCAGTCTGCAGCCGGTGCCGGTCCCTCCGCCTTCCGTGGCTCTCCCGTGGCTCTCCCCGTGGCTCTCTGGGGGCGGGCACTGTGCAAGGAGGGCTGGCAGGGGCGTGTAGAATGTCCCTCAGTGGGCGTTTGTCTGATGTTTCCGGGAGGAGGCCGGGCTTGCGGATTTGGGGAAGAGCCCCAGAGAGCCGAGGGAGGCGCCTGCCCCGCCTGAGTGCAGGAGTGGGGGTCTCAGGCGTGGGCTCTCCAGGCCGTGTTCCTGGTCTGGGCTGTGGGTGTGTCTCTGTGGCCACTTGTCCACGGCCGGCGTGGGCCACGGGCAGAGGGGAGCTGCGTGCGTGTGGGGGTGGTGGCAGCTCTAGGGGAGTCAGGAAGCCACCAACACTTAGCCCCCTTTTCTGCCGCCCAAACTCATCCCAATTGTGGGGGGCCCTTCAGGATTAGGGGAGAGGACGAGGACTGGGCAGGTGGGGCTCACGGCGGGCAATGGGTCTCGTCTCACCGAGTTCGGGCACAGGCGCCTCGGGGCCAGCGGGGCCCCTTCAGGAGCCAGGAGACCTGAGCCCGCTGACTGCCCGCCCCTCGCTGTCCTCCCGCCCAGAAACCAGGCGATGCGGAAAAAGTTGATCTTGTACTTCAAGCGGAGGAACCACGCCCGGAAACAATGGGTAAGTCACCCCGCGCCCCCCATCCCGCCCGGCCCCGTGGGGGGCAGTCCAGGCCCCGTTAGGCCACGCCCTTGGGACCCTGCCCACTGTGGACGTCTGGTTACCACGTGTCCAGGCTGCAAAGAAAAGCCTAGGACAGCGGCAGCCACAGAAAGGACAGTCGCTGCCGCGGGGCTGGGGTCGTGGCTGCCCGGGTCTGGCTTGTGGTAAGAGGTGGAGGATGGGGGTTGCAGGAAGCACCCTTAGAAACGAGGTGGTTGGAGGTTGGCCCGGGAGGCAGCTCCGAGTCCTGCCTGGAGGCCACGTGGGCGGGGACACGTGCAGCTGTGGTTTTCAGGGAAGTTAGGGCCCAGTGATGGGGGGGTTACCCGTTAGTGTCCTTTCAGCACCGCAGGGAGGAAGAGCTGGTTCAGATGGGGCAGAGGGAAGGGGTTGGTGAGGCCGAGAAAGTTGCCTGGGTGGAGCGCAGGAGTGGCTCGATCAGGTTTCACCTTCATTTCTATGCAGCCGTTTTTGCCCAACGCTGTATGTTAATTCATTGACAAACTGGTTTCTCTGTGGGACCTGAATTCCTGCAGCGGGTTCGAGGCTTCCAGATCCCAGGAGAGAGCTCCCCTCTCTCAGACCATCTCCCCGAAGCCCTGATTGGACCCCTGGAGGGCGTGGGTACCCTGAGCCAGTTTCTGGACTCACCTGCCCTGGTCCCAGACCTCAGCTGGGCCCTCAGAGAGAGGAGACACTTCTGGCCCAGAGACTGGGCGACTGGGATGCTGGGTGGGCCGCATTTGGGACCCCAGGGCCCCGTGGAGCACAAAGCAATGGGCTTCCCACCCTTTCCTTTCTCAAGATGGTGTCCAGAGGGGCCTGGGCAGGGTGGACGGCGGTTGTGAAACTGGACGTCCTGTCTTACTCATTGAGTGAAATAGTCACCAAGCGCCTGCTGTGGCCTGGCGCGGTGCTGAGCGTAGGAGACACAGACGTGCTGTGCAGAGGGGTGAGGAGAGGTGACCTCAGTGCTGAGGTGGGATTGACGGTGACGATCTGGAGGTTGGAGTGTCAGGCAGAGGGCATAGCACGTGCAAAGGCCCTGGGGCAGGAACGGCCAGGATCACACAGGATGGTGTGTAGGGGGCAGGCCTGAAGTGCAGGGCAGGAGTGGGGGCGTGGTTGACATGACCTTGCCCGGAATCGAATCCGGGACCCACCTCTCCCAGCACTGAGAGGGACTGAGAGGGATTGGGAGGGACTGAGAGGGATTGAGAGGGAGACGTTTCCACTTCACACTCCTTTCCTCCACCTGCTGGCCCAGCTCTGCAGTCAGGCACATGCTGACGGCTTTCTGGAAGCCTCCCCGACCCGAGGAATGGTTTCCAATGTCTTAGGGTTTTGTGTTGTTTTGTGAATCCTCACCGAGGATATTTTCCCATTGATTTTAGAGAGAATGGAAGAGAGAGGGAAAGACAGAGAGAAACATTGATGTGAGAGAACCACATCTGTTGGTTGCCTCCGGGGCTGGGGAGGAGCCTGCAACCAAGATACATGCCCTTGCCCGGAATCGAATCCGGGACCCTTCAGTCCGCAGGCAAGTGCTCTATCCACTGAGCCAAAGGGGCTAGGGCTGGGCACGAGGGGTTCCTGATGGTGCTGACATGCGGAGAGGCGTTGAAGCAAGGCTCCGGGCTGCGCCATCTGTTCCCGCAGCCGTTAGGGAGGGGGCCGGGGTCTCCCGGGTGACAGATGCTCCCCGCCTGCTGCCGGCAGGTCACCTTGGAGACTGGGAAGCCGGGCAGCTACGTCCTGGGCGGGTGGGGGTCTTTTCTCCGAGGACACAGAGCAGGTGGCCCTGCGGTTGGACACGGACGGGGACTCCCTCGTCTTGGATGGTTGGAGCTCGGGTCCTCACACCCACCCGGGCCTGGGGCGGGGGTCATGCTTCCTGGGGGGCCGGGGGGACTCCGGGAGCCACAGCGTCTGGTGCAACTTCCTGTGATGATGAACGCGGCTCTGTGCGCCGTCCGCTGCGGACGGGCCCGGCCATGGAGGCTGCCGAGCGCTGGGCATGTGGCTGGGGGGCCAGGGACTGAGCTTTGACTGTCACTGAAATGAATGTGACTGAAGGGAACAGCCACACGCGGCTGGTGGCTTCCCTAGGGGACCAGGCCTTTCTAGGGGGAGGCCAGGCGGGGCGGCCGGGCCCCGGGGCGGGGAGGCGACAGGAACCACGTGCCCTGGGGAAGCCTGTGGCTTTCTTCAGGGGCCGGGTCTGCTCAGGTCTCACGTGACCGTGCCTGCGTGCGTATGTCTGTGTGACTGTGTCCGTGCCTGTGTGTGTGCATCTCTCTGTCTGTGCACGTGTGCATGTGTGTGTGTGTGTGTGTGCCTGTGAGGCTGTGCATGTGTGTGTATGTGCAGCTGTGTGTGCATGCATCAGCGTGAGACTGCATGTGTGTGCATGACTGTGAGGCCATGCATGTGTGCGCGCGCGCATGCATCAGTGCGTGTGTGTGTTTGTACGCGTGCAGCTGTGTGTGCATGCATCAGCGTGAGGCCGTGCGTGTGTGTGACTGAATGCATGTGTGTGTGTGTGCACGCACATGCATCAGTGTGTGTGTGTTTGTGCACGTGCAGCTGTGTGTGCATGCATCAGTGTGAGGTCGTGCGTGTGTGTGTGACTGAATGCATATGTGTGCGTGCATGCATATGTGTGTGTGTCTGTGCACGTGCATCGGTGTGACGGTGCATCTGTGCAGAGTGGGCGGCGGTGGGAGGCTGCGGTGGGGTGCAGGGGCGCCCTCAGCAGTGCCCCTGCCCCCGCGGTGCCCAGGAGCAGAAGTTCTGCCAGCGCTATGACCAGCTCATGGAGGCCTGGGAGAAGAAGGTGGAGCGCATCGAGAACAACCCGCGGCGGCGGGCCAAGGAGAGCAAGGTGCGCGAGTACTACGAGAAGCAGTTCCCGGAGATCCGCAAGCAGCGCGAGCTGCAGGAGCGCATGCAG
>NW_006294590.1:991936-994144 GCF_000327345.1 Myotis davidii | reverse complement strand
CCAGGGGCCCCGCCCGCCCCTGGCTGTGTCACTCGGACCCCGCTGGGCCTTGACACTCACGTGCGTCCCTGCGAGCAAGCGCTTTTGCTTCTGCCCGCGCGCCCTGGGCTGGGGCCCACCAGCTCCGTTCACTGTGTGGTCTGCGCCGCCCCTGAGGGCGGCTGAGTGTGAGATCCCTGGTGGGTCAGAGGGGAGAGGACCACCTGGCGTAGGAGCCAGGAGCAGGCAGCTGGTCTGCTGTGGCCCTGTGTGAGGATGGAGTGAGAGCCTGTGGGGCAGTGCCCAGCACACAGTAGGTGCTCAGGGTCCAGCGCACAGTAGGTGCTCGGCGAGGTGTGGCTCCGGCCTCTGTTGTCCTGTTCCCTTTAGCGACATAGGTGAGGTGATGGGCCAGGGGCAATGATGACAGACCTCACTGTCTGTCGGACACTTGCAGTGTCTCCCGGTGCCGCCTCCCGGCCCTAGGAGCTGGTGCCACAAGGACCCCGTGCTACAGGGGGGGAAACGGAGGCACAGTCTGCAGGGGCTGAGCCGGGACGGCCACGTGGATCTGCATGGCTGGCCTCTTCGAGCGCATCTCAGAGAGAAGGCGCCAAGCACCTGCTAGGTTTGGGGTTCAGGCCTCCCTGGACCAGACGGGGGGCCCCCTGCTCTGCCCTGGACCCCTGGGTCTGGGGCTGTCCCTGCGGGTGGGGGTGCCCCGGCCCTGCCCCACTGCCCACAGGCCGCCTCAGGGGAAGTTGTGGGCTCGGTCCGAGCCGCGGCACCGCCTGGCATAGGGCTGCCGCACGGCCGGTCCTGAGTGTGTCCTTCTGGCTCCCAGCAGGGTGGGCCAGCGCGGCAGCGGGCTCTCCATGTCGGCCGCCCGGAGCGAGCACGAGGTGTCCGAGATCATCGACGGCCTCTCGGAGCAGGAGGTGAGTCCGCGGCCCTGACTCTGACTCACCCTGGACGGTGCAAATCCAAGGGGGTCACCGAAGTGGGGGGAGCGGCCATCGCCTGCCTCAGGCGGCATCTAATGAACAACATAAATGAACAGAATAGACCCAGAGACATGGAAGCAGGGAACAGACTGGAGTCTGAGGGAGGGGAGGGAGGGAAGCGATCAAACAAAGAACTTGCACGCGAATGCGCACAACCCAGGGACGCAGACCATTGGGGTGGTGAGTGCCTGGGGCGGGGCGGGGCGGGGCTAGGAGGGGTCAAGGGGGGAGAAAGGTGGACATAGGAAATACTTTCATCAATAAAGAGCTATTAAAGATTTAAGAAAAGAAGATGTAAATTTTAAATTTATTTACTTGGATGTTTTTAGAGAAGTTGGGGGGGGAGTGAGAGAAACATGGGTGTGTTGTTGCACGTGCTGACGCATTCATTGGCTGCTGCTTGTGTGTGTGCCCTGACCGGGGACCGAGCCTGCGACCTTGGGGAATCGGGAAGATGCTCTAAGCTCCTTGATCTCCCTCACCCCCGCCCCCGCCTTCCTCGGTGCCGCCCGTCGGCCGAGTCCCCCTGGCAGCCAGAGGGCAGGGCCCTGACCTGGGTCAGCCTCCACTGTGCACCCGGCGGGCACCCCCTGTCAGGCCTCGCAGCCCTGCCTGCTCTCACCCAGTTCCCCACGTGGTTCCCACTCAGGTGGTTCCCTCTCTGCCCGTCGGAACGGGCCCTCGTTGTAGAACTTTGCACGATACGTGCCTGTTCAAACCCCGTTCAGCCCACAGAAAGCAGAACTCGGGGTGCCTGTGCCCACAGCCGCCCAGAGGAGGGCGGCCCTTCCCCCTGGGTCCCCTGCCTGCCTCAGGGCCTGGGACGTCTGGGCTGGCCCGCATCCCCAGGGCCTGGCACTGGCATCCTCAGGGCGCAGGGCCAGCGGCCAGGGGGCCGAGACTCACCACAGCAGTGCATCCCCCCTGAGGCTCCCTGGAGGCTGGGCAGGAGGAGACCTCCCCGTCCTTCGGGGAGCTGTCAGCCGGGGGCGCAGGCTCCGTGGGGGAGAGAGAGGGAGGCAGCCCCGTAGGCCAAGCGGGGGTCCTGCCGGTGACCATGGCTGTGGCCGTGGCCCCCCAGTGTTCTTGGGCAGCGGGGCGGCTTGGGGCTCCGGGGTCCCTTCTCCCAGCTGGGTCAGGTGGCCCCCCCCCTGCCTCTAGACGTGGGTGATGAACGGCCGGGAGATGAGCCCAGCTGAGTGGCCGCCCCAATGCATTATGGGTG
>NW_006294590.1:989400-991698 GCF_000327345.1 Myotis davidii | reverse complement strand
TTTATTGATTTCAGAGAGGAAGGGAGAGGGAGAGAGAAACATCCATGATGAGAATCATGGATCGGCTGCCTCCTGCACGCCCCCTACTGGGGATCAAGCCCACAACCAAAGCCTGTGCCCTGACTGGGAATCGAACCCGAGACCCTTCAGTCTGCAGGTGGACATTCTATCCACTGAGCCACACCGGCCAGGGCTGGGGCTGCCTTTAAATCCCCCTCCCCCAGCACGGGCTGCTGTTATTTTTTCATTCATCATTCTCTCTCTGTCTCTCTCTCTTTCACATTTTCCCACTCTCACCTGGAGCATATAACCCCCTCCCCCATCTCCCCCATCTCCTCGCACGTCACCTGGGCCCCTGTCGCTGTCCTGTCCCGGCGTCGCGCGCTCGCTGACCGGGCCCCTCCTCCGTCTCCCGGCAGAACCTGGAGAAGCAGATGCGGCAGCTGGCGGTGATCCCGCCCATGCTGTACGACGCCGACCAGCAGCGCATCAAGTTCATCAACATGAACGGGCTCATGGACGACCCCATGAAGGTGTACAAGGACCGGCAGGTCATGAACATGTGGAGCGAGCAGGAGAAGGAGACCTTCCGCGAGAAGTGAGCCTGGCACCGAGGGGGGGCGCGGGGTGGTGGCGGCGGCCGGGCCCGCGGACCTCTGGGCCCCGCCCTGGCCCAGCCAGGACAGCGACCACAGACTGGGCGCTTAGAGCAACAGGAATTCGTCATCTCAGCGCCGGAGGCCAGAGGTCGGACGCAAGGTCAGGGTGGGGGCAGGGCCGGTTCCGTCTGACTTCAGAGGGAGGAAGGTAGGGAGGGAGAGAGAGAACCGTAGGTGTGAGAGAGAATCACCAATCGGCTGCCTCCCGCACGCCCCCCACTGGTTCACGGTTCGAGGCTCAAACCCTGAGCCGGCCGGCTGGGCAGGGCCGGTTCCGGCTCCCTTCTGTGTTGCTCTCCCGGCTTCCACTGTTCCCAGCAGTGCCTGTCATCGTGGCTCGTACTGCAGCCTGCTCACTGCATCTCCTTTTGTCTTCAGGTCCCCCCACCTTTGTGCTCTTGCGTCTCTTATCTCCCCCCCTCCCCCCGCCGCCCCCCAGAGGCAGGAGGGAGGGAACTGAGGCACGGGCTGGAACAGAGGGCCCCTGCCTAGCCACTGGCTTCCACCTTACCTTCGCTGAAGGCCTGTGGGCAGGACAGTTCCTTTAAGACGTGGGGCCGGGCCTGGGGCAGTCTCTGCCCTTCCCAGGGTCGGAGGTTGGGGGTTGGGGGCCGGGACAGGTCAGCCAGTACGGACACCAGGACTTGACGGAGCAGGAGGCGGGTCCCGGGTCCACGGATCCCTCGGTCTCCTCAGGAAGTAGCGCTGTGGGGAGCCGTTCCCGCGGCGTGTTGAGGGTTTAAGCTCCGAGACGGAAAAGCCCAGGTCCTGGTGGCTCCTGCTGGGTCCTCGCGATCACGGGGGCGCTCGCTCCACCCTGGAGTCAAGTCCTCCGTCCCCCGTAGGAGGCACGACACGTTTCAGCCAGTGAAGCGACTGTAGAGCAGTCGGAGGCTACTAGTAAGTGTTGCCATGGCGTTAGGCATCTAGATCCCCCCGTGTCGTCGGTGTTTCTGTGGGTTTACGCCGTCTTCCCCCCAAAAAGGTGCTTCTGGATCACGCGGCTAACGCACCAGCGGGGACGGGCTGGGCTGATGCCTGCTGGGCCTGTTTGGGGGCTCACGTCTTTCCCGGACTGTGGTCCTGGTTGAGGCTCACTATCAGTGGGATTGATCGCGGGCGCTCAGGGCCTTTGAGAGTCATGTGTTGGCATAGGGCTCCGCCACTCCCTGTCTCTGAGCCTCAGTTTTCCCATCTGTAAATTGGGTGAGCAACGTGCCTCCCTCTTCAGCTGTCGCGAGGCTCCCAGTCACGGCCGGTTCCGGGTCATCGTTGACCAAGCACACACGTGTGGATGGGGGGAGGTGGACAGGTGACCTAGGACATGTCCAGGCTCCATTCCTGATCTCCTAGGGCCGTCTCCGCTGGAGAGACCCTGGCAGAAAGGATTGGGGGAGAGGGGAGGAAATGTCCTGGGGCGGGAGCGGGAGGGGCCAGAGCCGGTCTGTCTGGAAAAGGAGGGCGTTCGGTTGTTGCGAGCCGCCCGAGGCGGGATCCCAGGCGGGGAAGCCGGCCACCAAGTCCTGGCTTCCTCCGGGAGGAGAGAAGAGGCCATTCCGGATTTTCCGGTGTCTGGTCGGGGAGCCGGGGAGGGGCCCTCTGGCCTCCCGCCCAGCCATCTGGAGGGCCAGGCGCCCTC
>NW_006294590.1:988736-989047 GCF_000327345.1 Myotis davidii | reverse complement strand
CTCTCGCCCGCCTCCCCGAGGGCAGTCAGAGCCTGTGCTCCCTGACCTGCGGCCCCGCTGGGGGAGGCCCGTGGGCCGGGCGTGGCCGGCTTCCCAGGCCTGGCTGCAGAGAGAGACAAAAGCACATTTTAAAGGGGGGGGGCGGGAACCCCACCGAAGAGCCGCGTGCTATGTCCTCATTTTTCCTGGAAGCCGCCTCCAGCAGGACAAACAAATATATTTTCAAAGGCGCTAAAACCAGTGACTCACTCCCAGCAACGCCCTCTCGCAGTCCTTGGCCCGCCTGCCGCCCTTCCCACACCCCCCTGGGT
>NW_006294590.1:988179-988450 GCF_000327345.1 Myotis davidii | reverse complement strand
TTGATATTTATGCATATCTAAGAGACCCTTCACACTTTTCGTGCATCAGGATAGGTCTGAGTTGCCCATTTTCTGAGAGATGTACATGCGCAGACATTAGGAACCATCAAACACACATAACAGACAGACACATTTTCTGACCCGCCCCCCACTGGCATCCACTCCTCGGGGCGGCCGCTGGGCCCGGCGAAGGGCCTCCCCCGTCCCCACCCGTGGGGCTTCTGTCTGGAGCCCTTTGCTCTGCGGCCCTGTCTGTCTGTCAGTCCTTCCC
>NW_006294590.1:986559-988073 GCF_000327345.1 Myotis davidii | reverse complement strand
GCGCCTCGTGCGTGCGTGGCCGCCAGCGTCCTGGCCGCCTGGGCCCCGGTTCTGGGCGCCGGGCGTCCCGAGTAAGGCTTTGTGGACCAGAGTGGCGTTCTCCCGGTGCAGGACGGAGTGGCTTCCCGGCCCTCTGGTACTCACTGCGTGTGCTGACACCCGATGCCAAGCCAGGCACGTGGCCTGCAATCCCCATCCCCGCGGACACACCTTCCCCTGGCACCGACTCTGGAACCCCACTTCAGGCCCAGGCAGCCAGGGCGGCGGCCCTCTCTGCTCCGGCTCCCTCTGGGTGTCCCCGACACAGTGAAGCCCCCGGGTGCCGCCCCGAGGCCCCTGGTTCATGGGTGGACGCTCACCCACTGAGCCACACCCGCTGGGCATCCAGTGTGCTGCTTTTTTATTTCTTTTAAATATATTTTTATTGGTTTTAGAGAGGAAGGGAGAAGGATAGAGTTAGAAACATCGATGAGAGAGAAACATCGATCAGCTGCCTCCTGCATACCCCCTACTGGGGATGAGCCCGCAACCAAAGTACATGCCCTTGACCGGAATCGAACCTGGGACCCTTGAGTCCACAGGCCGACGCTCTATCCACTGAGCCAAACCGGTTAGGGCTGTTAATTTTTATTGATTGGTTTTAGGGAGAGAGAAACACGGATTCGTTGTCCCACTTATTGATGCACTCACTGGTTAATTCCCGTGTGCCCTGACCTGGGGTGGAACCCGCAACCTTGGTATATCGGGATGACACGCTGACCCACTGAGCCACCCGGCCAGGGCCCTCTGCTGTTTCCCAGGACGTCCTCTGACGGGGCCCCTTTGGGCAGGGAGGGGGTGGGCTCGGATCCAGGCCCCCGTGGGAAGACCAAGGCAGGGGGCAGACGTAAACGCTCCAGGAGATGAGAGTTGCGCGGGAGCGGGAGTCAGTCTGGACGCGTGAAGCTTGGAAGAGGTTGTTTAGGCCCAAATCTTAGGGAAAAGGAGGCTGGGGTGAGAGAAGGGAGACCCCAGGCAGACCCCGGGGAGGCGGGGGAGGAGGGCCTGAATCTGCCCACCTGGACGCTGGCAGCCTGTCCTGGGCCGGGAGGGCAGCCTTGCGGGCACCGTCACCGGCAGCGATGACGACGTTTAGAACAGATGACACCTCCGCCTGTGGCCTGTGTGCGGACGCTGTCCGGCACTCACCCACCTACTTGATCTTCATGACAGCGCGGAAGGGTGTGTCATTAGCATCCCCATTTTACAGGCGAGGAAACTGACACAGGACGGGTAGCCCGGCCACGGCCACGCAGCCAGGGCCTGGACGAGGCGGGATCCGAACCCCAGCCCGCGGCTCCCGGCCGCCTGCTCAGCCTGCCCACGCTGGGCACCCCTCAGCGCCTTCTCTCTCTCCGCCCGCAGACCGTGGCGGAGTGCGTCCTCTACTACTACCTGACCAAGAAGAACGAGAACTACAAGAGCCTGGTGAGGCGGAGCTACCGGCGCCGCGGGAAGAGCCAGGTGAGCGGCCG
>NW_006294590.1:982957-986488 GCF_000327345.1 Myotis davidii | reverse complement strand
GGGCTCCCTCCCGTCCCGTCGGGTCCCCCTCCCCGGCGACTGGGACACCCTCTCTGGGGGCGTCTCGCCTTCCCCAGCGGCAAGGAGCAGAGCTGGGAGAGGTGGCCATTTGGTTCTCAGCCTGGAAGATTCTAGAACTCAGCTGGGTGACCCAGGGCTCCTGGGGTTCAAAGGCTACTCCATTCTCCGCCCCGGCTGGTTTGGTTTGGCTCCGTGGATAGAGCACCAGCCCACAGGCCGAAGGATCCGGGGTTCGATTCTGGTCACGGGCATGTAGCTCAGTTGCAGGCTGGCTCCCTGGCCCTGGTCGGAGCCACCCTAGAGGCAGGCAATCCATGTGTCTCTCTCAGATGTTTTGCTCTGTCTCTCCTCCTCCCTTCCTCTCTCCCTAAAAATCAATGGAAACGAACGAAACAACAAAAACAGGCTACCTCCTGAGAGCTGAGCTGGGCTCCCGGGCTGGTGTGGGCCGGCCCCGCGAACACACCATTTTAGAGACACGGTAACGGTCTCGCGTGATTATTTTAACGCGTATTTGAAAGAAGGAACAGCCAGCACTGCGTCCTGTGACTTTTCCGACGTCGCTGCTCAGGGCGAGACCGAAGGGTTATTTAAGTTAGAGCCACGCCTGGCAGCCTGGCCCGCCACCTGCTTCTGTGAATCAAGTTTTATTGGCACGTGGCCACGCCCCCTCATTTGCATATCGCCGTGGCAACAGCCCATGTGGCGCAGTCCTGAGGGAAACCACAAAGCCTGGAAAACGTGCTCGCTGGTTCTTCCCAGGAGGAGTCTGCCGACCTCTGAGTTAAAAGCAGAAGGAGTTGGTTTAAAACAATAGTCAGTCAAGCCCTAGCCAGTGTGGCTCAGTGGATAGAGCGCCCGCCTGCAGACTGAAGGGTCCCGGGTTCGATTGCCGCTCAGGGCTCAGGCCCGGGTTGCAGGCTTGATTCCCAGTAAGGGGGCATGCAGGAGGCAGCCGGTCCGTGATTCTCTTTCATCATGGATATTTCTCTCTCTCCCTGTCGCTTCCTCTCTGAAATCAATAAAAAATACATTTAAAATAAATAAGTAAAAAAGGAAGCGTTAAGTTAAAAAAACCTGAATCGTTAAAAAAAAAATTCAGTCGCTAACGGTAAAGGTGACGGGGTCATTGGCACCCGCTCGAAGTGGGGTCTTTGGGGTCACGGATGCGGGCGGTTGGGAGAGAGGGACGGGGACAGATTTGTTCCGCAGAGAACCAGCCCTTGGCCATCCTGGGAGCCCCCGGCAGGAGGAGGCGGGTTTGGGGAGCGCGAGGGCCGTGGTAGGAGGGGTTCGGGCTGGCACTACTCTATGGGGGGGCCTTGGGCCGAGCCCCTGTCTCCCGGCCCCTGCACCCCGAGAGTCAGCCCTGATGGCCGGGGCCCCGGAGGTCTGGGCCGTGCGTGGTCCGAGCATCCTCCCTGAGTTGAGTCAGCGGCTGAGGCTGAGCCAGCCCCGAGCCCTGGGTGGCGGCCCAGTGGTTTATAGCTGTGATTCATGGACGAGGGGGTCGAGTTCTCTCGGCCCGTGGCGAGGCCCAGCCCCGCGACGCCATGGTCAGGAGCTGGCCGGACTCTGCAAACCGTCGGGGAGCCCGGGCGAGGCTGAGGCCGGCCGGGCAGCAGGGCCTGTCCCCGCGGCGGTAGGGACTGCCCGGCGTGGCCACCTAGCCATGGGGGCGCCGTGCTGTGGAGGGAGCGTGTCCCCGAGGGTGAGCTGTCGCTGGGCTTGTCGGATTGGACGCGGAGGTTAGAGGGGGGCTGCTGGGGAGGAGGCCAGTGGGGTCTCCCCGTGGCTCCGTGGCCTGTGGTCAGAGACGAGCGGAGCGGGACGCAGGGTCAGGAAACCTCCCTCCCGGGCGCCCGGCCCGGCTGCCCCTCCCGGGGCCCATGGGGGGGAAGCCAGGGAGGGGCGGCTTCCTCCCTCTAGCCCAGCCAGCTCCTCGGGCTGTGCTCGCTCTTCCTGGTGCCCCTGCAGCCTCCTCGCTGTGGGGGACCACAGGCCCCTCACCCCAAGTCTCCTGCTGGTTTCTGGGGTGATCTCTCTTTTTCTGTTTCCTGTTTCCCTGTCTCTCTGTCCCTAATGCTCGCTCGTGCACGTACACACATACACACACACATGCACACCCCTCCCTCCTCCCTGGTCTCTCTCCTTCATCTTTCCTCCTCTCCCCATCCCGCCCCCCCGGCCCCAGCCTCCTCTCCAGGGCCCCACTGAGGGATGGGTGACCTTGTTCCGCTGCTGGGGCCCCCACAGGGAGCCAGCATGCGAGTGGGACAGTGTGACCGGGGCGGTGTTCCAGGGCAGGGCGGCCCCGGTCCCCTGGGGAGGGAGGAGGAGTCACGTGCAGTTGGTTGGCGCTGGTGCCCAGGGCCTGGCTGCCCGCCCCTCCGCCTCCATGGCTCACCAGGTAAAGTCTGTCTGGTGGGGGCATGTGGCCTCCAGGTCAGGCTGTCCTCTCCCTGGTGAGCTGATCTTCTTGCGTCTCTCCCCAAAATGACCTCCTGGGCAGGAATGGGTGTCCAGTGGGGGCCAGTCCCCTGCTTCCCCGGCCGCCCAGCTGCAGGAGGCCCGGCTTCCGCTCTGCGGGGGGCAGGCGGCTGGGCTTGGGGCTGGAGCGAGCAGATGTTCCCAGCTCCCCGCCCAGTTGTGTGCTAAGTGGGAACAAGCCTGGGGGCGGGGGGCCAGATGCATCCCAGGGGATGCTGTTCTCTGGGAGGCCACTGGTGGGGGTCCCGCCTTCTCGGGGGCCGTGACGGGGACGGGGCGACCGCATCCAAGGGAGAGAGGGACAGGGACCCCGTGAGCCCCGCCCAGAAGACCCGCGGGGCCGGGGGGATCTGTCAGGCCCCCGGGGGCGAGAGGCTGGCGGCCTCGTATCCGGGCATTGCGGCTGGGCTGCCAGGAGGGCGCGTTCGTGTGGGGCTGTGTTGGAGTCCGGGTGGTCGGCCTTTGCGATGTCACCATTCCAGGTGACGCCACGGAGCAAGGAGGCCCCGGGCTGACCCCGCGTGGGAGTGGCCGCGGCCAGTAAACGCGACGCTTGTTTCTGCTGGAGCCGGAGGCGGCTGCGAGGGAGGCGGGCTCTCAGGGAGCTGACCCCGCAGGCTTCCCGGAGGAGGGGTCATTCGGCTGAGACGGGCCAGGCAGAGTCCCAGGCAGGGCTGGGGGCCATGGAGGCAGCGAGGGCTGTTTTAAAATCAGATACTGTCCCCTTTCAATGATGGCATGGGACAGGGGCAACCTATATTTATGTTCCTGGTCAAATCACCCCCATTCACCTGAATAGGGAGAGAGAGGTTTGTGTTTGTCTGTCTGTCCCTGGTCCCCCTTCCCCTCCCGGGTCCTCCTGGCCCCGGACTCCCACGCCCGCTCTCTGCCTCCTCATGCGGATGTGGAAGTGCCTGCTCCCCGGCCGCGCCCTGGCTTCCTCTGCAGCTCCCGGCGGTTGAAGGTCCCTCAGTGGGCAGAGGGGTTTCGGTGGTGCCGGGAGCGGGCTAGTTCCGGGGC
>NW_006294590.1:978508-982876 GCF_000327345.1 Myotis davidii | reverse complement strand
CTTTCCCGTCCTCTTCCAGAGAAGAGGGGCCCGTGGGGACGGGGCAACCCTGGCCAGAAGGTTCCTGGTGGAAACCCCCGCAGCCTCGGATCGGAGAGCCTCGCCCTGAGCCCGGGTCCCAGGGGCCCTGAGCCATGAAATAAGGAAAGGAAAAGGAAATTCAGGCCGGACGGGAGGGAAGTCGGCGGCAGTGCGGGAAGGAGCCGGGCCCTCCTGTCCGCTCCTGTCCTGGGGGGGGGCTGACGTGGCGCTCTCCATGGTTCGGATGCTGAGAAGTCGGGCAGTTTTCCCGGTTGGAGGTCATTGCCGATCCCGGCTCCCCGGGACGCGTGTGCCTATCTCTGGTGCTCGGGCCAGCACAGCCCGGTGCCCCCAGAGTAGCTGTGGTGCCTTGGCAGGAAGTCACGGTGCCACCGCTGTGCCCCGAGGGTCACAGTCTGTTCCTGCTGGCGCCGCGGGCTGGGTCTCCGTGTTCCCTGTCATGCCTGTCGGCGCCGGTTCTCACACCAGTGGACCGACGGCTCCCAGGTGTCGGGGCCTCGGGCGGGAGCGTGGAGACGGAGGCTCAGAGAGGTGGCCTGCAGGGCTGGGGCTCGGGGGTGCGTCCCCCGTTCCCACGCTCGCCCTGCTCCTCCTGCCTGGGGCGCAGTAGGGCGCCTCCTGCTGGTGTTTGCGGGTTCTGCTCCACAGGAAGGCCTGGGCAGACGCCACTCCTGTCTCTGCTCCTCACGTCCCGCCTCCAGGCTGGCTGGCAGGGAGATGAGCCGTGCGGAGTACCCCTGCCCTCGTCCTAGGTCACAAAGCCACCGAGGGAGGCAGGGGGCAGGGGTCACCTGACACCAGCCCTTTCTGCACACACACACACACACACACACACACACCCTTCCCTGCCCCCCCCTCCCCCCGTGCCCCTGCCTCCTGGCGCCTCTGGGCTGGGCTGTGCCCTTTGGGGCCCAGTACCTGCAGCCTCCCCTAGCGGGCTTCCTTTCTTTCTTTTTCCTTTTTTTTTGGTTAATCCTCACTTGAACATACTTTCCCTTTGATTTTTAGGGAGAGTTGAAGAGAGAGGGAGACCTAGAGGAGCATCGATGTGGGAGAAGCACATCGATGGGTTGCCTCCTGCATGAGCCCCAACCCGGGCCTGGGCTGGGGAGGAGCCTGCAACCAAGTACATATGTGCCCTTGAGCAGAAGAAGCAGCAGCAGCAGCAGCAGCAGCAGCAGCAGCAGCAGATGCCCCGGGGCAGCCAGGAGGAGAAGGAGGAGAAGGAGAAGGAGGCCGAGAAGGAGGAGGAGCGGCCGGACGTCGAGAACGACAAGGAAGAGCTGACCAAGTAAGGCCGCCCCCCAGGAGCCGGGGGTCCGGGCTCAGCCCAGGTCTGGGGCCCGCGGGTGACCCTGGGCAGGTGTGTGAGGATGTCGTGTGGTTTGGTGTCTACCCAGGGCCTGCCAGGAAGGGAGGCATTTCTGCTCCGTCCTCGCAGCCCCACTTCCGGATGCTGCTCCTCCTCCTGCTTCTCCTCCTCCTCCTCCTCCTCCTCCTGCTCCTCCTCTTGCTGCTTCTCCTCCTGCTCCTCTCCCTCCGCCTCTCCCCCTCTGCCTGCCCTTTCTTTCTCCAACTCTCTGGAGACCTGCTGACTGATAGCTCATTTGCACTCCTCTCTGAGCGAATACATCCAGGCAGTGACTTTGGAACTCTGCCCCCTCCTCCCCTCCTCTCCTCTTGTGCATCGCTCTCTGGAGACTTGGGGAGGGGCTAGGTGTGCAGGCAGCCGCAGCCCTCGCCTTTAGCGTCATCGCTGTCTCCTGGAGCCCCCAGCCTCCCTCCCGCACGTGTTGCCAGGGCGGAGGGAGCAGAGCCAGCGGGAGAGTCCGCGGGGAGACGGGTGGAGAGAGACCGGCACGGCCGGGCGCCAGGTGCCTGGAATGGGCTCAGGCCTGTGGTTGCCACGAGCATCTGGCCGGTCCCGTCTCCCGGGCTTCCAGCGAGGGCCTTCCCGAGGGCGGATGGGAGGCCGAGGGGGTAAACCTGAGGGCCCCAGAGGAAACCGCCTGAGACGATAGGGTGTTGAGGTCACACACGCCCCCCACACCCGGCTCGCCTGCGTACAGCCCTTGGGAGCCTGGGCTCTCAAAGAGCGGGGAGCGCCTCCCCGTGCGGGTGGCGTGGCTGTACCCCAGGCCGGGGGAGAGCAGCCCCCTCTGGTGTAGGACATGGCCTTGCAGGGAGCACGCAGCCCCCACTCCATCGAGTAAATGAAAAGGCTGCCCAGCCACACAGCAGCCAGGCCCGTGTCCGTCCGGAGAGCAGAGCGGCCGGCTCACCCCGCCCTCCTGATAAACCAAGAGCCGCTGCCGACGGCTGCCCGCCAAGCTCCTTCGTCGGTGGGAGAGGCGGCCTGGCGGGTGGCTGCCTGCACTGTCTTGTTGCCCGGCGACACTGTCCCTCCGTCGCCCTCTGACCCTCAGGGAGAAGACGGACGACACCTCTGGGGAGGACAATGATGAGAAAGAGGCCGTGGCCTCCAAAGGCCGCAAAACCGCCAACAGCCAGGGGAGGCGCAAGGGCCGCATCACCCGCTCGATGGCCAACGAGGCCAACAGCGAGGAGGCCGTCACCCCGCAGCAGAGCGCCGAGCTGGGTGAGTCTCGGGCCGGGCAGGGCCACCGTCCGGCGTTCACTGGGCCTGCTGTGCGACCCGGGGCGACTTCCTGAACCTCTCTCTGCACAGCGGTTGCCGGCACCCGTGGGGTGAGCGCTTCCGGGACTGTGTGCGTTGGGAGGGCCTGTGGCGGTCTCTGGGGCGTGGAAGTGGTTCCGTGGCTTCCAGCCGTGAGGACCCCAGAGCGGAGAGCGTTCCCATAAAACTCCAGACCGGCCCTTTGGGATTTGCTGTGACGTCGGGTCGGGCTGCGCTTGGCCTGCGTTTCTGCCAGGAGCAGCTGCTGGAGCGGAGTAGCCACCGCCCCTTTTTAGAAGGACCCTCGTGCTGACCGCCCCCAGCCTCCCCCGACCCCGTAGGCCAGTGATGGCGAACCTTTTGAGCTCGGCGTGTCAGCATTTTGAAAAACCCTAACTTAACTCTGGTGCCGTGCCACATATAGAAATTTTTTGATCTTTGCAACCATAGCAAAACAAAGACTTATATTTTTGATATTTATTTCATATATTTAAATGCCATTTAACAAAGAAAATTCAACCAAAAAATGAGTTCGCGTGTCACCTCTGACACGCGTGTCATAGGTTTGCCATCACTGCCGTAGGCGCCTGGATTCCTCATAGGGTCACTGCTATGGCCAAAGGGTTGAGTAGCAGTTCCCAAGATCAGCCACAAGGGGGCAGCCCGTGAGCATCTGTCCTCAGTACTTTTTTGGCTCTTTGGGGCCCCCCCTCCCTGCCTCTGTGGGAACCCCAGGCCCCGGCCACCAAGATGCCTTCCCAGGATGCGGGTTGAGGTGATGTTCTGTCACCGGGATCTCCGCCTCCAGGCCCAGGGTCTGCTCCAGGCACCTGCCCCGGCTTCCCGGGGAGGCCTGTGTACCTGCACAGAGGGGCTGTTTGAGGCGTAGAGAAGCGGGGCTGCTTCTGTAGAGTCATGGAGTTGGTCAGGATTCGAACCCAGCCCGGAGGTTCAGGCAGCCGCCCTCGGTGGCAGCGCGGAGCAGCCAGGGCAGGAGGACTCCTGCAGAAGTGCACCGTGTGCCCCACTTCTGGCACGGGCCCCTGGAGCCTGGGCCGACGCGGGGCCCAGATGCCGGGGTGGGAAATGCAGGGGGCTGTTCCAGCTCGCCCGCCCAGGCTCAGACCTCCCTGTCCAGGCCCCGCCCTGCCTCCGTTTCCCGCCTGTAAAATGGGGCGATGGCACACCCTGCACCCCAGCGGGCTGCGTGGAAGCTGGCCCGGGTGTGAGAGCCGCTCAGTGCGGTGCCCGTGCAGCCCGCAGCCGAGGAGACGCCCTGAGGGCCGCGGCCAACGTGCGTGTCCTCCTTGCAGCCTCCATGGAGATGAACGAGAGCTCCCGCTGGACCGAGGAGGAGATGGAAACCGCCAAGAAAGGTGAGGGCGTCGGGGCCTGGCCGCCCACCCTCGGCACCCGGTCCTGAAGGTCCCGTGGCGGGAGGGCGTTGACTCGCTGGGCCGTGACGGGGGCTGTGGTGCGGCCGGTGGGGGAGCTGGGGGACAGGCTCTGTTTCGGGGTGTTCTCAGGTTGGTCTCGTCCCCTTGGCGCCGCTCTCTTGGGCTCCTCCCTCCAGCTCCCCCCTCAGGCGAGGCTACCTCCCTGGGCCTCAGTCTTCTCATCTGCACAATGGGAATGAGAGCGTCACCCAGAAGAGCCCCCTGCCTCCTCCCGCAAGTTCAGACCTCCGT
>NW_006294590.1:976106-978373 GCF_000327345.1 Myotis davidii | reverse complement strand
GTCAGCCCCCTAGGGCCATGTTGTCAGTTTTCTCGGGCCTCTGCGTCCACTAGGTGGTTTTTACGTGGATCTCGCCGTGGAGTGCGCAAGAGGCTTTGTTGAAGTTGTGTGATTTCTCCTTTCCCCTGTAACTGGGACCAAGTGCACATGAAATGGACAGTGTTTGCCCTCGGCAGCGTGCCTTTCAGGGGCTGTCCGTGCGTTCCCATTGGCCAGCCCAGCATGGCCATCAGCCCCGCCAGAAGCGCCCCATTAGCAGTCCCCCCCTCCACAAACCCCCCCCGCCGGCCGCATGCACCTGCCGCCCTGCTGTCGGTTCCCTGGACCCACCTTCCCGGGCCTCACCTGCGTGGAACCGTACGATACGTGCCCTTCGTGTCTGGCTCCTCCCATGGGGCCGCGTGCTGGCGCCTCGCTCCTTTCCGTGGCTGCGTCGTCTTACGCGCGTGGATGGGCCACGTTCTGCGATGCACACGTTGGCCGATGGACCTGTGGGTCGTTTCCACGGTGGGGGATTGCGATGGGGCTGCTGTGAGCCGGTGCGTGGACTACGTGGGGTTTTAATCACACGTGCGACCCTGGGGTCTCGCTGTCGGTGGTGAAGTTGCCCTGGGACCCACCCCAGGGGGCAGTCAGGGCCCCACAGGCAGGTTCAGGCTGCCCCCCACCCCCCCGGGCGCTCCCACCTCTCACGCCGGCTGTGCCTCTGTTGTCACGGCAGCCCCAGCGCTGCCTCCTCCCTCCCTGTTACCTTGAGGGGTTGGGAGTTGGCGGCCGCCCTCTCTCTCCCTCGGGAAGGGCAGATCTGGGGCTGGGAGGACGGCGGGATGACTCACTCGGAGACGGAGTGAGCCGTGGCCGCTCAAGGTTGGGCCCTCGGCAGCGGTGAGCTCATCAGGTCCTGCCCACGGAGCCGGCAGCGTGAGTCCCGCCAGGCCCGCGCGGTGACATTTGTAATAATGCAGTGAGCGCCGGCGGGCTCGTCCGCCGTGAATGACAGCGACCGGGCAATTGCCGCCGGGGCGGCTGCTAATGGCCGTGTGTTCCAGGCAGCGGCGGGGGCGGGAGGGAGTGGGGAGGTATTGGGGAGGCAGGTGCTGGCTGCCCCCCGACTCCTCCACGGTGGGCAGGGGGTGGAGGCGAAGAACATCCCGCCCAGCCCTCAGAGACCCCGAAAAGGCCCCAGGAGCCGGTTGTGCCCGGCTGACGGCATCCGCTGTCCTCCTTCCCATCACACACGTCAGGGCCTCCCCGTCTGCGGGGTAGGGCCGCCCGGAGCCGGGCCAGCCCTGGTCCCTCCCCGGGAGCCCCGGGAGGTTGAGCAGCCAGTGTCCCCGGGGCCTGGGGACCACGGAACCGGGCCTTGGAGGATGAGCTGCACAGGGTCCCCGCCCCCAGACCTCAGCCTCTGTGCCTTTTAGGTCTATGACCTCAGGCAGATCGGTCCGCCTCCCTGCGCCTCAGTCTTCTCATCTGTACAGTGGGCATTTCGCCCGCTGCATTTGTTTGCTGGGGCTGCCATCACTAAGCAGAAACCTGGGTGGGTTAGGACAACGGAAATGCATTCTCTCTCAGCTCTGGAGGCTGGGAGTCCAGCATCGAGGCGTGAGCCTGAGCCGGCCGAGCTCCCTCAGGCGCCTCCTGGGCGGGGCTCCCCCAAGGAGGACACCCTCCCTGGCCGTCTCTGTGCCTGTGGGCGCCCAGGAGCTGCTCAAAGTTCTATGTCCCCACCCACCTCACGGAGCAGGGGCTATTCTTGTTCCCTTTTCCAGATGAGGGTCCGGGAGGCCCAGAGAGGCTGTGTGAGCCGCCTCCGGCCTCACGGCTGTGAAGCGGTGGAGCTGGGGTTTGAGGCCAAACACGCTGGTTACAGGGTGGGAGTGGGGCTGGTGTGAGGCCTGGACGAGTGAGTGAGCCTGCGCAGGGTGGCTGAGAGGAAGCCATGGAAACCCAGAGAATGAGGGGAGCTGGGCGAGGACTGGGGGTGCCGGGCGGACCCTGGCCTTCCCGCGGTGGGATGGAGCTGGCTGTGCGCTGAGGGCATGGGGTGCGGTGGGGCAGGGCTCCCGGTGGGCAGGCGGGCACCGGTCCTCCTGTGAGTGTGGAGTCGGGGTTGCCTGCCCCAGGCGCTCACCCAGTGGGGACTGAGCATGTGCAGATGCAGAAGCTGCCACCCAGGAATCGGGCAGCCCAGGGAGCTGGCGGCCTGCCCTCAGGCCCCACGCCACCCAGGGCAGGAGGGCAGGCCCTCGTCCCCCTGGGAGAGG
>NW_006294590.1:973470-975051 GCF_000327345.1 Myotis davidii | reverse complement strand
GAGCGCGTTGCCGTGTGTGTCGACGGGAAGAGCTGACCCGCAGACCCGATCGCCGAGACCCAGGCCAGGGCGGCCTGCGGGGTGTTCCGTGGACGGGGGTCTGAGAGCTGTGACCTTCCCAAGGTGCAAATGGGGGGCGACGTGGGGCCCACGGGTGCTAAAGGGGTGCCCAGGCCAGTTCACCTGAGCCTGGATGTTGGGGTGGGGTTCCCGGTCCTTGTGGCAGGGACCCGTCACGGGGGCCCACCTGGCACGTCTGTCACAGGTCCCTGGACGGTGCATGGGACTGCCCCTGCGATGAGGGGAGCTGGGCGAGGACTGGGGGTGCCGGGCGGACCCTGGCCTTCCCGCGGTGGGATGGAGCTGGCTGTGCGCTGAGGGCATGGGGTGCGGTGGGGCAGGGCTCCCGGTGGGCAGGCGGGCACCGGTCCTCCTGTGAGTGTGGAGTCGGGGTTGCCTGCCCCAGGCGCTCACCCAGTGGGGACTGAGCATGTGCAGATGCAGAAGCTGCCACCCAGGAATCGGGCAGCCCAGGGAGCTGGCTGCCTGCCCTCAGGCCCCACGCCACCCAGGGCAGGAGGGCAGGCCCTCGTCCCCCTGGGAGAGGTCAGGCTGGCCTGGCACAGAGCCCTGACCCAGCCGTGCGGGCGGCTCCCCGTCCCCCGTCCCCCGGTCCCTCCTCTGTGGGCAGGGGGCCAGCAGGGAGGGCTTGGGGGGCCCTGGGTCCCACCGTTCCAGGCCAGGGATCGGCGCTGGCCCCGCTCCAGGCTGCCAGGCTCTGGGGGCCCCAGACAGACCCCATGGGGCCAGCCGGAGCCCAGGCCCACCCCAGCCCTGTCCCCGTAACTCCGGCGGCAGGACGCACCCACCATGGGGAGTGAGGGAGACCCGTGGTGCCTCGTGCTCCGGGGCCCTGGTCGGTCACCCTGGCTGGTTAGTTCATTTTCACGGGTGAAGAGTCTGAGGCTCGGGGAGCGGAATGGGAACCCCCAGACACAGCCCCCCCCATGTCCCCCAGGGCTCACATGGAGGGCCGATGTGTTGGGGCAGCCTTAGGGTTGTCAGACGTGTGGTGTCTCAGAGACTGCTGCCCCTTTGGGTGGAGACAGACAAGGGGGCACTTTGCTTGAACTCTCTAACCTTGCCCTGGGCGGTGTGCGCAATGGTTAGAGCGTCAGCCCGAGGGCCGGAGGGTCACGGGTTCGATTCCGGGTCACGGGTGCGATTCCCGGTCACGGGCACGTTCCCTGGGTTGCAGGCTCGATCCATGGCCCCGTCGATGTGTGTGTCTCCCTCTCCGCCTCGTCCGGGTCCCTTCTGCTTTCTCTGTAAATCAGTGGAAAAACCGCTAGCGTATCCTCGGGTGAGGATCTCACAAAAAGAAGGAAACGACTGTCAGATCGCCCGGGGGACCCTGGAGGCGGTGCTCCCCGTGTGTGGACAGCCCCTGTACCTGTGTCCTGTGTGCACGGGGGCTGACACCCCGCCGGCATGGCTCCTGCTTTGCTGGGGAGGAAACAGGTCCGGGCTGCGCGGCGAGCGGGGCCTGCCGGCCGGGAGCGCAGGGCGGGGAAGGCATGG
>NW_006294590.1:962616-963708 GCF_000327345.1 Myotis davidii | reverse complement strand
GCGTTGCTGTGTGTGTCGACGGGAAGAGCTGACCCGCAGACCCGATCGCCGAGACCCAGGCCAGGGCGGCCTGCGGGGTGTTCCGTGGACGGGGGTCTGAGAGCTGTGACCTTCCCCAGGTGGGAATGGGGCGGCGGGGTCCGCCGCGGGACACCCCTCCCACACCCCTGCGGCCACCGCCTGCTCCTTCACCTCCTTCCGAGCCCCAGTCCGTCCGTGACTCAGACCTCTCCCGGCTCCACTTCCTGTCTCGGTCAATTTCACTTCCTACTTCCTGCCCCCGAGTCTTCGGAACGAAACTCCTTCCTTAGAAAGTAGAAGTGGGGTCGGAGGATCGAGACCGCAGGGAATGGCGGGGCCAGGGGGCTGGACGCCCACCGTGTGGGTGTGCCTCCTGCCTCCCCTGGGACAGCCCTCCTGCCCCTGCTCTCTGGGCAGCTGCTCTCCCGGAGCCAGAGAGTTCCCCGAGACACCTGTGGGGCGCCCAGGGGGCCCCCAGACCCAGACGCTGGGAGCGTTTGCCCAGCAGCGCCTCTTGCAAGCCTAGCAGCTGTGGGCGCAGACAGGGCCGGCCGTGAGCTGTGGAGCAAAGGAACTCATTTCAGGGGGTGCTGGTTGCTCTGGAGGTGACCGAACCCTGAGACCGCGCAGGGGCTGGGAGGGCAGCTGTGAAGAGCGTAGTCCAGGAAGGCCTCTCGGAGGAGGCGTCCCTCGAGCCCCGAGCTGAGGAGAACCGGGGCGGATCTGTGGGAAGCCATGCGGGCTGAGAACGAGTGCAAATGTCCTGGGGCACGTCCCAGGGCGGGGTGTGAAGGCCCCCAGTGGCCGGAGGGAGTGAACCGGGAGAGGGGTGGGCAGCTGGCTGGACAGGTGGGTGGGGCCGGCTCCGCGCCAAAGGCCTTCGGGTTTGATTCGAGAGCTTCCAGAGTCCGGGTGGGTCGTCCTCGTCATCGGAAGATGTGAGGCAGGGCAGTGACACACTTGGATTGGCATCCGCGAACGCTCGCCTGGGCTCCCTGCGGAGGAGGGAAGTCCTAGATCCCCAACACGGCTGGGATCCTCTGCCCTCCCTGGCACGGTGCGGGGCGCGGG
>NW_006294590.1:960934-961208 GCF_000327345.1 Myotis davidii | reverse complement strand
CTCGTCCAGGTGGGCTGTGGTGGCGGGGGCTTCGTCGGGGTCTCAGGCTGGTGTCTCCAGGGCGTGGTGGGGTCCCCGGGGCTGCCCCCCGTCCCTGGCACCCTCAGTGGGGTTCAGAAACCAGGAACCAGAGGGACAGTTAGGGAAACTGAGGCCCGAGCGCAGCTGGACAGCCGCGGCCACACAGGGCTCCATTCCAGCTCTCGGTCGGCTCCTTTCTCCCAGGAAGGCAAGGGGGGCCCCGCTCCCCAACCCCAGCCGGGTTCCCAGCCAC
>NW_006294590.1:959037-959534 GCF_000327345.1 Myotis davidii | reverse complement strand
TGTGTGCGCCAGCCCCCGTGTGCCCGGATCCCGGCGGGCAGCGGGCTGAGACCCAGGGCACTGCCCCTGGATCCAGGACGCGGGGCGCTGTCTGTGGGGCTGTGTGTCTCCTGAGCCCATTCAGGGCGTTGGGGTAGAAGTGGGGGTTGTACGGCTCTGGCCCGAGTGTGTGGGGGAAACTTTCTCTGGCCACAGGAGGTCTGGGGTGAGGTCTGCCCGTTTCTGGGGGCTCCTCCCACACCAGGAGGCTATGAGCTCACGGGGGTGGGGGGCTGTGATGTGGGGACACGTCCAGTCCCAGCCCTTGGACCAGCCCCGTGTGGTCCGCATCCAGGGGGCCTTTGAGCCCTGGGGGGCCCAGTGAGCCTGGGTGCAGAGGCTCCTCGCCCCGGCTCACCCCCACCTGGACTTCATTGTCCCGTCCCCACCCCTGCTCACAGGCTCCTTCCGCTCCCGGCCGCCCGGTGCAGACGGAGCACAGCCCGTCCCCGGGGCCG
>NW_006294590.1:956771-958079 GCF_000327345.1 Myotis davidii | reverse complement strand
AGGGAAGGGCAGGTCGGGGAGCAGCCGCCCGCCCCGGTCCTGGCCTCTGTGGTCCATCCCAAGGGGAGGCCGAGGCCCTCCCTCCCTCCCTCCCTCCCCCAGGAGCGCAGAAGGGGCGGGCGCGCTTCTCAGCGTAAATGCTCTCCGGAGAGGAGAGGAGAGGCTGCTTCCTCCACAGCTGTTCCTGGAAGAGAGGCCATTCCGGGCGGCCCTGCTCGCTCACTCTCTTCCCCTCCCTCCCTCCCTCTCTTCCCATCTGTCTCCCCATCTCCCCTTTCCCCCCAGTTTGGCCATACTTCCCATGCCAGGCAGCCAGCTTTTCAGATGTGGGGAAACTGAGGCTTACCCAGGCTTGGGTTTGAACTCAAGGACCCCAGCTCTTGGCCAGCAGGCCGCATCGGGGGGCGCACAGCCCTCTACCCCCCAGCGCACCCCCATGGGCCCCCTGTTGTGGTTTAAAGTTCACGAAGCCTGTCCAGTGGCTCCGCCCATGCCCAGAGAGGGTGTGCGGGCTGCGGAGGCTGCACAGCACGAGGTGGGCCAGGGGCAGCGTCTCGCCCTTTAAGCTCTGGTTGAGCATGTGCAGGAGTTAAGGGCACCATGTCCCGGCTGCCCTGAGTGTTCTGGGGGACCCTGTCCGTGCCCCTGTGGTCAGGGCTGAGGCCGGCCCCTGCCTGCGCCCCGTTCCCCACCACGCCCACCTGCTATTCAGGGGGGTCCGGTGCCTCTCGGGCCTCGTGTGCCCACAGCTCTGCGTCTTCCCGGATTTCCCAGGACGCCTTTCCAGGGGGAAGGGGGAAGCTCAGGGCGGGGAGGGCATGGTGCACACCTGCCCCAACACCTGCTCAAACCCCGTGGGTCCGAGAGGAGCCGAGCCCAGGCAGCAGGAGGGCAGAGGCCGGGGAGGGGGGGCTGGGGGGATTCTGAGCATCACCCGGGCACAAAGTGATTCCGTCTATTCCCTCCAACCACCTTCCTCCCTCCCCCCTCGCCCCTCCCCCTCCCCCTCCCCATGCCCTACCGAGCCCAGGCTATTGGGTTACAGGCTTTTCCTTCCTTCCCATGGGCCTGCTGGCCCCAGGCCTCACTTTCCAGGTTTCCTCAACCCCCTCCCCCATACCCCTGGGAGACCCCAGAACTGGACAGTGTGGGTTGAAGGACCAGGGACCCCGGGAAGCTGGGTGGTGCGGCTGGGGCTGGGGGGGGGGCGGTAGTGAGGCCAAGTCCAGCTTGACGCCTGGGCCCCAGGGTGACTTCGGGCAGCGGCTTCACCCCGCTAAGCCTCAGCTTCCTCCATGAGTGGGGGGA
>NW_006294590.1:955132-956640 GCF_000327345.1 Myotis davidii | reverse complement strand
TCCATGAGTGGGGGGAACAAAGGCCCTGGTCCCCAGGACTCGGGGTGAGTGCCCGCCGGGGCGGGGCGCCCTGACTGCAGATCCCGCCCCTGCTCTGTCGCTGGCCCTGCCACCCTGCAGCGGCGGCAGCAGTGTCGTCGTTGCGTCGGAGCCGCGGGCTCTCCCCTTCTCGGGGTGTTCGTTGAAGGTGCTGTCACGTGTGGGGGGACGCGGGGCCTCGAGACCCGGGTTCCAGTCCAGACACGGCCTCTTCCTCGCCGTGTGGCCGCTGGCCACTGGCTTCACCACTGTGCCTCGATGTCCCCACCGGACACGGGCGGTGGTGGAGCCCAGATCAGGGCCGCGGTGGGGATGGTCTGGCTCAGGGGTCCTCACACTACGGCCCGCGGGCCACATGCAAATACAGATAGCGTGTTTGTTCCCGTTTGGTTTTTTTACTTCAAAATAAGGTATGTGCCGTGTGCATAGGAATTTGTTCATAGTTGTTTTTTTTTAAACTATAGTCCGGCCCTCCAACGGTCTGAGGACAGTGAACGGCCCCCTGTTTAAAGAGTTTGAGGAACACCTGGTTTAAGTGAACGCGTGTCAGGCGCTTAGAAGTGGCCTGGCCGGTCGCCAGCGCTCTGATGGAGCGAGCCCGGCGGTGGTGGTGGCGGTGGCAGTGGTGGTGGTGGTGGCGGTGGCAGTGGCGACCGCAACTGCATGGTGACGGGGGTGGGCGTGTGGCAGGCTAGGTGTCGGCTCCCTCGTGCTGGTGGCCGTGGCCGTGGCCATGGTGGCTGTCAGCTCCTGGGCAGACTGAGTCTTAGATTGGGTGGCTGGTTGATGGATGATGGCTGGGTTCATTCATTCATTCATTCACTCAGAGTATCAGCCTATCAGAGCGGTGGAGGGCGGGGCTCTGGGCTGGAGGGTTCCTGGCTCTGCCCTCGCTGGCTGGTGCCCGAGGGGAGGGGAGGCTGGTGGGGGCAGCAGCCCAGCCCAGGCTGAGGAGCTGCGTGAACAGGAGGAGACCCAGAGGCCAGCATGGCCCTCCCCCCACCAGGGCGCCTCCATTGCTCCAGGCCCAGGTGGAAGTCATGAGGCCGGCAGCAGGGGGTAAGGGCGGGGGGCTATGAGCCCCTGGCTTCCGTGGCGGGCCTGTCCCCGTGTCCCACGGCGCTGTGCAGAGGGTCCTTGGGGGGCTGGCCGGCCATGGTCCGGGCGGGCGTGTAGGCGCACCTTGCTGGGGGCTCACTGAGGGAGGAGGGCCATGTGGAGCCAGGGGTTGGTTCTCGCTCAGCGGCTCCCACGGAGGGTCAGAGAGAGCATGTGGTGAGCAAACGCAGGGCCCGTCAGAGGAAGCCGGCCTCCGGGGCAGGAGTGAGTCCCCCGTCACCAGAGTATGCAAATGGGCCTCATGCAATGATGATGATGGTGATGATGCTGCTGAACTCGGTGACCTCTGCCTCCGGCCCCTCCCCCACGCCTTCCAGTCCCAGGAGGACGATGGGTCCCTGTGAGTCCCT
>NW_006294590.1:954157-954871 GCF_000327345.1 Myotis davidii | reverse complement strand
TTTTCTCTGTTGTCTCTTCCATCTGAGGCCACACAGGCCTGCAAGGGAGAGAGAGAGAGAGAGAGAGAGAGAGAGAGAGAGAGAGAGGGGATCCGGGCGGGGAAGCGCATGAACCTGACCTGCTTTCCAATCTGGGCTTCTCGACTCCTGAGCTGTGTGGTCTCGGACAAGTGTCTTAGCCTCTCTGAGCCAACGTCCTTGTCTGTCGGGTTCATTCATCTCAAGACGTAGTTCCAGCGCTCTGCCAGGCCCCGTGCCAGGGGTGCTGGGCAGACGGCCAAGGACAGGCCTTGAGGTCTTGGTACACACACACACACACACACACACACACACACATGATTTCACACTGCGGCCTGGAGATGGCAGGCTGAGGGTGTAGTAGGTGTGGCTGATGGGTGGCAAGGATCTGCTGGTTTTGACCGAGTAGCCAGGGAGGCCTCCCAGACAGCCCTGGCCCGGCCACAGGAGCCCCTGTTCCCTGCGAGGCTCCCAGTTCCCCGAGTCCCAGCCTCCACGCGGGCGGTTGATGGCCGCTTTGCCCGGCCGGGGTGCTGGAGTGCGTCCCACCGGCTAAAAATAGATTGGGGAAGGAGGGGAACCCTCAGCCGCACCCACAGAAGCCACTGCCACACAACTTTCTGGCACCTCCGTGGGCTCCCCCGGGGGCCGCAGGGAGAAGCTGGGGATGTGGGGCAGGGCTGGGGCAGCCGTGGG
>NW_006294590.1:951996-954129 GCF_000327345.1 Myotis davidii | reverse complement strand
CGCGGCCGGTGGACACGGGCAGGGTGGGCGCTGGCCCTCGGGCCCAGTGCCGGGATGGAAGCCCTGACTAACGGGGCAGTGGGCATCTCCCTCTCTCTCGTGGTGTCCCCAGTGGCTGCACCCTGAGGACCCCCATTGCCCTAGGAGGAGGCAGGGCAGGAAGTGACCCTGCCCCAGGGCTGGACTTGGGGACCCCTGAGGTCTGGTCAGGGGCCAGACGGGCAGGGCCTGCTGGTGCTGGAGGTGACGGGGTGTTTGCCCCGAGAGCGGCTGTGCTGTGCGGTGTAGCGGGTCGGGGTGGCTTTCTCCAGGGGCCTGTTGGGGGGGATTGATGGAGGACAGGAGGTGTCTTCGTTTCTTTTGTTTTTACTTTCTTTTTAAAAATATATTTTTATTGATATCGGAGAGAAGGGAGAGGAAGAGAGAGAGAGAAACATCAGTGATGAGAGAGAATCATTAGCCGCCTCCTGCACACTCCCCACTGGGGATCGAGCCTGCAACCCAGGCATGTGCCCTTGACCGGAATCGAACCCGGGACCCTTCAGTCCGCAGGCCGGTGCTCTACCCACTGAGCACACTGGCCGGGGCGTGTATTCATTTCTTGTTCACTCTCTCTCAATGCTGGAGCTCGAAGTCCGAACCCAGGTGCTGGTAGGCTGCGCTCCCTCTGCAGGCTCCCGGGAGGGCCCGCCCGGCCTTGCCCACTCCTGAGGGCGCCACCCCCTCGAGGTCCCCTGGCCGTTAGACCCAGCGGCTCTCCCCTGGACTCCCCTGGGCGCCTCGGTGTCCAAACTTCCCTCTTATAAGGGCACCAGCCATTGGACCTAGGGCCTCCCCCAGCTGGTCTGACCTCATCTTCACTAATTACATCTGCCCAGAGCTGATCCCAAATAAGGGCACGTTCTGAGGTCTGCGTGGACGTGCGTCTGGGGGACAGTCTCCGATCCGCGTCCTCGGGTGCTCGGGTCCCGCCTCCCTCCCTGCAGGCTCCACGGGGCTCGGGCTCTGATCGCCCTCCCCTGTCACCCGGGTGTGTTGGGCGCCCTCTGAGGGTCCAGTCCCCTCCCTGGGGCGGGGGGTCCCTGGTTACCTCGAGACCCCAGCACATTCTGCCTGCACATACGCCCCCCACCTCCCCGCTGTGTGTTCGAGCCCGAGACGCCGACACGTCGTAGTCACTAAATTGATCAACAAACCCCATCTGGGCACCTGCCTGGCTCAGCCTGGTCTGGGGGAGGGAGCCAGGATGTCTCCTCTGCCCCCCTGAAGCGCCCAGCCCAGGGCAGTGCAAAGAGGGAGCCGGCCATGAGGAGTGACATTAGTACCTGAACTGGGGGCAGGGCTTCTGGCCCCGGGCGTGAGGAGCCGGGCTTCAGGGGACGAGGGCATGGGGCACCGGGAGGTGACAGGCTCTGCGGTGGGGGCTCCTTTCTACCCCGCCTCTGGGCCTTTGCATGTGCAGCCTCTCCACCTGGACCGCTCACCTCCTGAGCCCTGCCCAGCCAGCTCCCTCGGGACACCTCCTCCAGGAAGCCCTCCGTGACTGTCCATCTAGAGCAGCCCCGCCCCCGCGCTTTCTTGCCCCGCCCCGTGTCGGGTCTCCACAGCCCCGTGGGCACCTCTGAGTCTTCCTTTTAGGGGAAGTGTTTGCTGGCCTTCCCCCATGAGAAGGTCGTTGGGGGCAGGACCTTATTGGCCTTGTTCATGTATGTCCTTGGCCCCTGTGCACTGGCAGCGCACAGTAGGTGCCTTGTAAGGATTGGTGGAGTGAAGAGGAGCTTCCCAAGCCGGCCTGTCCCCCGGGGGCCCAGGGGAGCCGATGAGAGGGGGCAGGAAAAGCTCCTCCATTCATCGGCTCCCCGGAGTGCGGGAACCTGGCAGGGCCGCCTGGGCAGGGCCCGCTCTGGCGAGGACTGGGGCTGGGACACCATCAGAAGGGCTGGGGCAGTCGCGGGGCCTCCGTGGGAGGGAGCCTTCCTCACCTGGCAGCCGGCGGGCGAGGCTGCACGCAGGAGTATCTGGGACACGGTGGGAGAAGCCAGCGGTAAAAATAACCGCCAGCTGCGGGGCGGGATCACCGTCCGGGCACCTGTGGCCGCGTCCGGCTTGGGGAATCCCCAGGACCAGGCCCCG
>NW_006294590.1:951025-951854 GCF_000327345.1 Myotis davidii | reverse complement strand
ACGAGGAGATGGAGGCGTCGGGCGCCAGCGGCAACGAGGAGGAGATGGCGGAGGAGGCGGAAGGTGAGGGCGGTCGGTGGGAGCTGACCTTCCCCAGGAACGTCTGGGTCCTTCTGAGGGGCCTGGCCTGCCTCAAAGGGGAGAGCGGGTGGTGACGGTGATGGTGTGACGGTGATGGTGTGACGGTGGCGGTGATGGTGTGACGGTGATGGTGATGGTGATGGTGAAAAGTTGGTAATGGTGATAAGAATGGTGGTGATTGTGGTGATGAGTGTGATGGTGGTGATAAGGTTGGTGGAGACGAGGGTGATAATGGTGATAAGGATGGTGGTGATGGTGATGGTGATGGGGTGGCAACCACGGTAACTGAGGCTCTGGGCCAGCTGGCACTGTCTGTCCCGCCCTCCTGACCCTGTGAAGACTCAGCACAGCCCTAGTAACAGCTGGTGTCCTGCCATCTCATCCGCTGTCACATTTTAGAAAAAAAATTTTATTTTTTTTAAAATATATTTTATTGATTTTTTACAGAGAAGAAGGGAGAGGGATAGAGAGTTAGAAACATCAATGAGAGAGAAACATCGATCAGCTGCCTCCTGCTCACTCCCCACTGGGGATGTGCCCGCAACCAAGGTCCATGCCCTTGACCGGAATCGAACCCGGGACCCTTGAGTCCGCAGGCCGACACTCTATCCACTGAGCCACACCGCTTAGGGCAAAAATTTATTTTTTGAAAATAGTTTTTTGACCTGAACTGTTGACAAGTTGAACCAATCTGTTGGTCGAGAAGTGTCCCGTCCAGTTGATACGTCGCACAACTGAGGCTTGGGCT
>NW_006294590.1:948743-950970 GCF_000327345.1 Myotis davidii | reverse complement strand
TTCCTGCCCCGTCCTCGGGGAACCCTCCCCCGGGTGCTGCTCAGGGGACGGTGAGGACCGGTCACCCGGTGCCCGGAGGAGGGTTCTGGCCGCAGCTGAGAGGTCGGCCCCTCTAGCCCTGGGCTCCGTGGTGCGAGAGTGACTGCAGAGCCGGGAGTGGCCCCGCTGCCCGCCGCAGGCCTCATGCCCCTGGTCACTGATGAGCCTGCCTTTGCCCCCTCCCCTTCCCCTGGGCCGATGCCCCCGTCCCCGTGGCCTGGAGCCCCTGCAGACCCCACCCCGCTGAGCTGGGCGCCTGCCTCTGTCTGTCATCTCCCGCCCAAAGCTGCCCCTCAAGTTCTTGGTGCTCCGTAGCCCCCTCCTCCTGCCCCGTCGGGGGTCCGGCCTCTCGCTCCTGCCATGCGCGGCCTCACATCTAAGCCCCCACGCTCCTGCCACGCACGAAGGAAGGCGTGCGTCTCCTCCTGGCTCTGTAGGCCGGGCCACCCCAACAAAAGCAGGCTTTCCCAGCCTGGGGGCGAGGGGGGGTGAGATTCCCGAGCCCGAATCGTCACCACAGCCCTAGGGAGCAGGTATTGTTATCGCCCTGTTTACAGATGGGGAAACTGAGGCCTAGTGGCTCCCAAGGGCACACAGTCGGCCAGTGTGTGGACCAGGACCCCAGCCCGAGAACCATTCTTTGGGGTGTGGCCCGGCTGTCGGAGCCCGCACCGCCCTCTGTTGCTCACGCCTGAGACCTGGTGTGGCCCAGGCTCTAGGTGCCCATGTTGCGGATGAACCCACTGATGCCTGGGGGTTACACCACTTGTCCTTTGTCTGATCGTGCGGAAGGGGTGGGACCACATTCTGGGGTCAGCAGGCAGGGGCAGGAAGCCCGGTGATGAGGGACACAGGCTGTTGGGGCCAGCGCACTCTTGCCCCCATGCTGTGTGGCCTTGGGCAAGTGACTCACCCTCTCTGTGCCTCCGTTTCCTCACCTGCAAGCGGAGTGTGGCCGTCCCCAGCTCGGAGGTTCCGTGGGGCGTGTGTGTGGCAAGCCCGCGTCGCTGTCCGCAGGTTGAGTGACAGAAGGGGTGGCCCCTGCCCTGGGCCTTGTCGGAAGGCGAGAAACGGAAAGGCCAGGGGTCAGTGGGGGCCTCCAGGGCCCAGCAGCCCCTCCTGACCGGGCTCAGTGTCTGAGGGCAGAGGTCCCGGGAAAGAGCCAGGAGCCATAGGAGGCGGTGACCTGTCAGAGGCCACCCAGGACCAAGCGGGATTCTCTCCTCGCCTTGCGGGACCCCCTCATGGGCCCGGGGCCACTGCGGGGGACCGGGGCTGCTGGTGCCCAGAGTCTGGGGGAGGAGGGGCGTTGGTTCAAGGACAAGGGCTGTCCGGATGGGGCAGGGGGGCGGCCAGTGGCGCCGCTGCCTGTGGCCCTTGGCCCTGCTCCCGCCCTGTCCCCCTTCCCCTATCCTCCCCTCCCTCCTCCTCACCCCCCCCGCTGCTCGTGCCATGGCTCCTAACCCCTCTCTCACTTCCTTCCAGCGTCCCACGCCTCTGGGAGCGAGGTGCCCAGAGGGGAATGCGGCGGCCCAGGTATGGACGTGGCCATCTGGCCGGGGGGTGGGGGGCACCCCGAGGTCCCCGTCCTCTGCCAGGGGCCCCACTTCTGCGAGCATGCTTCTGCCTGTGAGCACCACTGTGCGCTGCCGCCTGTCCCCTCCCCGCGCAGTGTCTGTTCCCCACACTGTTCCCAGCCTCCCACCTGCCGATCAGTGCGCTCGGCCCAACCGTTTCGTTGATGATTTTTCACCGGTGTTGTCATACGTGACGCTTCCCTGGTTTGATTTCCCAGCAGCCAGTGTGGGTGGGTGTTTAAGCGCCCCCCACTTTACAGGAAGTGGGGGGACATGGAGGCCCAAAGGAGTGATTTTTTTTTAAGGCGTAAGAGCCGGGCCTGGAACTGAGGTCCCCTTGCCCTTGTCTGTCATCCTTCGGTCCGCACTTCCTGTGCACCTGCTGGGCCACCGGCCCCTGGGAGACGGATGGGGGGCAGTAGGTGTGGCTGCCCCCCACACCCCCAGTTCCTCGGAGCTCATGGCTCCAGTTCACATGGCTGTGGCACGGGGAGATAATGATGACCGCAGCACAGCCAGCAGGGTGGATGCTAGAAGCCTCCGGGCCATCGGGTGTCGGGACACACCGAGGCGGGTGGGGAAGGCGGCGTCCATCCCTCCCTCAGCCCCGA
>NW_006294590.1:946764-948577 GCF_000327345.1 Myotis davidii | reverse complement strand
CGGCAGAGGATGGGGAGGAGCAGAAACCTGCCGTGGCCCAGGAACTGGCCGTGGCCGTGGCTGTGGGCAAGAAGGAGCCACCAGACGAGGGGCCGCCTGCCCAGCCCATCAAGACTGAGTGCAAGGAGGAGGCCTTGGAGGAGGCGCCCGACAAAGCCCAGGGGAGCGCGGAGGCCGGCGCCGAGCCTGCGCCCGAGGGGGTGGTCAAGGTGGAGAAGAAGGAGGGTGGTGGAGGCTCTGGGGGCAAAGCCCCTTCCACCAAGGGCTCAGGCGCCCCCCAGGACAGTGACTCCAGCGCCACCTGCAGCGCCGACGAGGTGGACGAGCCGGAGGGGGGCGACAAGAATAGGTGAGTGGACCAGCTGGGGGGCAGTTTATATCTTTTCATTCTGCAAACACTTGTTGAGCGCCGCCTGTAAACGTGCAGACACTTATTGAGCGCCAGCTGTATACCTGCATGCACTTGTTGAGCACCGCCTGTATACCTATGTGCACTTGTTGAGCTCCGCCCGTATAACTGCAGACACTTATTGAGCGCCGGCTGTATTCCAGGACAGCACAGGGCAATTCTGTGGCCGCCCTCAAGGAGCACGTGGTCTGGTCAGGGAGGCAGGCACTGAATGGAGTCCAGATGCAGGTGTTCCATGTGGGGAGGAGGCAGTGGGGGGACCTCCCCCAGGAAGTGACAGCTGAGCTGAGTCTGGGGGCCATGTTCCCCCCTTTCTTACCTCTGCTTTTCTCCTGGTGTGGGATGCTATCCCCCCCACCCCGAGAATGCTGGATATTAACCGCGTCCCGCACAGACGCCTGGGGACTGCGACAGAGGCGGGCCCGCCTGCGCTGGACCCGATGGCTGCGGGCAGCAGGGCGAGACCGCCGGGCTCCCCTCTGGACAGCGCGAGGGGTTGTTTGCTAATGAGGCCGGCGGGCCAGTTCTTGTTTTGACTGGAAACCGTGCGGTCTTCTGCTTTCTCTCCGAGTCTGTCGGAAAAGCGCTGGGCAGCGGGAGGAGGAAAATGTGACTTTCAAATCTGACGCTTTCACGCGGAGCCGCTGCCTGTGCCCTGTGATTCACCTTGGGGCATGGCACCATGGCAAGTTCTAGAATGTTCCGGGAAAGTCAGGCTCGGTCTGCGTGCTCTGGGTCTCCCAAAGTACGTGAGCCGCGCCGGCCTCTGCTCCCCGGGTCCTGTCCTGGGCGCCACCAGCCTCTCCCCGTCTGTGGGCAGACAGCTGGGCGGGGGCGGGGCAGGGAGCTTCCCCCCACAGAGGCCTGTCCACGGATTCCGAGGGCACAGACCCCCAGGGACCCTCGCCCAATCGATGCTGCTCGGAAAACAGTGCTCACGGCGGCTCAGCCTGCGGGGAGGGTGCCTGGGAAGGGGTCAGGGCGGGCCCGGCCGGCAGGGCTCAGTGATTGAGCCTCGGCCTAGGAACCAGGAGGTCAGGGTTCAATTCCCCGTTGGCACAGGCCCGGGTTGTGGTCTGATCCCCCGTGGGGGGCGTGCAGGAGGCAGCCGATCCATGGTTCTCTCTCATCATGGATGTTTCTCTCTTCCCTCCCTCTCCCTTTCTCTCTGACATCAATAAAAAGATATTTTAAAAAATACAGATAAAAACATTCTCTATCCCTGGAAGGTGGATTTGAGGTCTTAAAAATAAATAAATAAGTGAAAGGGTCGGGTGGCGGCCCTGCCCGTCGTGCTGGCGGTGGGAACGTGGCGCTGCTCAGCAGCCGGAGAGCCGATCAACGGCCTCTGGGCGTCTGTTTGGGGTCCAGGTGGCCAGGCCCCGGCTGGAGAGCGGGAAGGGT
>NW_006294590.1:945990-946272 GCF_000327345.1 Myotis davidii | reverse complement strand
GGCCTTCGCTGGGGACTCAGCCTTCCCATCTGTGAGGTGGGCGTGCAGGTCCCCACGTAGGGGTCGTCGTGGGGATAAAGGAGTTATGAGCCGTAAACCACCAGCCCTGTGCCAGGCTCCCAGAGCCCCTCGCCAACCCGGACCTCCAGAGAGGAAAATGAAAGGCGCCTTCGTCCAAGGACGCGGGAGAGCGCAGAGGGCGGGCCGTTCCCCGAGGAGGGCTCCTGGAGGCTGTGGGACGCGGAGGTGGCCCCGCACGGGCGCCCAGCCTCTTCCCGCCCC
>NW_006294590.1:944292-945850 GCF_000327345.1 Myotis davidii | reverse complement strand
CCCGCCCGACTCTGGGTGAGGCCTCCTGAGAGCGTTTGAGGGGTGGTTCCTGCTCCCCTCCCACCTGCCCCCTGCCTGGGGGTGGAGCCGGGGAAACCGAGGCAGGACACGGGCCTAGTTCATTGAGAATCCGTGGGACACGGATGCCGGGCTTATGTGCTCTGTAAAAACTTACTTGGTATCCCTACAGCGTTTCATTCACACATACAGAATTTTTAAGATACTTTTTTATTGATGTCAGAGAGGACGGGAGAGAGAGAGAGCGAGAGAGAGAGAAACTTCAGTGATGAGAGAGAATCATGGATCGGCTGCCTCCTGCACACCTCCCACTGGGGATCGAGCCCACAACGTGGGCATGTGCCCTGACCGGGAATCGAACCCTGACCTCCTGGTTCATAGGTCAATGCTCAACCCCTGAGCCACACCAGCCTGGCCAGATACAGAATTTTATGTTTCAGCTAAAACGTTATAAAGCACAGAACGGTGTCACGTTATTGTTCTTCGAAACAGTACTTACTATGTAGTTCTTGATCGCCTAGTTGGCTGCACTAAGTTTCTTCTTTATTGCTGCTTTGGTACCAGCTTTCCTGGGATGTAACTCACACACCATCCATTTCAGCCCTCCAAGTACAGTTCACGCAGCCGTCACCACCATTTCATCCCAGAACATGTCCATTAACCCTCGTCCCCCGCCCCCCCAAAACAACAACCTCACACCCCTGAGTCACTCCACAGCCCACCCCCAGCCCCTGGCCACCAGCTGATCTTTCTGCCCCTGTGGCTTTGCCTGGTGTGGGCATTTCTTACAAACGGGGCACGTGGACGGGGCCTTGGTGTCTGGCTCCCCTCGCACTGCGGCCCGTTTCCGAGTTCACCGTGTTGTGGTGTGACTCGGTGCGTCGTTCCTTTTTCATGGCCGAGTAATATTCCACTCCTGACGACCTCGTTCCGTTGCTCCATGCGTCCGTGTTTGAGCCTGTGGGTCTGAGCCTGTGGGTTTGAGCCGGTGGGTCTGAGGTGGGTCGTTGGCACCTCTTGGGGGCCGGGGTGGGTGCTGCCGCTGTGTCTTTTCACGAGCCCGTGTCTGCGGACGGGTGGGGGAGGGTCTCCATTCTCCGGGGCGCATGCCCGCAGTAGAATCGCCGGCTCAGAGGGTAACTGGGGGCTTGGTTCTTGAGGGACCCCAGGCTGTTTTCCAAGGCGGTGGCAGTGTGTTCACCTGTAGCTTTGGGTGGACAGATGCGAGTTGTTTTATTTGTGACCTTTTTAATCCTCGCCTGAGGGTGTTTTCCCGTTGATTTTTAGAGAGAGTGGGAGGGAGAGGGAGAGGCAGAGAGAAGCATCGATGTGAGAGAAACACATCCGTGTGTTGCCTCCTGCACACGCCCCAACCAGGGCCCCGGGCCGGGGAGGAGCCTGCAACCGAGGTACGTGCCCTTGAACCGGAATTGAACCCGGGACCCTTTGGTCTGCAGGTCGACGCTCTGTCCATTGAGCCACACCGGCCAGGGCCAAATGCAAGCTGTTTTAAATGGAGGCTAGTCAGTAAATGTGAGGG
>NW_006294590.1:943683-943994 GCF_000327345.1 Myotis davidii | reverse complement strand
GTCTTACCGCCAAGTCATCGGCCGTGGCCTACATTCCGCGTGTGACATAGTGTGGCCACAGCGCGCAGTAAGGCCTTGCTGACAGGGCCCCCCCTTCTCACTTTTGGGGAGCGGCCTCGGTACTGCCATCTGGCTGACACCCAGCCCCGGCCGATGCCCTCGCGTGCTGTTTGGTCACCAGCCACTTGGGCACCCTGCAGGCAGACCTGGAGTCGGGGTCTCCTCCGTGCACCCCGAGTCCGGGGCCGGGCCAGCAGTGCAGATCGCTCGGCGAGTGGAGCTGGGCCGGAACCCGCAGCCCTGGGCAGGGG
>NW_006294590.1:943009-943469 GCF_000327345.1 Myotis davidii | reverse complement strand
GTCTGTCAGACGGGCGTGACCTGGCTGTGCGGCCGCGCTCAGGGCGCTGGGCGGACAGTGTGCCCGGGAGTCCCTGGCCCTCGCGCCTCTAGCTTCTCCACCCCTGGTGTGCGAGGGAGATCTCGTTAGGGGGAGGTCCTGGTGAAACGGGGGGGCTCCCACTCCTGTCCCTGGGAGGCAGGGTGCCCTCGGCTCCGTGCAAGGCCCTGAGCCCCTCCTGTGTGGGGGCACAGTCTGCCCATCTCTCCAGCTCACGGACCTCCGTTCGCTCGACTCCGTGGCTCTGGAGGGCCCTGCGTGGTGTGGGCTCGGGGTCTGGGCTTCGCCGGGACTTCCCTGGCCTGGGGGTGCTTGGGGGCATGTCGGACCCCGACCTGGGCCTCTGGGCTGGGGTTGGAGGGGCTTGGGGCCCCCTCGGGGTCCTGTGTGCACGAGAGGAGGGAGGGTGGAGCCCCCACGC
>NW_006294590.1:942390-942803 GCF_000327345.1 Myotis davidii | reverse complement strand
CGCCCGCCAGACCGCAGCCCGCCCGGCCCGGCTCACTTCCTGGGCAGGGAAACCCTCGGCCAAGTGCAGCCCGGGCTGCGCACCTGCGGCCTCCGCGCCTCTCGCTCCTCTGGCCGCGCCCGCTTCCTGGAGCAGTCCTCGTGGAGATGGGGCGGGAGCAGCTCCGGGCGGGGCTCTGGGACCCAGGAGCCGGCTGAGGGCTCCTCCCTCTGTCCTCCTGCCCAGTTCCTGAGGAGGCCCTGGGAGCCACATGGCTCTCCCTCCAGCCCCCCCTGCCCAGCTGTCACAGCCCCTTGGAGAGAAGGGTGGGGACCCTCCAGTTGTGAACATGAGGTCCCTTGGGAAGGGCTGGCCCCCTGGCGGATTCCCCAGGCCCAGCGGAGCCCTCACCCCGGGGTGGCCCGGCCTCTGCT
>NW_006294590.1:940682-941698 GCF_000327345.1 Myotis davidii | reverse complement strand
GGGCCGATGGGCGGGGGAGGGGGCAGTTGTGTGCCAAGAGCAAACTCCCCAGGTCTGTAACAGCAAAGCAGGCTGAGCGGGTGAGGGAAACGGAGGGAGGCAGTAGGGAGGGGTGGGGACTGCAGCAACTGGAGACCACATTCTAGCTTACATGTCACCCTCCGCTGCAGGGGCTGGGAGGTCAAGGGGTCAAATCCTGGCTCGGCCAAATATTGGCTGGTGACCTCAGATAAGCCCACGGTTGCAATTGTGCAGGGGTCCTCAAACTACGGCCCGCGGGCCACATGCACATACAAATATTGTATTTGTTCCCCTTTTGTTTTTTTACTTCAAAATAAGATATGTGCAGTGTGCATAGGAATTTGTTCATAGCTTTTTTTAAAACTACAGTCCGGCCCTCCAACGGTCTGAGGGACAGTGAACTGGCCCCCTGTTTAAACAGTTTGAGGACCCCTGCAATTGTGCATCCCTCTCCCTCTCTCCCCCACCACTCCCCGCACAACCTGGCGACAGTCCCTTCCCCACACGCTCACGCTGGTGAAACCATGGTGACTGGCAGGCAGGGCTGTGGTGCGGTGCCCGGATGCCCGGCCCCTCCCCGGCCACGCCGTGGTCACGCCACTGCACATGCATGCGCGCGCGCGCGCACACACACACACACACGCAGCTGACCACCTTCCGCGTTCGTAGAGGTCAGCTGGCGCTTTCTGGAAAGGGCGGAGAGTAAATATTTTAGGCTCTGCGGGCCAGACGGTCCGTGTCGCAACAGCTCGCTTAGTTTCTCAAATGTGCGTGTTTCCCATAACCCTCTTCTTCAGCATTTGCTCTCCAGCCTGCTGACCTCTGGCCCCTCTTTGATTCTTCATTGCTCCCCATTACATTTTCAGTAAAAATAAAACGAGTGTGACTGAGGTCACAATCTGGCTCTTTATACAAAGCTACACATGCAAGATGCTAACTAGTGCAGAAAATATGTATCATGGGAAAAAGTTAAAATTAAAATGAGAACCTGAAAT
>NW_006294590.1:940304-940590 GCF_000327345.1 Myotis davidii | reverse complement strand
GGACTCAGACGTTCCCTGGGGTCCCAGGGGCCCCCAAGGACCCGCAGCCCGGCCCCCGGACACACCCCTGTGCTGAGCGAGTGTCCCAGGGCTCAGAGTGGCCCCGGCCCACAGACTGGGGGAGTGTCCATCGTAGGTGCCCCCCTTAACGTTTGGCCGGGACCATGCCCCTGCCCAGGTGTGCACTGTGGGCTCGGGGAGGGTCACGCTTGGCGGTGGGTTGGGGGCGGCTGTGGCCCTGGGTCCCCGAGGGCTGGCCGAGCACCGCTGACCGTCCTCGTCACCC
>NW_006294590.1:938280-940089 GCF_000327345.1 Myotis davidii | reverse complement strand
ATCGGGCGCCAGCTGCTCACACGGGCTCGCGCTCGGTGCAGGGGGATCTGGGTTGGATGGGGATCTGTGGCGGCCTGAGCCATCTGCAGGATTGGGGTGGAACTAACTGGGGATAGGGAGCCATAGATGGTGCTTGAGCTGGAGCATGGCTGGTTGGAGGGGAAGTCCTGGGAGGAAGGCTGAGGAGAGAGGGAAGGGGCTGCTTTGGTTTCCAGAGACAGTCAGCCTGGATTGGAGGTCCTTTGGGGGCCCCACCAGAAGCTGATGCCGAAGGTCCGTGCTAAACAGAACGGATCCTGAAGGCCGAGTGGGCCAGATGACCGAGGAGAACAGCAAGGAAGGGCATGTCCGGCAGAGGGAACAGCATGTGCAAAGGCCCAGAGGCAGTCCAGAGCAGGCTGAGCTTGAGAAACAGAATCAGGCTGCCGTGGGGGGAGCTGGGTGCCTGGGGAGCCCAGGGAGGCCGCCATCCCCAGGCCGCAGGAGCCGGCCGGAGGTTAAGACTCTGTCCTGGGGGCAGTGGGAGCCATAGCAGGGTCTCAGCAGGGGGAGCGTGTGAGCCAGCGGACTTGTTACAGAGACCTTCTGGTTCCCGTGAGGGGACGGACTCCAGGAGGGAGACCAGTTATGGGGTCTGGGCAGGCGTCGAGGTGCTGGGTGGACCCAGCTTTCCCTTGGGGGGGGGGGGTGGTATCTGAACCAAGGACATAGCCAGCTCCTGAGGGCAGACACAGGAGCGCACGGGGCACATGTGGATGGTCACCTCCCTGGTGGACAGGGCAGAGGCGAGGGGGAGTCTGTTCGCGGGGGCCCGGCCACGCGGGGGGCCCTATGACAGACAGACCTGTGCCCTGCAGGTCACCCGCTGTCCCTGGGCCTGCATGACAGCACCCGGCCTGTCCTGCCACGCCCGCCCACCATCTCCAACCCTCCGCCCCTCATCTCCTCCTCCAAGCACCCCAGCGTCCTGGACAGGCAGGTGGGTGCCCCCCCCCGGGCGAGGCCTGGTGCCCGGAGAACAGGCCTTCCTCGGGGGGCTCGGTGGAATGGGCCCCGGGGACCTGATCCCGAGGTCCCCCCTTGGGCCCTTGTAAAGGGGGGGTCTGGGCACTCTGGCTGGGCCGGGGCCTGTGGTGGAGGGACCGCGGGGGCCCGGTGACACCATGACCTCTGTCCCCTCAGGGACTGTCGGTGCAGCTGCACATCCCATACTCAGAGCACGCCAAGGTCCCCGTGGGCCCCCTCGCCATGGGGCTGGCCCCTGCCCTGGACCCCAAGAAGCTGGGTAAGCATCGGGGCCTCGCCATCGGAGGGCCCACACGTGGTCCAGCTGTCCCTGTCGGGGGGCACCTGGGTTATGCAGCTGTCTCTCAGGGGGGTGGGGGCAGCGTGGCCTGTGGACTCTGGCCAGAACTCGGGGGTTGGCTCTGCGGACCCCCGTGGCGCTGGGCCCAGCCCGAGGTCGGAGGGGAGGGGCCCTGTCCCTGTGCCTGGCTCACTGCTCTCGCCCGTCCCCAGCGCCCTTCAGCAGCGTGAAACAGGAGCAGCTGTCCCCACGGGGCCAGGCGGGGCCCCCGGAGAGCCTGGGGGTGCCCACGGCCCAGGAGACGTCCGTGCTGAGAGGTGAGGTCCTCGGAGGGTGGAGGCGGGCGTGGGCGCCGCACCCAGACCCAGCTGGGGAGTCGGGGGCCTCCAGGGCCTGGGCCGGGTCTCAGACACCCTGCAGCCCGCGTGTCCCCGTCTTCCAGGGACGACCCTGGGCTCGGTTTCCGGAGGGAGCATCAGCAAGGGCGTGCCCAGCCCGTGTGC
>NW_006294590.1:937065-938153 GCF_000327345.1 Myotis davidii | reverse complement strand
CGTCGCTGGTGGCACCTGCCTCGGGGGCGGGGTGACATCCTGGGATAGCAGCTCCTCCCCCAGGCAACCCCCCCTGTGCCCATGGTGCCGAGCAGAGCACAGAGCACGCCGTCTCCGGGAGCTGGCCTGGCGGCAGAGGGACGCCGGCCACGGTGCTAGACGGGCAGACACTGAGCGTCCGTCCGTCCGTCCACCCGGGCTGTGGGGGGGAGTGCCTGGGGCGACCGAGTCAGCAGAGGGGAGACCTTTGGGGTCTGAGCCCTGCAGGAAATTCGGGGAACAGCAATCTGGGCCCAGGGAACAGCATGTGCAAAGGCTGAGAGGGGCGGTGGGGTCGCGAGGGCCAGTGAGGGAGTTCGCTCGCCCCGCCCCCCCCCCAAGGCCAGGCCACGTCCTGGAGGTCGGCGGCAGGCAGTGTGCTTTCCAGCCGCGTCTGTGACTTCGGTCCCAGGGAACAGAGGCCTCCTCCTGGGCTAACCGTGACCTTGTGCTCACAGCCCGAGGGTTGGAGTCGGACGGCCAGCCCCGTGCGGGTACTCAAGGGGTGCTGGGATCCGCCAGCCATGTCTGCCCCATCCGGGGTTTGCAGAGGGCCCCTTCCGGGCCTCTCCGGGGTCAGGGGTCACACACACATGCACGCATAGACACTCATTTAGAGACATACATGCACGCGCACGCTCTCTCTCATAAGATCGCGGAGGAGCTTCAGGCCACAGGCTGGCCACAGGGAGGGGTTTCTGACCCCAGTGGCCTCGGGTCCCACCCCAGAGGGGTCGTCCACGCTCCCGTTTTCTCTGAACCTGGAGGTTTTGAAACTGTGACCTCCTGGTTCATAGGTCGACCAGGAGCCGCGTCGGCCGGGAGAAGAGGCGCGTAGTGATGCGGGGGCGGCTGGTCTGAGCGGGGACGTGGGGACGGTCTGTGTTCTGTGAAGCACGGACGGGGGTTCAGAGCGGTCAAGGGACGGCCCCGAGGCCACACAGCAGCTCAGGAAAAGCCGCTGTTGGAGTCCAGGAACCAGGCTCCAGACGCAGTCCCACCCCCACCCCCGTGTTCTCGGAGGTCGCCCGAGGGGGCTCCGCCGGCCG
>NW_006294590.1:935618-936761 GCF_000327345.1 Myotis davidii | reverse complement strand
TGCGGGGAGAGGCTGGGACACCGCATCTGGAGTCCCCGCGGATGGTGCTCTCAGGAAGTGCAGACAGGAGGTCCCCTTGTTAATCCCGCGTCCGGGGAACCTGCCTGCCCGGGCTGGCCCGTCCTCCCAGCCGCAGACCCAGGAGTTTCTGGAGGGGGTCCAGGCGGGGAGGGGGGCGGGGGTCCAGAAAGCAGGGTTGGGGCCAGAGGGCAGCCAGAGGGGACACTGTGGTGGGAGCAGGTGCCTCTTCCGTCAGCCCGAGTGGCTGGAGCGGGGGAAAGGCTGGTTCTCCTGTTATAGCGAGGAAAGGGGGTGCAAGATGCCCAAGGTCCCTGGGGCCCCTCCTTCTGGCCCCTCGAGAGAAAAGGAGGCCCAGGGTCGGGGAGGAAGGAGGCAGGGCTGGGGTGTCACTGGGAAGTAGTAGGTTCAGAGGTAGTGAGCTCCCCGTCCCAGCAGGTATGCAAGCCCCCTACCTCTGCCCAGGTCTTTACCGTGGAGGAAACAAACTGGCAGTCAGCCTCATGGGGAAACTGAGGCCTGGGGAGCGGAAGCCGCTGACCTCCACCCGCTTTGTGCCCCGGGTCCCGGCTCCAGGCCCCTCGGCCCCTCTCTTTCCTGGTTCTGGGTTCACAACGGAGGGACCCGCATGGGAGGAGTTAATCAGGGAGGAGACGCTGGAGGAGCATTTCCTGGCAGCGGGCACCCAGGGGTGGGGAGATAAAAGCCGCTAATGGGCACCCCTCCTGGCGGCTGGCTGCTGCCTGGCCCTCAATTGCTTCTCAGGAGAGCGGGCGCCTTTTCCTCTTCCTCTCCATCCGCCTCCGCTTGTGCCCGCGGCCCCCACCCCCACATCCTGGTCGTGGTCCTAGTCCTGGGAGGTGGAGGCAGCACCATGCAGCTCAGGGAAAGGCCGCTCTCTGCTGCCACCTGGTGGAAACGGCCGTGGGGATGGTGCCAGCCTCGGCTGAATGCCCTCGGGGGATGGAGGGCCTGGTGGGCAGTCGGTCAGTCGGGGTGTTGTGGGCAGAGAGCACTGGGTGGCACCTCCACTCGGGCCCCAGGCCAGTCCTGAGCCTCTAGGGTTGAGCTGATCATCTGTAAAATGGGCTGCTAATTCCTCATGCACTTTCTGGGGCCTGAGGC
>NW_006294590.1:934934-935139 GCF_000327345.1 Myotis davidii | reverse complement strand
CCCAGGGCACTCCGGCCGACGTCCTGTACAAGGGCACCATCACCCGGATCATGGGCGAGGACAGCCCAAGCCGCCTGGACCGCGGGCGGGAGGACGGCCTGCCCAAGGGCCACGTCATCTACGAGGGCAAGAAGGGCCACGTGCTGTCCTATGATGGTGAGCCTGTCCCCCGGGGGCCGCGGGCGGGGTGGGGCAGGGCTTCCCT
>NW_006294590.1:933688-934171 GCF_000327345.1 Myotis davidii | reverse complement strand
CGACGCGGAGAGCGGGCGCTGTCTCCCGGGGCCCCTGCCTCTCTGGTCCCCCGGAAGCTGATTGTCCCCCTGCACGAATGTGAGCTCCCGGCCAGACTTCTAGTCTCTCCCTGTGTGTCCGCAACCTCCCCGTGTTTAAACGTCGGCAATTAATTCTGGGAACAAAATCGATAGCAGCCGCAGTGTGTCGGCTGGTCCCAGTTTGCAGTCTCCGCATTAGCCAGTGGCTCAAGGATCCCGGGGCGGGCGGCTGGGCAGAGCCGCCAAACCTGCACGCACAGAGCCCCGCAGCTATACACGCATGGTGGTGTGTGCCCTCTGAGTGGGCACGCCGCCGACAGAGCAGCCCAGCAGGTCGGGGTTCAGGGCGCAGGAGGCGTGTCTGCCGCTCCCACCTGTGTCAGTCACCTGGAAGGGCTGAGGGGCCGGTGGGTGGGGCCCTGTCCCGGCCCCGGGACTGGATCGCGGGGCGTGAACTCAGTC
>NW_006294590.1:932303-933575 GCF_000327345.1 Myotis davidii | reverse complement strand
GCTTGGCCTGTGTGCAGGTGGCATGTCCGTGTCCAAGGAGGACGGCAGGAGCAGCTCGGGACCTGCCCACGAGACGGCCGCCCCCAAGCGCACCTACGACATGATGGAGGGCCGCGTGGGCCGGGCCATCGCCTCGGGCAGCATCGAAGGTGGGAGTCCACCCCGTGTTCTCAGTCCGCACAGAAACGCCAGGGAGCCGGGACCTGCTTCCGGCCGCCGAGAGAGCCGGTCTCTGGGCGCCTCCCGGAGGGAGCTGGGGGAGGGCCTGCCCTATCTATAGATGGGAAAACTGAGGCTTGCTCTGGGCCCAGAGATGGGACACCGCTTGCTGGGTTCTAAGCCACCACCACCACCATCGTGGGGACGGCCAAGTGGCTGGCGGGGCCCCTCCCGGGAGGGGTGCTATAGACCCCGACCCGTCACCGCCCGAGGCTGCTCGGGGACCGCGTCACGAGGCTCTCGCCCGCTCCCTCCCAGGTCTCATGGGCCGCGCCATCCCCCCTGAGCGACACAGCCCCCACCATCTGAAAGAACAGCACCACATCCGCGGCTCCATCACGCAAGGTACCCCCGCCCCCCACCCCCACACCGCACGGCAGCTGCAGGGAGATGACAGCAGGGTGGGGGGTGGGGGTACCCGAGTGCGGTGGGAACCAGATCAGGGCAGGCGCTTGGGAAGGCGTGCGGACACCTGCAGTGACGGGGACACGCACAGGTCAGATGGGGCGTTTCTCATTTGCAAAGAGAGTAAAATGTGCCCCCTGCCCATTCCGCGGACACCATTCATTGAGCACCTACTGTGTGCTTGGCGCTGGCCCCAGCGCTGCCTGTATGCGACCTTGCGGGACGGTGTGGAGAAGGAGGTGCCGTGGGCGGGAGGATTGGGCGTCAGATACCTGGGCTCTCCGTTGGTTGGTTCGTGGCGAGCGGCTGCTGCGAACCCCGGTTGACGCTCTGCAACTGGAGAGTGTCCCCCAAACACGTGTCCGCGTGCTTTGAATAACGTTAAAGGCCGTGTTCATGAAGGGACAGTTCCTCTCGACATCGAGCCATCGGCCGTGAAAGCGTGGATACGTTTTTGGGGGGACGCCCTACGTGTTATTTCATTGAAGGCTCGTGAGGGGGGGCCAGTGCGCCCCTTTTATAGGTGAAGACGGCGGGGCTCAGGGGGGTCAGGTCATGTGATGCGAGCCCAGAACCCGCTGGTGAGGAGGCCCCGGTGAGGGTGGGGGCCGGGGTCGCGGGTGTGAGGTGGCGCCGTCTCCGTCCCGC
>NW_006294590.1:928997-931064 GCF_000327345.1 Myotis davidii | reverse complement strand
CGAAATCATGGCAACAGTAAATAAATTAATCTTGATTTGGCTTTTTTTTGATAGCCATGGAGGAATTTTAAGAAGAAAATCCTATTTGAATAGAAGTTGTTAAAGCTAAAATGCTTTCTTTCCCTTCCACCGGTCAGCCAGACGGGCCCCTTTCTGCTCCCAGGGCCTTTGCACGAGCCGTGCTCCACCTCCACGTCTTTACCCAACTGGCTTCCTGTCCTCCCTCAGGTCCTGCCCAAAGGCCGCCTCCTCAGGGTGGCTGCTCGCCCATTCTGGTCCCATTCGTCCCCGTTTCTCAGTTGTCCCCAAGCGCCTGTCGCGCTGCAGTTCTCACGTGATGACTGTTTGTCAGGACAGCGCTGGCCGCCAGCTCCCGGAGTGTTTTTGTTCGATGGGTTGAGTGAATGAAACAAACGCATGCTGATTTTTTTTTTTAAGAACTAAAATAAAACAGCCCGGCCAGTGTGCTCAGTGGTTGAGCACCGACCCATGGACCAGGAGGTCAGGGTTCGATTCCCGGTCGGGGCACAGGCCCGGGTTATGAGCTCAGTCCCCAGTAGGAGGCATGCAGGAGGCAGCCGGTCCATGATTCTCTCTCATCATCGATGTTTTTTATTACAGTTTCTCCCTCTTTCTTCCTCTCTCTGAAATCAGTCAAAACATGTATTTTTTAAAAAGAACCAAAAAAAACCCCACAAAACACTAGCAGCAAGTGAGTAAATGATCAAAACAGAACAAAAAACTAAGAGGCGAATAAGTGGGTGGGGTCCTGGGGCCCCAGAGACACCCGCCCCCCTCACCCCCCATGAACACCAGCTCGGGGCCGGGGGTGGGGCTGGGGGGCCGGGGCCTGATGCCTTCTCCGCTCTGGGCCCACAGGCAGCCACCCGTCCAGCAAGGCGGCCCAGGACCGGAAGCTGACGTCCACGCCCCGCGAGATCGCCAAGTCCCCGCACAGCGCAGTGCCCGAGCACCACCCCCACCCCCTCTCGCCCTACGAGCACCTCCTCCGGGGCGTGAGCGGCGTGGACCTGTACCGCGGCCACATCCCGCTGGCCTTCGACCCCGCCGCCATCCCCCGCGGGATCCCCCTGGATGCAGGTGACTATCCGGGGCGCACGGGCCCCGAAGCCGGGTGGGGGCCCCATTCGTGTGGCTCCTCGTACATCAGTGGGGCTCGGCTGTTTGGGGAAACGGAGGCTTAGAACTGGGGCGGCCGACGGTGCAGCCGTGGGGGGGATTGCCTGTTTGGGATTTGCCGGCAGCGCCTGAGGGACAGGCTGGGGTGACGTTTCCCAGGGGTTTGCCCAAGGGACTGGTCAGCGCCTTTAAAATCGCAAACAGCCCTGGCCGGTGTGGCTCAGTGGATAGCGCCTCGGCCTGCGGATCGAAGGGTCCCGGGTTCGATTCCGGTCAAGGGCACGTACTTGGTTGCAGGCTCCTCCCAGCCCAGGCCCTGGTTGGGGCGTGTGCAGGAGGCAACCAATCGATGTGCTTCTCTCACATCAGTGTTTCTCTCCGCCTCTCCCTCTCCCTTCCACTCTCCCTAAACATCAGTGGAAAAATATCCCCGGGTGAGGATTAACAAAAAAAATCACAAACCGTCTCAGGAAGCTCCAGTGGGCGTTCCCGGAATCTTCGGGTGCCCCCCTCGGTATTTCGGGGACCCACGTTTCCCACGCCCGGCAGCTGGGAGAACTTCAACCCAGAGAACACAGTCACCAAGAGCCCCCACGTGTTTGGGGGAACAACTGTCTCTCTCCTGAGAGGCCTCAGTTCTCTCCTGGGCTGTTTGGGGCGATGCAGTGAGGGTGCGGGCGTGGGGGCCACGAGGACAGGTGGGGTGTCTGACCTCTGACCCCGTGTCCCTCTCCCAGCGGCCGCTGCCTATTACCTGCCCCGGCACCTGGCCCCGAACCCCACCTACCCGCACCTGTACCCGCCCTACCTCATCCGCGGCTACCCCGAAACGGCGGCACTGGAGAACCGGCAGACCATCATCAACGACTACATCACCTCCCAGCAGATGCACCACAACGCGGCCACCGCCATGGCCCAGCGCGCCGA
>NW_006294590.1:927837-928983 GCF_000327345.1 Myotis davidii | reverse complement strand
GCTCCCGGCGTGCGTGGTCCTGGGGCCAGGCGGTCGGGGTTTCGGGTTCCCTGACTCACAAGGGCCTGGGGTGGCGTTGCATGCGCCCATGGAAGTCGTCCTGGGGGGAGAAACTTCCGGAATGTTCTGGAACGCCCACGTCCGAGTTCGGGTCCAATTGGGAAAATGGGTCACACGAGCTGTTTCAAAGGTGGGGATGGGGGCCCTGGCCGGTGTTGCTCAGCCGGTAGAGCATCGTCCTGCAGACCGAGGGGTCCCAGGTTCGATTCCGGTCAAGGGCACAAACCCCGGGTGCAGGCTCCCCAGCCTGGGCCCTGGTCGGGTGCGTGCAGGAGGCAACCCATCGATGTGTCTCTCTCCCTCTCCCCCACTCTCTGTGAATCAATGGAAAACGTCCTCAGTGAGGATTAAAGGTGGGGATGGGACAGGGAACTGAGGCTGAGCAGCCGTGTGGCCACGTACACGGGGCCGACTGCAGGCATGGCCACTGCCAGGTTGGCAGCCGCAGGGAGGGCACCAGAGCCCCTGGCGTTCAGAAGGGCCCCGCGGGGCAGCGCGGGCACCCGGGAGGTAAATTTTTTAAAATATATTTTTGTTGATTTCAGAGAGGAAGGGAGAGGGAGAGAGAAACAGAAATATCAATAATGAGAGCTAATCACTGATCCGCTGCCTCCTGCATATGTCCCCTATTGGGGATCGAGCCTGCGACCTGGTATGTGCCCTGTGACTGAAATCGAACCTGGGAGGGATCCTTCAGTCTTCAGGATGACTTTTTATCCACTGAGCCAGTTAGGGCTGTCCAGTTGTTAACACTTTTGCTTTATTAATAACTTTCTCCAAGTAAGGGATTCTGACTATTTTTTGTTTCTCACCTCCCCTCTTCCTCATTCCCTTGCAAAATCCCAGGAATCTGATTGTAGAGCTGTATCTATTGATTTCCAACCCAACAGCAGAACAGTCTGACGGTCTGACTCAGATGGCAGTAAAACTGCGTGTATAAATAAAATAATTGAATTGTTGGTTTAGTTCGAGTCAAGGTATTCTCTGAAACTCTTGCGAATTTTGATAGGAATTTATAACTATTAAAATTTGAAAGTTACTTTCTAAGTTTTCTAAGATTTAATAGAACCTTTTTTTTTTATCCTA
>NW_006294590.1:926519-927432 GCF_000327345.1 Myotis davidii | reverse complement strand
AGGAAGGAAGGAAGGAAGGAAGGAAGGGGTCGATGGATGGATGGATGGAGGGGTCGATGGAGAGACGGATGGAGGGGTCGATGGAGAGACGGCAGGCAGGCCAGTGTGGGCGACGGGAGCAGGATGCCAGGCGGATGGTAGATGATGAGGCGGGTACCCAGGTGAGGACGTGCCAGGTGGATGGATGAGGAGGTGGGCAGGTGTTGGGTTCAGGGGAGTCTGTGGACAGACCCCCAGACCCCCCCACAACCAAGCAAGGCCCTCAAACAGGAAACGGTGCCCCTCTTGCCTGGACAACACCCAGCGGTTCCCTGAGGAGGGCGAGGCCCCCAGACCCACTCACTCTCACAAGGGGCCCAGGTCCCCTCTGGTGACAAATACCCCAAGGACTGGGGGAGGGGCTTCCCGGACCCCCCTACTCCTGCCCAGGGACCTGTCTAGACGGAGCCGCTGCTTCCAAAATCGTTCCCATTCCTGCCACCCCCCTCCCCACACACATTGGCCGCCCTCGTCCCGTCCTCCCCGCGACTCGTTAGGAAACGTGACGGCTCGTTTCCCAGAAGCCTCAGCCTCGCCCCAGCACTTCCCAGCATCCAGCCACACCCTCCGCTAGGGTCCGGTTTGTAGGTTCACACGTCTACAGTCTCTTCTTAACCAGAGTGCAAGGAGCTTTTGTCTGTGTCGTGCAGTGCTGTGTCCCTGACGCGTAGTGGGTGCTCCGTTCACAGTTGTGAAAGGATGACGGAAGGAATGAATGAATAAATGAATGAAGGAGTGGGTGAGGTCACGCTCTGCAGGCCAGCATCAGGAGGGTGGGTTTATCCAGGGAGCAGTGGGGAATGGGGGCCCCCCCGCCCCCAGGTGTCAGAGCGAGGGTGTGACGCAGGCCCCAGCCGTGGCTCCCGCCGCCTCC
>NW_006294590.1:925103-925405 GCF_000327345.1 Myotis davidii | reverse complement strand
CCCCCATCTTTCTCTCCCCCAGCTCATGCCCCCGATCTCTCTCTGAGTTTCTCTCTCTCTCTATACCAACACTCTCTCACCCTGCCTGCCAGGGTGCCCCAGTCTCTCCTCTCCTCCATCTCTCTCCCTCTCTGCTGTCCCCTCTCCCTCCTTCCTCAGTGCACCCTGACCCTGGCCAGCCAACAGCCCCTGCTCCGGTCGCCCCCTCTCCATCCGCCCAGATGCCTGGCTCCGGCCTGGGGCCCAGCCCGCGGGGCAGGCAGGGGAGGCCGGGGGCAGCCCGCTCCCAGCACCCGCTGGCC
>NW_006294590.1:924541-924779 GCF_000327345.1 Myotis davidii | reverse complement strand
CCGAGAGCCAGCCCGCCTCCAGCCCGCTGCTCCAGACCGCGCCGGGGGTCAAAGGTCACCAGCGGGTGGTCACCCTGGCCCAGCACATCAGTGTAACTACCCAACCTCGGCACCTCTGCATCGGGGGTGGACCTACGGCCAGGCAGGGGGGGAGCCTCTTGTCTGATGGGTAAACGGAGCCCTGGTGGGGCGGCCTGGGGACCCCCGAGTCTCCAAGTCAGATTCTGCAGCTGCCCCT
>NW_006294590.1:922582-923992 GCF_000327345.1 Myotis davidii | reverse complement strand
CGCACAGCGAAGGGGGCAAGAGGTGAGTTCTGGGGCCGGGTGGGTGCGCTGCCCCCGGCCGGTCAGCCTGCAGGAGCCCCTGTCAGCCGTCTGCCCCTCGATGCCAGGGTACAGATGAGAAGCTGAGGCCCGGGAGACGGGAGCCTTGGTCCAAGGTCACGGCTGACAGATAATGGCGTGTCCGTGGGCTCCAGGCACCGAGTAAACACCTGCCCCGGGTTGCCCAGGACTCCCCGCGGCCCCGGGAGGTGTAGGCAGCACAGTCCCATTTCACAGATGAAGACACTAAGGCGTGAGGCGGGAACTCACTTGCCCACGGGGATGCGGCCTGTAAGTGGCGGAGCTGGGATTCGAACCAGAGCCGTGTCCCTGAGCAGCGCCCCGCCGGCTGGCACACTCACCCCGGGTCCCCCTGGGCACCTGGGGTGCCGAGGAGAGGGACGGCCCCCAGCTCCGGGGTGGAGCCATTCTGGGTCGGGGGGCACCGGCTGAGTGAGACGCAGGTGGGAGCCCCGGGGTGTCGGGGGCAGTGGGGCACCTGGCACGGGTGAAGGAGGGGCCTGCGGACCCGTCCTGAGCCCGTCCAGCCACAGCCCGTTCACAGCCCAGAAGCTGAAGGCGGTGCTACATTTTTATTTTTCAATTTTGTAAAAAATGGATACCAGGGAGGAAGGGAGAGGAGAGAGAGAAACGTCCATGAGGAGAGAGGATCATGGACCGGCTGCCTCCTGCACGCCCCCCACTGGGGATCGAGCCCGCAACCCGGGCCTATGCCCTGACCGGAATCGAACCCTGACCTCCTGGTTCATAGGTCAAAGCTCTCTCCATTGAGCCCTGACGGCTGGGCAGGGTTAATGTTTGTAAAAAAAAAAAAGAAAGAAAATAAAAAACACGCAGCAGAGACCACAGGTGGCCACGGCACCTAAAACACTCACCGCCTGGCTCTTCCCAGGAGGACGGGCGAGCCCTGGTTCAGAGGAGCCGCCTACAGGGGCCGGGAGAGGGGGCCCCTCGGGAGGGGTTACCTTGTTTTTATTTTAGACTAAATTATATATACTGTATTACTGGTGATTCTTCGATTAGAATCACGACTTTTAAGAATCCTCACATTGAGTACAAAATACATAAATATACAACGAGTTGCGAAAATATTACGTATTTGTGAGATAAGGAAAAAATGGGATCAGAGGAAATGTACATTGTAACGTCCAACTTGTCTGAGCATTTTCCAGTTGGGGAACTCCTTGGTCGTTTGGGCCATGGCCTCAAAATTCTGTTTAGTCTGTTTATGATTTCCTTTCGAGAAAAGACAAGGAAAGAAAGAACCAGGCGAACAAAAGCTCCTGTCAGAAATCTGGGAACGCCTTGATGATGGACTCGTAGGTGGGCGGGGGCGGCGGGGCGGCGCCC
>NW_006294590.1:919549-922479 GCF_000327345.1 Myotis davidii | reverse complement strand
GCCCGTCGGGGGAGATGAGCACGCCCAGCAGCGGGGAACTGACCCGGGTCCGGCCTCCTGCAGGATGGGCTCCAAGTCTCCAGGCAACACCGGGCAGCCGCCCGCCTTCTTCAGCAAGCTGACCGAGAGCACCTCCGCCATGGTCAAGTCCAAGAAGCAGGAGATCAACAAGAAGCTCGGCACCCACAACCGGAACGAGCCCGAATACAGTAAGGGCCCGGCGCCAGGCGGCCGCGGAGACCCGCGGTGGGGGAGGGGAGGGGAGGGGACCACTGACCACCCTGCCAGGCCCTTCGCCCGGTCCAGGCCGGTCTCTGTGCCGTAGGCACTTGGCAGCAGTGCCCGTCCCCGGGGGCGCCCAGGGAATAGGTGTGTGAAGGGCCTGTGCTCAGCCCCGTGCGGGCCCCGGGCGTTGGGGTCCCGTGTCCTCCGTTCACGGTGCTCGTACCATGGGTGGTCCCCCGTTTACGTGGTGAGTGCCCTGTACCCCAGCCAAGCTCCGCCTCCCCCAGCACAGGCGGGGCCGCAGCCGCTCTCAAGACAGCGAACAGCCAGAATCGGCCTTGTCCCGGGTCTCAGGAGGCCTCAAGGGCCGGGGGCGTTGGGGGAGCCCGATCCCCTCTCTGTGTGTTTTTTTTTTTTCATGTTTTTATTTACTTTTCTTTTTTGGGGGGAAACAGGAAGGGAGAGGGAGAGAGAGTGAGAAACATCAATGAGAGAGAAACCATCATTGATCGGCTGCCTCCTGCACGCCCCCCGTGGGGATCGAGCCCGCAGCCCGGGCCTGTGCCCTGACCGGGAGTCGAACCGGCGGCCGTGTGGTTCCTGTGTCGATGCTCCTCTTTCCGGGAACGGCCTGGCAACTTGCAGACAGTCCCTGGCCCAGCCGGTGCCTCGGGGCCTTGCGGGTGGGGGTGCAGGTCAGCAGGTCAGCAGCCTGGCGAGCTGGTTGGAAACGCAACCTCAGGACCTGCCCCGGCAGGAGCCCGTCTGCACTGAGCCAGCGCCCGGTGGCACCTGGCCTAGACCCACAGGTGGCAGCGGGGGTGAGGGCGCGGGCCGCCGGCTGGGTCTCACCTCTCCTCACCCCTCCAGATATCGGCCAGCCCGGGACGGAGATCTTCAACATGCCCGCCATCACCGTCGCAGGTAACCGCCCGTCCGGCCCGTGGGCGCCGGCCCCTCCCCCCTTCCCCCCGCTCAGCTGCGCCCGGGAGGTCAGGCTGCAAGGAGAGGGGGACCTGGCCTTGGAGTCCCGGGGCTCCAAGGTGTCCCCTCCTCTGTCCACCCCAGCCCTGGGGGGCCAGCGAGGAGACCCCGGGTGCATTTAGACAGGTGAGGTGTGCGGACAGCCGTCTGGGAACCTGCCCGGCTCGCCTGCGACGTCCCAGAGGGAATGTGACTGTGTGGAGGGGCCTGGGCTCGCACTCGGGGTGCACAGGCTTCCCTCAGGGTCCGTGCGGGCACTTCTTATAGTGAGAGCATCCGCTTTGCTTGAACATTCGAGCGGGAAGTCGAAGCAGCCACGTGGGTGTGTCACACGGACGGGGCTGAAGTTCGCACACGTTTACAAGTATTTTTTTATTGGTTTTTGGAGAGAGAGGAAGGGAGAGTGACGGAAACGTCAGAGAGAAACACCCATCGGTGCCTCCTGCTCGCCCCCCACTGGGGACGGAGCCCACAACCCTGGCCTGTGCCCTGACCGGGAATAGAACTGTGATCTCTTGGTTCACAGGTTGATGCTCAACCACGGAGCCTCCCGGCCATTTTTCAGCTAAAACTGAAGCCCTCTGTGGGCTCGGGGGCCCCCTGGGTTGGACCCCATCCTCGGGCCGCGGCCACACTGTGTGTCTTCAGGGAAGGACTGGGGGGGGGCTGAGTCTGGTGTGAGCGGTCTGAGCCCTGAGCCGCTGGGGGACTGTCACCCTCCGTGGACGGGGCCGCGTGTGCGGAGGTGGTGCGGTTGCAGGTCTCTGAGCTCTGGCCCTGCCGGGGACCCTGAGCCGGGGACCCTGAGCCGGGAGAGTGGGGGCATGTGCTGCCGCGCCTGGGGGCCTGCGTCCCAGGCTGGTGAGCAGAGGGCCACTGGGTTGTGCGACCAGCCGGCTGCTGGCTCCCCAGGGACCCCGGGGAGGAGACAGTCCGTCCAGAACAACAAGGGGGTTAGAAACGAGTGTTTCTGGAACGTTCCGACCTGACAGGCCGCTGGGCCACGGGTGTGCGCGTCTGCAGATGTTTGTGCCCAGGGTGCCAGGGCTTCCGCTGCTGTAACCAGAGGCGGGCCGCCTCCCGCAGGGTCAGCTCAGGGACCGCGACCTTCGGACGAGGCCCAGGGACACCTGTGGCCGCGGAGCCCGAACCCGGCCAGCGGCCGTCGCGGCCTGCGTGCTCTGCACCGTGTTTCCGCATTCCCGGGTTTGCTCAGCGTGCGGGGCGCTCGCCCCTGCTGGGGGTGTGGCGTTTTCTGGGGGACACAGTTCGGTGTGTGTGTAAAGTGCTGACGAAAGGGGCCAAGACACAGCTGGGAGGTGTGGGAGGGCGCCCCCTGGTGGCGAAAAGGAAAAAAACCGTAGTCACCCACCAGTTGCCATAGAAACGGGATGTGGAGGCTGCCACGTGGGCACGGAGGCCACGGGTCTCTCACTCGGGGGTCACTAGGTATCCTCACGTTCGCTCAGAGCGAAGGGTTAAAATTCTCGGAGTCGCTGCCCGGCGGCTCGCGGCTTTGCTGGCAAAGTCTGGCTTCGAGAAAGTTCTGGAGAGAGACCCACTCCCCGGGGTGGGCACAAGTGCCCAGGACAGATCCCGGAAAAACGCAGGGTCAGGACACCGGGCGCAGGGAGGAGGCTCGGTGGCCAGCGGGCTTCTGGGCGGCTCCGTGGGGAGCAGCGCGTCGACTCGGCCCTTTCCCCCTGGCGGGCGGCCGGGGC
>NW_006294590.1:918760-919400 GCF_000327345.1 Myotis davidii | reverse complement strand
TCCTCCCCGAGTCTCCCCCAGCCTCCTGCCGCTCCGCCCTGTGCCTAGTCCCTCGCTCCGGCTTGACTTAATTTCCCAGCGGCCCCTTCCCCAAACGGGGCGGCCCTCCGGTCCCCCTCTTTTGCAGGCCACTGGGAATTTAAATCAGGAAGCCGCCCCAGCTGGGACTAGGGGTGGAGGGGGGGCAGAAGGTGCCCCTGATTTCCCAGGGGGCAGGATAGAAAACAGACTGGAGCACCTAAGCCCCCCCAAAACCCCCTCCCCCCGGGGATGCCTATGCGCTCCCAGGGCCCCCGACGCAGCGGCAGGGGAACCAGGGGGCAGGGGGTGAGGAATCGTGTTGCTTTGCCGAAATGTGCTCACTGTGTACTCTCTCTCCTCCCTCCTCCCTCCCTCCCGCTGCCCCTCCGTGTCCCTGGCCCGTGTGTGTGTCTCTCTCCCAGGCCTCATGACCTGCCGAAGCCAGGCGCTGCCCGAGCAGGCCAGCACCAACCTGGGGCTGGAGGCCATTATTAGAAAGGCGCTCATGGGTAAATATGACCAGTGGGAGGAGCCCCCGCTGGGCGCCAATGCTTTTAACGCTCTGAATGCCAGTGCCGGCCTGCCCGCTGCTATGCCCATAACCGCTGCCGACGGACGG
>NW_006294590.1:917891-918371 GCF_000327345.1 Myotis davidii | reverse complement strand
GCTCAGCGCCTGCTGGGGTCACCGTGCATGTCCACCGCCGGCCCCTCGGGCTGATGGGAGGAAGCCAGTGTCCATGGGCCGGCCACGCTGTGTCAGAACAAGGGCCTGGCCTGACCCGGACCCTGCGGCCTCACAGAGTCTCTGGTTGGCACAGCCCGGGCAACGGCCTGGGTCAAGCCCAAGGCGGCCGGGCGGGTAGCTAGGCTGCAGGGCAGCCTGAGGGGCTGTGCAGACCCTCAGCCCACACCCTCTGGTAGAAACTCACCTCCAGACCCAGCTCCTCCCTGGGGGGCCCTCACCCCCCACCCCTACCCCGTGCCCCGTTCCCCGTGGTGAGTGCTGCTTGGCGCCTGACACAGCCCCTCCCTTGTGTCTCCTGCAGGCGGCGGCGGTGGGAAAGCCAAGGTCTCAGGCAGACCCAGCAGCCGGAAAGCCAGGGCCCCGGCCCCAGGCCTGGCCCCCGGGGACCGGCCCCCCTCC
>NW_006294590.1:911949-915655 GCF_000327345.1 Myotis davidii | reverse complement strand
GCGGTCTGTGGACCCAGCGGGAGGAAGGCCGCCCTTGTCCTGGGTGCTGTCCCCCGTCTGGCCCAGCCCTCAGGCCCCCTTTACACAGGGCTCAGTGCCCCCTCCTGGGACCCAGGTGGGCGGGTGGTGCTGGCCAACCTGCCTCCTGAGTGACCCGCCCTCCTGGGGACACCCTCCCTGTGGGTTAGATCCACACCTGCAAAAGCCCAGCTGCCTCCCCCACAGCGACCTCTCAGCCGCCCCACGGCCCCCAGGGTGTCGCCCCACAATCCCCAGGGTGTTACTAACCTGAGCATGACCCCTGATAGCCACCCCTCCTCCCAACAGAGGTCAGAGGACCTCCACCCTGGGGTCAGAGCCGAGGTCAGGGGCGAGGACCCTGGCTGTGTCCCACTTGGGCTCTGTCCTCAGAGGGGCCAGGCCCCAGCCCCACCCCGGCCATTGGATGGAGACGTTGCCCCGGAGACAACACCTCAGGCCGTCCCGCAGGTGCTGAGGCTGGGGCAGGACTGCTCCCCAGGACCCGGGGGCCTTGCGGGGCTCTGACGGGTGCGGGAGGCCGGACGAGAGGGTGAACCCCACAGGCAGTCTGCAAAGCGGGAATTCTCCTTTCGCTCGAGGCAGGCTACTCCGGGGCCCTGTGGTCCTGGGACCCAGCCTGTCCCTGTCCGGGTCCCTCCGCCTGTGGCTCCCCAGCCCAGAGCCACTGGCCGCAGCCACCCAGGGACAGGCGCCCTAGATGCCCAGAGGGGCAGCTCCCAGGGACCCCGCGGCTCCACCCTCACCAGACCGCAGGCTTCAGCCTCACGATCAGCCCTTCCCACAGCATTTGGGGGGCAGCGAAGAACCAGGGGCCCCCTGCTGCCTCCAAGCTTCCCGGGGTGTGGACCTGCAAGGTCCCGGGGGTTGGTGGGGGCGGGAGCAGCCCGCATCCTCAGGCCCCGCGGCCCTCAGTCCCCTGTGAGCCTGGGCCATGAGGCCGAATGAGCAGAGGGCTTTGGAGCCACACAGGCCTGGCTTCCGGGCCTCGGGTGACATTCGTGTGACCTTGGGGACACTCTGGGCGCCCTCTGAGCCCTGCTCCCTCATCTGCACCAACAGGCCTCAGCCCAGCTCCCGCTGCAGTACTGGCGCCCACAGGCAGGTGGCAGTGTCGGGCCAGCGAAGGGCCTGTCCTGGATTCCCTCCACTGGGCTCAAGTGCCCCCACCAGGACCCCAGAGGGGGGGTCAGGTGGCACTGGCCATGCCTGCTGGTGCCACCCGGGATCCCTTGGCCGTGTCAGACCAGAGTGACATGTGATATGGGGGGGGGTGTCATCTCTGCCGCCCCGTCCCCTCCATCTCCTGGCCTCAGCGTGGGCAGCCGGGCGAGGGCCAGTGGCCCAGACCCGACGTGGGGGTGTCTGCAGGATGTAGGGAGCGCTCACGCCTCCTGGCGCCCTCACAGGACCCCCTGCAATCATGAACCGTTTGTTAAATCATTGAGACGCTGCTGATGAGTCACCCTACATGGTTTGCCCAGGTCAGACACAGCTGGCCCACAAAGCACATCTGTACTTGGGGGACTCACGGTAGGAATGCTGCTGTCTCCTCTGCCCGTGGCATTGTAATACACTGTGCCTCCGCCCCCTCCCCTCGTGATGGAAACGCCATGTGGTCGGTGAGGGAAGGACAGTTGTCGGCTCAGGTCCCGGGTCTGAGGACGCTGGGAAGCTGGTGAAGAGGCAGGCTTGGACCCTCCCCAGGCCTGTGCCAACCCCAGGCCCAGGTGCCCGGAGAGCTGCGTCCATCAGCAGCCCAGTGTCGCTCATGCAGGTAGCTGGCAGCTCCCATGGGGCCGGGAGGGCACCCTCCCCTGGAGCCTGGCCCCTTCCCGTCCCTCTGGCCAGGAGGGCGCCACAGAGGAGTCCACGGGGAGTCTGGGCCTCCAGCCCCACGAGCTGCCTCCCACAGGAGGGCAAGGACGCCAGGTCCTCAGGGCTTTGGGGTCGGCTGCACCAGAGCAGCCAGGGTGGCTTCCTGGAGGTGGTGGCTCTGGGGCAGGGTGAGACCTAGCCCCGGACACGGGGAGCCCGGGGCAGCTGGCCATCAGGCAGTGGGGGCCGGGAGTTTCTGGGAAGGAGCGAGCCGATGGCCACCCAGTAAGGCCATTGGCTGTTTTCCCTGAAATGCTCTGTCCTTCACTTTACAAATCACATTGGCTTGCGAGGGTGCCGGATGGATCGTGAGGGAGAAACCCGCCTGGGAGACAGTTTTCCCGTCTGTAAAGTGGGGACAATGACACGCTGGCCCTCCGAGGCACAGAGACCCTGCCCACACACCTGTGTGTGTGTGTGTGTGTGTGTGTGTGTGTGTGTGTGTGTGTGTGTGCGCACACACGCGGGGGCAAGGAACAAAGACCCAGGGTTTGCCAGGGACGGACAGGGCGGGAGGGAGATCTCCAGGTGGTGGAAGCTAATCGGGGAGTTAACCTGCGGCAGCTGGCGGGAGGGCCCTGGGCGCCGGCTCTTCTGTCCTGAGAAAGCCACGGGGCCGTGAGGACCCGAGCACAGGCTGGGCACAGGCAGTCCTGCAGGCTGGGGCGGGTCAGTCCCGCCTCCTCCTTAGGGTCCCCCGCTCCCTCCCAGGGTCACCGGGAAGATGAACGCGGACAGCCCCTCAGGCTGGCTGCAGACGGTACCTACCTGCGTCTGTCCTTGTCATTCCTGGAGATGGGGCCCGTCCAGGCCGGGGCGGTGGGCACCTGTTTTGGGGGCTGCTGGGGAGACGGCTGGGTTTGCCCTGAGGCTGGCGAATGTGAACCCGGAGACAGGCAGGAGCGGGTGGTGCGGGCCTCTGGGGCCCGACGAGCACGCACCTTCTGCGCCCGCACCTTCCGCGCCTGCGTGAGAGGAGGCGCCTGGCCCCGCCCCGGAAGGGTCTGGCTGCACCAAGGCTTAAGGGGCTTGAATTCTCACCGGCGCCCCCTCTGCAGAGGCTGAGAAATAAAGCCACGTGCCTCTTTCTAGCCACAGGCCCCGCCCCCGTGTGGGGGGCTGACACCTCCCTCCAGGTGGTGGGGACACAGCAGGGGAGGCTGGAAGGACAGCCCTCAGGATGCTGAGCTGTGCGGGTGCCTGGGCCATGGGGCCTGTCAATCACTGTCCTTCACACGCTGCCAGGCCACCGTCCAGGGTCCAGGGTCCGGGATCGGGAGGCCCCACGCCCCTGCCAGGGCCCTGCTGTGACCCTCCTCGGGGAAGGGTGTGTCCCTGCCGACGCCTGTCCGACACCCACTTGCCTGCCTCCTGGAGGACACTGACCCACAGTTCTGTCCCCCCGGCTCCTGGGAATCACCCCCAGACCTGAGCCCTAGTGGGGCCCGGCCTCTGCGTTTGCTCCTGGCCCTTGTGCGTGGGGCTGGTGTGCACACGGAGGCTGGCACGCGGGGCGGGGCTGGGGCCACACAGCTCTGGGCCCAGGAAAGCCCATCTCCCCCGCCCCACCCCTGCGGGCTCTGAGGGTCTGGCGGAAGAGGGAGCCTCTTTGCATTTGCACGTTTTATTAAGATTCCCGACTCTTAAGTTATTTCTTTAACCGGAAGCATCTCTGGAGAGAACGCGGCCGAGTGCACATACTGAGAAAGATCCTCCTCTTCCCTCTCGTGGACTCCAGCGCCCAGGCCCCAGCTCGCCAGCGGGAGGCGCTAAAGCCCCAGCCCTTGCC
>NW_006294590.1:910456-910866 GCF_000327345.1 Myotis davidii | reverse complement strand
TCCCCCCTTCCCCCCCAGGGCTCTTTCAAAAGGTCAAGGCCTAAAGGTCACAAGGGCAGAGGGCCTGTGCCAGCTCAGAGGGCACCTGAGACTAAAGGCGACACGTGGCCCCAGCTGGGTCCCAGCACGTGCCGGGGTGGCGGGCTCCATCCCAGGGTGGGGCGTGCAGGAGGCAGACGATCCACGGTCCTCTCTCCTCATCGATGTTTCTCTCCCTCCCTCTCCCTTAAATCAGTGAAGATACAGATTTTGTGCAGGGCCTACAGGGACGTTTGGGACAGCGGGCGAACCTGGACTCGCTGACAAGGGGCTGGATCAGCTTCGTGGAGCACTGGGCGCTGGGGGGCCCGCAGGTGCCAGTGGGGAGCCTCATGCCCAGCAGACCAGCCCCTCCCGGGGCTCAGCATCAG
>NW_006294590.1:908014-910306 GCF_000327345.1 Myotis davidii | reverse complement strand
TACACACGCGCGTGCGCACACGCACAAGTACACACACGGGGAGAGTCGCGGGCACTGTTACACACGCGCGTGCGCACAAGTACACACACACACACACACACACACACACAAGTGCTACCCACACCCGCCAGCCCCAACCTGCTGCCTGTCCGCCCCAAACCATTTCCACAGGCCCGGCCCCCTCCCCACGTGACTGAGCGCGGCCCTCACTTTTTCTGCTCCCTTCATGCCCCTCCCCCTGTCCTGGGAAACTTGGGCACTTGGTCACCCTGCACTGACACCAGGCCCAGGGCCAGCCCAGCAAAAGCCCGCGATCTGACCGGATGGCTCCCCGAGACCTCAGGTGGCTGTCGGCAGCCTTCCCCGTGCTCCGAGACACCGGCCCGCACTGACCCGCCTCCACTCCAGCTCCCGTGGGCCGGACACCAACAGTTCCTCATCAGCTCGGCCTGCACCTGCCCGGGCCGCGGGAACCCATGTCCCAGGCCCTCTGGGGTCGCAGGGATGCGCCAAGTGCTGACGGGACTTGTGTCGTGTAAGGTCCTCCAAGCTCCGACCTCCTTCTGATGCATCATTCAAAGTGGCGGCTACGTCACCAGCCTCAGCCCCCCTGGCCTTCACATCCTGTCAGCCCCCCCACCCCGTCTCTGAAGGGTGATAGGGGAGCCCAATGCCCAGGCCGCGGCGAGGACCGTGCGGTGCCCAGACCACCCACACAGAGTACGCGCTGGAAGAGCCGGCTTCCGCCACCAGCCCTCCTTTTCGTGAAGGTCTGGGGTCCTCCCTGGAGAGAGGTCCAATCCACACCCCAAACCTGAAACCTCGCCGCGCCTTCTTCCCGCAGCAAGCGCCCACGTTTCCGGAGACGGAATTCAGAAAACAAAACAAAGCGGCAGCCCCATGGCCTGATGTTCATAGAAACGACGTGCTCTCCAAACGGATGCCTCCTCGACGTGTGCATGTGTTTGCTGAGCACCTACTGTGCGCTAAGTGCCTACTGTGTGCCGCTCCCTGTGAGCGGGATGACGCCCGGTGCCTCCCAGGGCCCTTGTCCAAGGGGGTGGTGTGTGGCCACAGAAGAGCCAAGAGGGGACGGGAACGTGGGCACTAAGGTTTTTGGAGGCATTTCTCCCGTCTGGATACGTGGATGCGCTGGAGGGGAGAGGGGCCGCCTGTGCTGGTTCTAACCCTCCCCGCCCCCCTGAAAACAATCACCCCAAGCTCAGGAGCAGGGAGGCAGAACCCGGGTGCCACCCTCTGCCCGGGCTAGAGAAACGGCCGAACCCCGACGCGGCCTGAGCGGACCTTCGGTCAGCGTGACTGCAGCCACATTCAGGCGGATCTGGCTCCGGGCCGGCTGCCAACAGGGCACACAGGCCCCTTCACGGCCTGGCACCGCAGCCGCAGCCCTGAGCGCCGCTTTCCAAAGGGCCCAGAGCTGGGCACGCCACGGAGATCCGAGAGGGCGAGCCCCAGACACGGGCTGGCATCCAGCGGGCCTGGCGGCCAGACGCTCCGGAAGTCACGGAGGCCGGCCGCCCGCGGGGCCCAGGCCGGGACACAGAGCTGCCTCCTCCCCGAGGGGCCGTTGTAACAGCCGATGGCGTGTGGCCTGCGGCCCCCAGCCAGCCCAAGAGTGGGCACCGGGAGCACCTGGACAGCCAGGGAGGCAGCTTGGGCCCCGGAACCAGGCACTCCTCAATGGCTGGGCCACACTCGGATGGGAGCCACCTTGGGGGGGAGGGAGGCACGGAGGGAGCAGGCACAGGGGGTGGGGGCACACAGGCGCTCGTACCCCAGGGCCATGGCAGGAAGCAAGTCCCCAGGAGGCATAGCGGGGTGACACCCCAGCCCACTGAGCGCCTGGCCGGGCCGGGCCTGGGTTCTTGTTTTTTTGTTTTTGTTTTTTTTAATTGATGTCAGAGAGGAAGGGAGAGGGAGAGAGAGAGAAACATCAGTGATGAGAATCATGGATCGGCTGCCTCCTGCACGCCCGGTCCCTGACCAGGAATCGAACCCTGACCTCCTGGTTCCTAGGTCGACGCTCAGCCACTGAGCCACACCGGGCGGCAGGCCTGGATTCTTGTCGCCCGTGGAGGAGCACCCAGAGGCCTTGGCGCCTGCTCACGGGGCCTCAGTTTGCTCATCTGTAAAATGAGGCTGTGCACCTGGGAGCCCTCACACAGGCCTGGGAGCCCGGCGGGGCCCTGAGGTGCAGGCCAGTGTCCTGGGGGTGCAGGTTCCCTGGAGGCTCTGGGGCCTGGGGGCGGGGGGAGCACAATGGGTCCCAGG
>NW_006294590.1:903770-907600 GCF_000327345.1 Myotis davidii | reverse complement strand
AGCAACAGCACAGCCATGTCTGTGCCCAACCCGATGACACACAGAGCCCCTGGCTGCCTCCGCGTGGGGCCCAGGGACCTCCGAACCCGCCGTCCAGCCAGGGAGTGAGGAGCCCCTCAGTGGAGGGGGCGTGGCAGCAGGAGGGGTCCAGCCCTGCCCCCTGAGCTGGCGCAGTCACCCTCGCTGTCAGGGACACACCCGGGAGCCTGTAAGAGGGTCATGGGCTGACCCGTCTGTCCATCTGTCCTTCCATCCATCCATCCGTCTGTCTGTCTGTTCATCCATCCACCCACCTGTCCCTCCTCCTTCATCCTCAAGTGCACCACTCAGATACACACTCCACCTGTGACCAGCCCGGTGGATGGAGGGGGCAGGGCCCGCAGGGCGGAGTCCTTCCTCTGCCCCCCACCCCGCCCCCAGTGGTGGCTACACCCTCACACATGCGGGGGACGGGCAGGGAGATGGGGCAGGGATAGTTCCCCCGTGCACCCCCACAGTCCCCACCGGGTGGCAGGGCAGGACGGGGAGGAGGTGCCAGTCCAGCCGGGAGCCTGCGGGGCACAGACGAGTCTGTCTAGCTCCCGGCCGCACGCCCGGTCCCGCCCGGCTTAAATATTTGTGGGAGGAATGCAGCTGCGGGCAAAGCCCTCCTGGCCGGCGGGCAGCCTTGGCCGGGGTGCCCTGCAGGACAGCCAGGCCCTACCCACTCCCGGTCCTCACGGGCATCTCTCAGGCAAGTCTCTGATTCGGGTTTCTAATTTGGGGAGTGTGGGAACTCATAATACCTTTTACAAAATAAAACAGTCGCAAGTACACGTGTAAAAGGCTGAATGGAATTTTACTTTCTGGCCTCAGCTTGGCCTACAAGTCCCTGCTCAGGCCTGTGCCGGCCGCCTCGCTGCTCCTGGAACACACCCGTCGTCTGTTCCTGCCCCAGGACCTTTGCACGTGCCGTTCTCTTGGACTGACACACAGTTCAGCCCTATAACCATCAAGTCTACCCCCGGGATGTTTTTCCTGGTTTCTGTTGAACATCACTTCCCTGACCCCCCTGTCTAAAGTACCCCCCTCTTTCTGTCTTAAGGGTGGGCACTTATCCATCCACCTGGCACTATGTCTCCCTGGGCGTGGCATACAGTGGGTGCAGTCAGTACGGGCGGGATGGAGGACTGATTTCCGGGTCTCCACGGGTTGGGGAGTCACCAGGAACATGACTATCCAGAGAGTGAGCAACAACCCCACGGTCAGGGCAGGCAGGGCCAGGCCACGTGTGTCCTGGGTGGGGTGCGATCTCGCAGCAGCGGAGCCCGGCCTGTGTCCATGGCGTGTCGTCCGGGAGGGAGGTCCAGCCCATTAAGCAAAAGTGAGGGGGATGGGAGCTGCTTGGAGAAGGGAAGCTGAGCGAACTGAACATGCACAAAACATACATGCATATAACATGCGTGTCCTGCATAAGAAACGGGTGATGAGCTGGCGAGGACGCCGGCTCCTAGGGTTTGGGGACAGGCGCCCACGTTGCCTGGGCCTGGGTGTCAGGATGAAGCAGCCGCCCTGCGGGAAGCAGGCTGCGGCCCATTCATCTGAGACCTGGGCTCCCGCACGCGGGTCGGGTTTCTCTCCTGCCCCCGGAGAGGTGCCCTCGTCTGCGCCTGGAAAGCGTCTCAGGGAGCCACAGCGAGCAGGGGGTGAACCCCTGGAGTTCACGGGAGGTGGGGTGCCCCCTCAGTAACTGGGCAGGCGGGCGGGCCAGCCGCAGGCCCCCTGCTGAGGAGAGGTTGCCCATGGCAACCACTTCCTCTCTTTTTATTAAAAGCAGCATCTCACCACCACAGAGGTTCACGGCCCTTGGTGCCTGGGTTTTCCAGCGGCTACCCTTCTTGTTATTTATTTATTTATCCTCACCCCAGGATATTTTTCCATTGGTTTTTAGAGAAAGTGGGAGGGAGGGAGGGAGAGACAGTGAGGGATATTTTTTCCATTGATTTTTAGAGAGAGTAGAAGAGAGGGGAAAGAAAGAGAGAAACATTTGTGAGAGAGACACATGGACTGGTTGCCTCCCACACGCGCCCCCACCAGGGCCAGGGATGGAGCCTGCAACCGAGGGACGTGCCCTTGACCGGGACCGAACCCGGGACCGAACCCGGGACCCTGCAGGCCGACGCTCTAGTCGCCGAGCAAACCAGCGAGGGTGCATTTTGTTTCTTAATTAACAAAACCCCTCACTGAGCTCCCGGTGAGCAGGGGACAGTGTATGGTCTAAGGGTGGAGGCCCGGAGCCAGACCCCCGGGTCCTGTCCCAGCTCGGCACCTCCCAGCTGGGTGGCCTGGGCCATGGCTCGCCCCTGGGACTCAGAGTGCACCCTGCGCTGGGATGTGTGAGAACGAGCGACCAGGTTGCGGGTTTGGTTTTGGGCTGTGGGTAGAACACAGGGGACACGTATCGCTCTTTCCGGAGGATTCTGGGTCAGCGAGACAATCGAGGGAGGCTGTTCCCCGGCCCTTTTCTCTGCGCCCCGCTGTGCCAGGCGCCGCGGGAGCTGTGCCCCGATACCCTCCAGCCGCGGTGCCGAGGGAGCCCCGAGGGACCTGCAGGGTCAATGTCCGTGCAGACAGCCCGTCACCTCGATCCACCTGGCGTCCCGCACCCCCACCCCCGGCCCCGAGAGAGACCAGAATCGAATCCCCGCCTGACTGTGGCCTGAGGCAGCGGGTCCCACACTTCGCTGCACCTGAAGAATGCCCGGGGAGGTGTTGGTTTATTTTAATCGAAACCACAATGTAGTGGTTTTATTTCTTTAAATATATTTTTACTGATTCCAGAGAGGAAGGGAGAGGGAGGAAGAGAAACATCCATGATGAGAGAGAGTCATGGATCGGCTGGCCCCTGCACGCCCCACACTGGGGATGAGCCTGCCACCCGGGCCTGTGCCCTGATGGGGAATCGAACCCTGACCTCCTGGTTCCTAGGTCGACGCGCAGCCACTGAGCCACGCCGGCCTGTGCCCACCAAATGAGGCTGCCGGGTGTGGGGCGGGCATGGTGCCCTGTAAAGGACTCAGATATTCTGAGGCCACGTTTGGGGCCCACCGACTCAGGGGCGAGGGAGGCATCAACGACACCGTGCCATTGCCTCCCGGGATGTCAGGTGGGGGAGCATTTGCTGCCCCTGAGACCCCAGGCAACATGCCCTGGCCCAGGAAAGTGCTCAGGGCTGGAGTCGTGTGCATATGTGTGCGCATACACACAGGGGAATGCACACACACATGAATACGCACACACGCACACACACAAATACGCACACACGCGCGTGCACACGAACACACACACATGCACACACGCACACACGTGCACACCCCGCAGGACTGAAGGTCAGCGTGCAGGGCCGGCAGGGAGGGGAGACGCCGCGGGGGGTGAGCAGCCTCCCCCTCCCCACTTGCCCTGTGGGGGACTCGCCCAGCCAGGTGCCCTGAGCCCCACTAAGACCCGCAGGAGACCAGCCTGGTCTCCACAGGGGTCCCAGCCCCCCCAGCACCGCCTCAGCTCCACGTCAACACCCTCACCTCCCGGGAAGGGGGCTCCTGTCTGGGTTCACTTAAAACAATAAAAAAGTTAAGAAAAGAAAAGAAAAAGGAAAAGAAAAGAGAACAGAGAGGCTGCATGTTGGCAGCAGGAGCCTGGGAACCGCAAACTGGGCAGCGGGGCAGCGGCAGAGGGACCTGGCGGGCGTCTGTCCGTCTGTCCGCTCGGCTGGGCCAGGGCTCAAGCCCCCCGCGGGGGAGGGGCGGCTTCTGGGGATTGGGGGCCTCACCCCCTTCTCCCTGCTGCCAGTC
>NW_006294590.1:896123-902740 GCF_000327345.1 Myotis davidii | reverse complement strand
CGTCCCCGCGCCCCAGCCCTGCCCCGCTCCCCGCACCCCAGCCCTGCCCGGCTCCCGGCCATGGATCAGGGGTGAACACACCAGGAAGCCAACGCTGAGATTAATGGAGGAAAAGAAACTCCACTGATAATGGGGGGACAGGTCAGGGCTCGCATTCAGGGCCGGCGGCTCTGAGAAGGGGTCGTTCTTGGGTGAGGCCTGCGCGGTGGGCAGTGAGCTTCCGGGAGCGCAGGCAGGAAGGCGCGAGGCGAGGAAACGGGGTGCCCTCCAGGACCAGCCGGAGGGGGCTTCCTAGAGGCCGGGGGCTAGGAGGGGCAGAACGTCGTCCCCAAACACCAAGGTTGCAGGTTCAATACCAGAGGCAACCAGTGAACGCACGAATAAGTGGAACAACACACCAGTGTCTCTCTCTCTAAGTCCATTTAGAGAGAGAGAGAGAGAGCGTGCGCGCTCCTGGGGACAGAGAAGCCCCTGGTGGGTGAACTTACACCGTCTCCATATCTCCCAGGAGGAGCATGAGACATCTGCTGCCCAAACAGAACTGACCTGAGGCCGAGAGTCTGGAACGTTCTGGAGAAAAACAAGACTGGCCTTCCTCAGCCCTCGGGCCACTTGCCCTGAAATGGGTGGGGGGCTGGTTATCGTATCCTGGGACAAAGTGGGAGGCCGGTCCTCCCGGAACAGGAGCACCTGAAGGTCCACCTGCGCTCCGAACGCCCGGCCCCCGGGAGCGAGCCGGCTTCCCGGCGTCCCTGCTGGGCGGTCCTGGGACCGGCTGTGGTGAGATGACCCTTCTCACCACAGGGAGCGACCGGTGGCACCGGCACCGAGGCCGCGGCAGGAAGCCGGGTGGGCGTGCCAGGCGGGGCGCACAGCCGAAGGGCATCTCAGCTTGATTTGAAAACGTGATGTTTCGTTCACCTGGAACGTTTTGGCATCGATTTTGACCTCGAAGCTGCTGCCGTCAAACAGGATGAGTCACGGCTTTCTAGTTTGGGGAACCCCCTCCATTCTGTGCTCTGGGCTCTAGCCTGGCTGCTCGTGCCTTTCACACCCACCAGGCCCACCCTGATGGCCACGCCCCCTGGGCTCTGGAAGATGCCACTTCCCCTGTGGGATCTCGCTGCAGAGGCTGACGGCACTAAGATGTCAAACACCTGGCTAGCGACCCACACAAGTACCTCGGTGACCATGACCTCTGACCTCTGCAGAGCGGGGACCATGACCTCTGACCTCTGCGGGTCAGAAGCGCTGGCCGGGGCTGCCGTTGGACTGAAAGCTCCGGTTCAAGGCTGCTGCCCCTCCCAGGGCCAGGTGGCCTGCACCTGTCAGCGGAGGAAAGGCCGAGATTTCCACAAGCAGTAGAGCCGGCCGGCAGGCTGGCAGCCCTCTCGTCCTGCAGTGAGGGGGGAGCCAGGAGGGGTGTCTTTGGGACCCTGGGGGCCTGCGCTGGGCCAGGCGCTGCGGCCGCGGCGGGCCTTCCCTTTACTACATATACCTCTCCTAGGGATGTATACATGCATACATCAGCATTGATGATGAGCTTGGGCCTCTGCCCAACCTTCTCATCTGTGGAAGGATCTGAGCACGTCGCTTCGGACGCTGGATTAGAGAGAGGAGAGAGAGCGTGGGCAGAGAAAGGATACTTAATAGGAAAGAGGCATTAGGGTCCCCACGAGGGGTCCCCACGTGTGTGTCCTGAGCAGGGGAGACGGGGAGACCCCCGGACATCACCCCCTGGAGAGGGGGACATTCACCCAGGAGCTAGCGAAGTCCCTCCTTAGAGGAGCACGTGGGGAAGAGGAAAGGTGGCCTCGGGTGCCCCCAAGCTCTGGGGCTCGCCTGTACCCGGGCATCGGGGACCTTCCCAGGCTGAGAAAGGTGCGGGGCGGGGGGGGGGAGGCGCAGAGAAAAAGGCTCCTTCACGGAGATCCCAGGATGGGCAGGAAGCAAAGGCCTGGCCCACGCACCCTCTCACACTTGAACCCGCAGCCGCCCACACCCAACAGGGATGAGTGTGTTACTCCCGTTTAAACTACAGCAGATGCAGCCATGGAGGCCTGGAGAGGTCCGTGTTTTGCCTGAACTCACACAGCGGGGCCAGGTCTTCACACCCTCGCTGGGGCCTTGGCGGGTTACCTTCAGGGACCTGCCTGCAACAAGGAGCTGCCCGCGCCCTGGGCCCCGGTCAAGCCAGCAGGTGGGGGGCCCGGGAACCGTGGGGCTCTCTTCCATCTCATCCGGAGGGCGGCCTGCTGCCGGGCGGGGGCCCTGGGTGCGGGCTCTCCTCACCGCTGTGCGCGGCAGCCGCCAGCACTGCCCAGCGCCCAGCCCTCGGGGGCGCCGTTGGGAGCAGGAAGGAGGCCTCCCGGGCGACGCCCGCTGCCCAGGTTCCGATCCCAGCCAACCCTCCCGGAGGCTGTGTGGTCCGGGCCACTGGCAGGCCCGCCTGCGCCCGCGCCCGTCCATACGGTGGGGGGAACAATCGAGGGCTGAGCGGAGATGACATGGCGGGATTAAGCCGGAGGGAGCCCAGGCGCCAGCCCGGCTCTGCCAGGGAGAATCCCCGCGGAGCCCCGCCCGCTCCGCTGCCACTCCTGTCGGCACAGTGACCGCGGCCACGGGGTGTTGTAAAATAGACACCCCCTCCGTACCCACATATCCATCTCCAAGGGGTCCCCCAAACAATGACTCACACACTGAGTAATTAGAAAGGCAGTGTTTATGAAAATACATTTCATCTTCAAAATTCAGCTGTTAAAGTGTGGGTGCGCTTCTAGGGGGGACACTCTGTGTGTGTGTGTGTGTGTGTGTAATTTTTATTCTTTTTTTTTAAGATGAAGAGAAGGGGTGGTGAGCTGAACTTGACCTGTTATATGCAGAGTTCACACACAAACTACCTTTAGGGACAAGGGGAAATAACCGTAATCCAACATTATTGAGCCTCTCAGCGTAGCCCCTGGAACTTAAAGTGGGGTCCCAGGCAGGGAGGAGGGGGGACTGGCCTTTTCATCACCAGCCCCTGGCGGTCCCCCTGCCCTGGCCACGCGCCATCAGCCCAGGGAACTCGGTTTCAGGTTCAAGGCCCCGCCGACACCCAGGCCGTGGGCTGCGTGCCCAGCAGGGCAGGCCCGGGCGGCTCAGCGCTGCCCCCCTCACCCGTCCTCTCCCAGCGCCCCGTGCGCCACAGGCGGCCCGGCCTGGACAATGACTCACCTCGTCGTTTTTAGCCGCGTCCCCTGAGCCGCGGCTGCGTGTCCGGCAGCTGTCGGTGTGGGGCCAGGGCCTGCGCACAGAGGGCGGGGACCGCGTCCGCTCCTACGACCAGCGCTGGACAGCCAGCCGCTCAGAGAGGGACGCGGGGACAGCGGTCCAGGCTGCGCGTGGAGGGGAGGGGGTCTGCAGGCCTCTGCCTGTGCCTGGGACAGCCTCAGGGACCCCGAGGCCTCCGGCCAAAGAATGGAAACTGTCCAACTGGGGGTTCCGGGGGGCCCCCTCCCCCTCTCCCACCACAGCCGGCGTCCACGCTGACGGCTTTTCCCGGGTTCCCGTGGCTGTCACTCGCCGGTTCACACCTCGGCTGAAGGCCTTGGGGCTGCAGCAAACAGCCGAGAGGAGTGCGTCCGGTGGGAGGACCCCGGGAGCGGACGTGGCCAGCAGCTCCGGAGCCACGGAGCTGCCCCCGCGCTTCCCAGGCTGCGCCTGACCCCCCCGCCTCGGCTCTCCAGGGGGAAGACCACAGTGGGGGGGACGCTCCTGCTCCAGCCCCGACAGAGAAGAGGAACAGGAGAGAGGGAGACACTCAGACCTGCCGTGTTCGTCAGCGAACAGCTCCCAGACTTTCTTAACGGACAAGGACACATGAGCACTGAGGAGCACACAGAGCCGGCCCAGCCGGCGGGCTCAGCGGCTGAGCATCGACCCGGCACCCAGAGGTCCCGGTTCCATCCCTGGTTCAGTCCCCGGACAGGACACAGGCCCGGGTTGCCGGCTCGATCCCCAGTGTGGAGCGTGCAGGAGGCAGCCGGTCCATGATTCTCTCTCATCATTGATGTTTCTCTCTCTCCCTCTCCCTTCCTCTCTGAAATCAATTATATATATATACACTTTTTAAATAAGAAAGCAACATTGCATTCCGGAAGGACGGGGCCTGCCTCCTGGAGTCCCTTTACAGAGTGAGGGGTGATGATTCTCTCTCATCATTGATGTTTCTCTCTCTCCCTCTCCCTTCCTCTCTGAAATCAATTATATATATATATATACACTTTTTAAATAAGAAAGCAACATTGCATTCCGGAAGGACGGGGCCTGCCTCCTGGAGTCCCTTTACAGAGTGAGGGGTGTGTGTGTGTGTGTGTGTGTATGTGTGTGTGTGTGTCCTACAGGTGACTCATTAATGCAACTCTGCAAGGACCACATCCCCACGCCTCCTGCCACAAGCCTGGGTCTGAGCGCTGCTGAGCGGCGAGTCCTGCCCTCTCCCGCGGTCGGGTCCATCTCCGCCTCGTGCGCACAGCACGGACCTGGGCCCACGCACTGTGTCCCCGTCACCACCAGGCACCAGCCACGCCCCATCCACCCAGAAAGGGCTTCCCAGTGACAGCCCCCAAGGACTCCTGAAGCCGGCAGCTCCCAGGGGCGGCAGTGCTCTACGGAATGTTTGGGGCGCCCTATGCACTGAGGTGGGGGGGACACCGGCTGGGACACGGGGCCCCTGGGCGGGGGGAGGGCAATTCTGGCGGATGAGCCCGAACGCGGCCGTGTTAACGATGTTTTCCTTCTGGGGCGGATGAATGCGGCCTCAGACAGATGCTGCCGGCAGCTGTTTGGGCTGGGGGCCGGGCAGGCCGGGGACCGAGGGGAGGCTGACAAAGGGGCCCTGTCTCGGAGGGAACCTGACGGGCGTTTGCACAGCTGCGGGCGCGCAGGCATGTCCTTTGGGCTGACCTGGGCGCGGCCTGGGCCTTAAACCTGACACCTTCCAGATGTGGGTGCCCCGCTGGGCCCGCAGCCCGTCCCCGGTACCGGGCTCAGGCACTCGCTCCCCCACACCCTCGGCCCTCAAGGCCGCCTTGTCCTGAGCCGGCCTCGCCCAGGCCCCCAGGGGAGGCCCCAGGCTGAGCCACGGATCTATGAGCTGGATTCCAACGGAGTTCAAGTTCAAAGTGGCCTCGGTGGCGGCTGGCTCCAAGTCGGGTGCAGAGGGGGTGCTGAGCATACCTTCCAGAGGTTCTCTCCTGAGATCTCTGCACCCAGAGAGCGGGGGGTGGGGGGGTGGACAGAGGGGTCCCTTCTGGCAGGAGGCTGGGAGTGGGGCTCCCTCCACGGCCACTCTCAGGCCTCCTCTGCCTGGAGCACAGCTCGTGAGAATCATGGATCACCTGCCTCCCGCACGCCCCACACTAGGGGTCACGCCCGCAGCCGGGCCTGTGCCCTGACCAGGCTTCCTACTCCTGGTTCATAGGTCAACGCTCAGCCACGGAGCCACGCCAGCTGGGCGAGAACATTCATTTTTCACTCATGTTTTTCTAGTTGGTGAAACAATTAAAAAAAATAAAGATCAACTCCGAAGGTGCCTGATATAACCTAAAGTGGGAAGACTGTGCCATTTCACTGGGCGCCGTGTTCCTTGTAATCCTCCCCCGACCAGGGAGGGCGAGAACGGTGCCTGCTGACGCCCCTGTGACGCCCCGAGTCACCGCTCCCCGCGTGTCGCACACTCTCCGGCTCAGGTCACCGTCTATGTGTGGAGTTGGTGCCAACCCATCACCCAAGCCCTGGTCCCCGTAGACATCTCCACCGGGGTCCCCACGATTCACCCCTGGACTTAGACGTGGCACCTCCTCAAGACTCTTCTTCCTCCTGAATTCTCCGTCCGCCAGGTCTGTGTCCAGCTCGCTGCCGAGTGGTGATGACCGCACTGCCGACCATCGCATGCATCCGTTCCTCCTTCTCATCCTTTCTCCACCGACTCAGGCTTCTCCCATCTGCTGTGCTGGACAGGGTGCCCCCACCCGTCTAATAACAATCCCGAAACCTCAGGGGCTTAACGCCGTTCATGCTGGCATAGGGTGGGCTTCTCTTAGGTGATCGAGGGACCCAGGCTCCTTCCCTATTGTGGCTCCCCCCCAGCATCCTCCACTGGATCCTGTGTCCAGCCGGGAGGCTGCAAAGAGCTCGGAGCTTCTGTCGGGAGTTTTCAGGGGCCAAGCCTGGAAGTGGCCCCATCACTCTTGCCCATAGCGCATGGTTCATTGGCCAGAACCAGTCACATGACCCCAGCTAGATGCAAGGGGTGCTGGGAAATGTAGTGCAGTGGGGGCCAGGAAATTAGGGGCTTCTCGCAGTCTCTGTCTCAGAGTCCTCAAGTGCACCCTCGGCTCCACGGAGTGACTCATGGAAAATGCCAGGATGGACAGCACCGCCTTCTGCCCAGGGTCCTTCAGTGGTTCTCGTGCCACTTGCCGACCCCGGCCCAGATTCTGGAGATGACATCCGAGGCCCTCCCGCCTCACTCCCTGCCTCCCTGGTCCATACCACAGTGACGCCACCCACCCTGCGAGCGTCTCAGCCTCTCTTCCCTCAGCTTGGTCTGGCCACCCGCTCCGGCCCTCAAC
>NW_006294590.1:892556-896078 GCF_000327345.1 Myotis davidii | reverse complement strand
CCCCCCCCCCCCCCCCAGCCCGCTCACTGCATCCGAGACACCGCCTTAGAAGCTGGTTGTGGTTTTGTTTCTCCCCCAGGCCTGAGAGTTCCTCTAAGGCAAGGACGGTTCGATTCCCTGTGTTTCCCTGCCCCGCACATGAAGCATGCCTGACGCACCCCGACAGAGCGAACAGGCGAGTACATTGGGGAGAAGGATTGCACCAACCTGTCCAACTCAAGTGCCTGCCGTACCCACAGCATCCATCGTTCCTGCCCGGGGCAGAGTCTGAGATTCGGCCCGTGGGCAGGGGCGGCCGCCTGTGAGATCCTGTGCCCACACTCTGGTGTGAGCTCACCATTCCAGGCAGGGCAGAGAGGGAGCTGGTCAGTCAGGAGTGGAAGCAGCCAGAGACCCGGAGAGAGAAGGCGGAGAGCGCGGGCCATGGGGCCAGGATGCCGGGACTGGGCTGGTGTCCCCATAGCAGCTTGGAGGAGCCGGGAGAAGGCAGCGTGTGGACGCCACAGACAGCAGATGCCACGAGGGAGCCGGGGCCTCGAGGGAGCTGTGGGCATAAAATGAAACAATGGGGTCAAGGAAAGATGATCAGAGAAGGGGTGAGAGGGGGGGGCTTGTCAAGGGATAGAGTGACCGAAGCCAAAACAGGGACGGCCAGGTCCCCAGGTCGGCAGGGGACAAGTGAGCCCACGTGGCTGAGGCGACAAGCCCAGCTGATCCTAACGCCTGCCCCGGGCCCAGCACCTCCGTCCAGGGCCCCAGCTCACGGCCGACCGGAAGCCAGGCCGGGAGGCCCGCGCTCCTGAGTCTCCAAGGGGCCACCGCCTGTATTTCTAAATGCAAGTCCGGGGGGCCGCTTGCTGGTGGCGGAAACTGGTGCTGTGTGCTTCCCCCCGAGGAGCCGGGACCCTCGGGTCTGGAGGTGGGGTTTGCTGACCGGGCCCGGGGCGCCCCTCCTCCCACCCTGGAACTAAGAAACCAACTCGCTTGGCTCGTCTCCCCCAAACCTGCGGCCCGTCGCCTCCGGACTGGGGTTTGTTTATTCATTTAAACGGGTCCTGGCATTGGCTCGTGTTTGTTCTCTCCATAAAGCCCTTTTTATTTGGGTCGCGGAGAGCTGTTTACTGCCTCGCACATGCGGCCCGAAGAAGGGATGTGACGGAGATGCGGAGGTTGCTCTCCAGTGACCGGGGACTGGAGGGGCGCCAGGCGGGCCCCCCGTCCCCTGGGGACCCCCACCTTCACCCAGATACGAGCAGCCTTTTCCACACGGGACTGTCCTCACGGAGAGATTAGCCCGCCTCCCTCCCATCTGGGAGAGGCAGCGTCTCAGGTCCCAGCGGGGTCAGAGCTGCTCGCAGGAATAAATGCTTAGAAAGCACACAGACCACCCCCTGCCAGTGCGGCTCCGGACAGAGCGACGCCCACGCACAGAGGGGTCCAGGGTCCGGTTCCGGGTCAAGGGCACCCTATCTGGGTTGCAGGTTTGATCCCAGGCCCCAGCTGGGGTGTGGGCAGGAGGCACCCAGTCGGTGTGTGTCTCACATCGATGTTTCTCTCTCTCTCTCTCTCTCTCTCTCTGCCTCCTCCCTTCCATTTTCTCTAAAAAAATCAACGGGGAAAAAATATCCTCAAGTGAGGATTTAAAATAAAAACCATGCCTCAGTCTGTGGTTTGGTTTGTTTTTTGCTCTGAAGGGGTGAGAAGGATGAAGACTGGGTAAGAGGCGGGAGGACGAGAGCCACTGGTGAAGTTTAAGACGGTTTGGGCCCAGGGGTGCGGGCAGACGCGGGGTGCCAGGCATCCTGAAAGGGGTAGGTAAGTGAAAAGTGGGGGAGCAACCATCTGAGCCAGCAATCACCCCATGGTGCTTACCCCCAGGAGCTGAAGACAGGCCCATCCCGGACCGGGAGCAGCCCTGGAGCCCTGGGGTGGGAGGTGGGTCACCGTGGGCCTTCCAGGCGGCGGAGTGTCACCCGCACCAGCCACGGGACACACGGAGGCGCCTCAGAGGGTGACGTGGCCTCTGGAAAGGCTGCCCCCGTCACTCCAGCTACAGGATGTTTGGAAAAGACACAACTACAGCCCGGCCGGCGGGGCTCAGTGGTTGAGCATCGACCTATGAACCAGGAGGTCAGGGTTCGATTCCCGGTCAGGGCACAGGCCCAGGTTGTGGGCTCCATCCCCGGTGTGGGGCGTGCAGGAGGCGGCCGCTCCATGATTGTCTCTCATCATGGATGCTTCTCTCTCTCTCCCCCTCTCCCTGCCTCTCAGAAATCAATAAAAATATATTTAAAATTTTTTAAAAATAAAAATGGACTCTGACTTGACATGACTTTAGACTGACAGACGTTGCATCGCTGTGTACCTTGACCTTCAAAACCCTCCTGCTCAGCAGGGTCAGCAGCGCACTCAGGACTCTGGGGTCTTGAGAAGCGAGACCGAGGTTCCGGCGTCAGCGATAACGCTGGGAGTTGCCAAATTTCCAACTTGTGATTCATTTTCTCTATTTATACCGTCCTTCCCTCTGGTGATCAGCAGCCTGTTGGCAAACATTTACTCCTGAGGTGGGGCCAGGGGTGGGCAGAGGGTGGAGGGCAGCGAAGCCGATGACCGGTGTCGACAGCGGCAGGGACAGCCCTGGGGTCCTCAGCGACCGTGTGGCATCGTCCAGTGGAAACCGAACGTGACCGGCATGTGTCGTTTTATTTTATAATTTAATTTAAATATATTTTTATTGGTTTCAGAGAGGAGGGGAGAGGGAGAGAGAGAGAGAAACATGGATCGGTTGCCTCCTGCACGCCCCGCACTGGGGATGGAGCCCGCAACCAAGGAACATGCCATTGACCGGAATCAACCCCAGGACCCTTCAGTCTGCGGGCCGATGCCCCAGCCCTGACCTCACCGGCGAGGGCTGCGTGTGTCATTTTGAATGTCCGCAGCCACACCAGGAGGAGAAGAGAAGCAGCTGACACTGACGCTAATGCTCTCTGATTTGCAGGGACCTGGAGGGGCCTCTGACATGCGGAGAAAATGGTGCTTGGAAATAAACAGTTTCTCCCTTAAAAAAATAAAAAAATAAAATCTTATTTACTCCAGGACCCCAAATAGTATCCCCACACCATCAGGGTGAGGAGACTACCACCCAGGCCTTTTCTCCGTCGGAGCCTTTGAAACCCGAAGTGCATTTGATCCTTAGGGACAAACCCCATTGGCTGGCACACCTTCACTGGGAACGGGTCAGGGGGGTCGGCGCTACCATGTGTCACAGGCTGTGAGTTTCGTAAAACACACAGGGAACAGGCTCACTACCTCACGTGTGCCTCCCATAGATGCAAAGTTTTCTCATCACTGAATCAAGCCCCTGCTTTTATATTTAAACTTAACAAACTTAACCTAAAACTCGGCTCCTCGCTGGAACTGTCCCATGTCAAGCGCCCACGAGCCGCACGTGGCCGGAGGCCGCCCTGGTGGGCAGGGGCGGTGGCGCCTCCTGTCCCTCCCTGCTTGGCCTTCTCTGAGGCG
>NW_006294590.1:890362-892439 GCF_000327345.1 Myotis davidii | reverse complement strand
CGCCAGCCGGGGCTCGTGGCAGCTCCCCAGAGGCCGCCAGCAGGAGGGGCGCCGGGCACGGCCGCGGCATCTTCCGCACAGAGGCTGGCGAGGAGCAGTGTGCTGTGCTGATGGCCCGGGGTGTCCGGCCCCCTCCTGAGCACTCCAGCCACAAGCCCCGCCACGGCCATGGCCACGCGGGTGCCTGTCTGGGCACCTCGACGATGCCAGCCCTTGAGCCTGGGCCGTGAGTCCTTCCTGGTGCCCGACGGGGTGCCCCCGCCGACTTTGGGGTCTTCTCTAAGGGCCTCAGGGAGAGGAAGCCAACATGGCCATGGGGGACGGAGAGGTGGTCATGGGCCACCCCCAGTCACACACAACGCCCCCAGCCACACGCACTTCCTGTGGGACTGGAGCAAAGCCATAGCTTCCCCTCACGGCGGCGACCGGCCTGTCTGTGCCAGCCTGTGCCTCACACGGGGGCTGGTGCTATGGCGAGTCGGGGGGCGCTAAGGTCCAAGAAGTGCTCTCTCCAGCACTGCTTCTGGTGCCCTGGGTACCGCCAGCATCTAGGCAACTGAACGTTGGCTCATTTCGGAGATGGTGATGATGGTGATGGTGATGATGGTGGTGGTGGTGGTGATGGTGATGGTGATGGTGATGGTGATAGTGGTGAAGGTGGTGGTGATGGTGATGGTGGTGGTGGTGGTGGAGGTAATGGTGGCAATGATTGCAGTAGTCATGGTGGTGGTAATTAATGATGATGGTGGTGATGGTGATGATGGTAATGGTGATGATGGTGATGATGGGGATGATGGTGGTGATGATGGTGATGATGGTGATGATTGTGGTGGTGGTGATGGTGATGATGGTGATGATGGGGATGATGGGGATGATGGGGATGGTGGTGGCCATGGTGGTGAGGCCCAGAAGATGTGAGTGGCCCATGGGACAGGTGGTATCTTTCATGTTTGTTTCTCTAACTAAGAATTCACTCAATAAATGCAGTTGAACTGGAGCAGATTCTGTGAGTGAGTCGCCAGGCAGGAGCGGTGCTCACAGCTGCCCGAGGCTCAGTGGGAAGCTGGGCAGGGGCCTGGAGCCCCACGTGAGGAGAGCAAACTAACGTCTGCCCAGCAGGAAGAGAGACCGGAACTGGACACCCACCCCTGCCCCCAGCTCCAGCCTGCCCACCGGAGCACGGCCCGGCCAGGCCTGGGGGGAACCCGTGAGGTGTCGGCGTCCGGCTCCCGGGCCATCCCTGCAGCCTCTGGGCTGACAGAGTCCCCGATGCTGGGCCAGTGCGCAGGGTCCTTCCCTCTGGTTCCCAAAGGCCCCGCGGCGGAACCCCGGTTCCCCTTCCCAGTATTTCCCATGCCCGCCCTTGTACCACCGCGTGTGGCTTTGCTATGTGCCCGCCTGGACCGGGAGCCGTGCCCTCCTCCTGTCGAGGGCCAGATGCCAGAGCCACACACCGGGTCCGCGACGCCGGGCTAAGGCCAGGAACACGTCACTGACAAGCACGGCTTCAGGCTGGCCTGTGCTCAGGGCCACAGTCTGCAGCCCCCAAACCACTGTTAGCTGCAAAACACACGAGGGCTCACTGCGGAAAGTGACAGGGAAGGGAAAGAAAACGTCCCGTCCGCGCATACACGGAACCCACGCCGCTCGCAGGATCTGCCCAGAGAGAGGCGATGCAGAGAGAGGAGGTTATTCAAGGGTGGCCTGGGGGACCTGCAGCCTGGGCCCCTCCGCCCTCTCTCCTTAAGAAAGGAAGTCAGGCCGCCGGGGGCTCAGGGGTTGAGTGTGGACCTAGGAGCCAGGAGGTCACGGTCAGGGCACAGGCCTGGGTTGCGGGCTCCATCCCCAGTTGGGGCGGGGCAGGGGGGGGGAGGGTGCAGGAGGCGGCGGTCAGTGATTCTCTCTCCTCACTGATGCTTCTCTCCCTTCCTCTCTGACAGCCACACGGTAATGCATATGCACGGAAAGGGAGGCAGGGAGGCCCCGGAGGCAGGAAGGACACCCCAGCCCTGGGCCTTCTCTTTCCTGGTGAGAACCCGTGGGGTAAGGGGTGCCTGTGTGTCAATGCGGCCTCAGC
>NW_006294590.1:889489-889900 GCF_000327345.1 Myotis davidii | reverse complement strand
GAATACTCGCTGCACTCAAATCCTTGTCGGGTTTTTGTTTCATGTCTTATGTGTAAGTCCTGAGTCCATTTTCCCCCTAAAATACGTTATTATTGATTTGTAGAGAGGAAGGGGAAGGGACGGAGAGAAACACTGAGGAGAGAGGGAGGTCACTGATGGGCTGCCTCCTGCACCCCCTGCTGGGGGCCGAGCACAGCCTGGGCGTGTGCCCTCAGCCGGAACCATAGGTCAATACTCAACCACTGAGCTCGGGGGCCAGGCAGAACCGGTCTCAAGTGTGTGTGCCACACACACACACACGCACGCACGCACACATGCACACACACGCATGCACACATGCACACATGCGCACATGCACACACGTGCACACATGCACACACACGCACACGTGTTCGTCAGCCCCTGTCGCTG
>NW_006294590.1:887841-888107 GCF_000327345.1 Myotis davidii | reverse complement strand
GTCTCCCCCACCCCCGCCCCAGGCACTGAAAGTCGCCATGGCCACCTCGCCAGTCCCTTGGCCCCAAAGCACACCGCCCTCCTGCTGCCCGTCTGGGGACCCACCAGTCCAGACGCTCAGGGAGTGCAGACGGCAGACCTTCACGCGGGCCCAGGAGGAACGGGAAACACTTCGCCCCCCGGAGACCCTCTGGGCGCCTTCTCAGAGGCCCCGGCCCGGCCCCACTCTGCTGGCCCACGGCCCCGAGCTGGTGTTTATCTCAGGCG
>NW_006294590.1:887129-887726 GCF_000327345.1 Myotis davidii | reverse complement strand
GCTCCCGGGCCGGAGGGGCGTGGGCACAGGGTGCGGTGGGAGTGAGTCAGGAAGGCCGGGGCGGGAGGGGAGAGCAGGGGGCGCAGCCCGGGAGGCGAGCGAAGCGGTGAGGGTGCCCCCACCGTCTCAGGGTCCTCGCGCTGGGGCCCGTGTACCCTGTCCTCGTTTCATAGGATGACACTCGACCCCTGAGCCAGGACGGCCGGGCTGGAACTGAGCTTTGGAAGTTTTATTGACTTTAAATGGAAAGACTCGGTGCAGCCCCTGCGGCGAGTTGGCACAGCCAGGTGCCCGCTGCCGCCCGAGGGGGAACGCGGGGGTGAGAGGCAGCAGTGGGGGACCCGCTGCCGATGGAAACGACTCCGCTTCCCCGCGGTTCTGCTAAGGAGATGTCCTGCGGCGAGTTGGCACAGCCAGGTGCCCGCTGCCGCCCGAGGGGGAACGCGGGGGAGAGAGGCAGCAGTGGGGGACCCGCTGCCGATGGAAACGACTCCGCTTCCCCGCGGTTCTGCTAAGAAGATGTCCATTTAAGCTCCAACAGCTTCAAAAGGTCAAAAAGGCTTTGCTTAGCTCCACGGCCACGGGGGGCTGCCCGGC
>NW_006294590.1:867598-868040 GCF_000327345.1 Myotis davidii | reverse complement strand
CTCACCTGCCCCCTGTGCCCCTGTCTCCCCCACCCCCGCCCCAGGCACTGAAAGTCGCCATGGCCACCTCGCCAGTCCCTTGGCCCCAAAGCACACCGCCCTCCTGCTGCCCGTCTGGGGACCCACCAGTCCAGACGCTCAGGGAGTGCAGACGGCAGACCTTCACGCGGGCCCAGGAGGAACGGGAAACACTTCGCCCCCCGGAGACCCTCTGGGCGCCTTCTCAGAGGCCCCGGCCCGGCCCCACTCTGCTGGCCCACGGCCCCGAGCTGGTGTTTATCTCAGGCGTGTCCTCAGCAGCTCACGCCTTGCGTTCCCCCACGAACACGCACCGCGCTGCTCTGCACGGCTCCAAACCGCCTCTGCGTGGGGATGTCGTGGGGACATCATGGGGCCTAAGGCTGGGCTCCCGGGCCTGAGGGGCGTGGGCACAGGGTGCGGT
>NW_006294590.1:866918-867156 GCF_000327345.1 Myotis davidii | reverse complement strand
GACTCATCACCGTCAGCTGTGAGCACAGCGACGACGTGGCCGCAGTTCCCAGGGGCCCGACGTCCGCGGGATGGGAGGAGGGTTGTTGAGCGCAGGGAGCCTTTCTCAAGTTCATGGCAGGGGTGTTGCTTTCTTTGTCTTTGAAGTAAGCGCGATGCCTCGGGGGAAGGACAGAGCCTGCGGTTCCTTGAACGGGACCTGCCCCGGGGGTGCGTGGCCGGACGTGAGCCAGGGGTTC
>NW_006294590.1:865344-866533 GCF_000327345.1 Myotis davidii | reverse complement strand
GTTGGGGGCAGGATGGAGAGGTCATTGCCATCTCCAAGCGAGAGATCGCGAGCCTCCGAGCTTGGGCAGAGTGAGAAAGGAGGTCAGAAAAACACCTGGGGGGTGAAATCCAGGAGCCGGGGTATCGCCCGGATTGGGGTGGTGGGGGGCGAGGAGGTGGAGGGTTGAGGATAATTCTGACATCTGGGTGGGTCAGCAGCTGGTCCCAGGGGTCACTGGGGTGGGGAGAGGGGAGCAGACCAGAGCCGCATCGTAAGGAAAACGGGGGCCCGTTCTGCTGGGGAGCGTGGTCACCCAGCTGCTCCCGGCCACAATCCCCCCCAGAGGCAGACGCGACTCTAAGTCCCTGAGACAGAGCTGCGCGCCGGGAGGGCTCCCCGCCCGCCAGCAGGTTCGGGCCGAGGCCGGAGAACAAGGCCTCACTGTGGAGCCCGGCCGCCGCTCCTCAGGCTGGCAGGCGGCGGCGTCCCGTCCGAGAGGCCGTGAAAGGCAGCATTGTGGGCGCGCGGGCGGGAGGGGCTCTGCGCCTCCCACTCCTGCCCGTGGACCCCCTGGATCCAAAGGAACCATCGGCTCAGAGAGAGTCTCTGACCCCCTCCGTCCGCCCGACCGCGCAGGCGGCGGAAGTGGCCTCCCTCAGCAAACTGCCCAGGGCTCGGTGCCCGGCCTGTGCTCCGTGCGGCTGGGAGCAGCCTCAGGGTCTGTTGGAAAGCAGGCTGACAGCAGGGCGTTCCACAGAAAGTTCCAGAACATACCGACTGTGCATCTGCTTTGTGCCGGGCACTGTTGGAGGGACAGGACGCTGAACGAGACAGAAGTTTCCTGGCACCGTGGTGCCCTCATGCCAGCCACAGGGACAGACGCAGCCCGTGAAGCGACAGCGAGGTCACTGAGACGGTGGACGATGACGCGGAAGTGAGGGAGGAGGCATTTCCGTGCCGAGCGACTCAGGTGACGGGATCCGCTGAGCAGGTGACAGGTGACAGGTGCCCTGTCCGGGACTTGTCATTCCTTCCACCTCAGGCGTGGGAACACGTCAATGAATGAACCTGACCAACCACCTAATAAACACACTGTGTCCAACGCTGGACGGATAAGACATGGAAACATGAGCACGTGGAGGGGGCGAGGGAGGATTGAGGGACGAGGCCACGGGCCGGGCCCATCAGAGCGAGCCTGCGGGCGACAG
>NW_006294590.1:864847-865178 GCF_000327345.1 Myotis davidii | reverse complement strand
CCACCTCCCTTGGACTCTCCTCCTGCTGAGCGGCCCCCGGCCCTCGGCCCACGTGAGCAGCACCGAGGCCTCAGTCCGTCTGCTTCACTGCGTTCGCTCCCAGGCCCTCCCTTCCGACCGCCGGCAGCAGCTGAGCCCGTGCTCCCAGCCACAGGGTGTCCAACCTGCCCCCCCTTGGAAATCTTAGACTCCCAGGTGACCCCAGCCCTTCAGCCTCCACGCCTTCCCTGTGGGCCTGGCACCGTCCCCAGGGCCCCGCGGAGCCCCGCCCTCCTGGCCTCCCCCTCACTCCCCGCCCGCCGCCTTCCGCAGGACGGTCCTTCCTTCCTGG
>NW_006294590.1:861370-864690 GCF_000327345.1 Myotis davidii | reverse complement strand
AAAAAAAAAAAGAGACCGTACCCTTTTATGTAATGATGTTTACTTTGAATTTATATTAGTTCACACAAACACTCCATCCATGCTTTTGTTCCAGCCCCCCGTCCAGTTTAAGAACCCATGGTGGCCCTCGAGTCAAAAAGTTTGCCCACCCCTGGGCTAGGGAATGAATGAACCTCTGATTCCACCAGCGAGGGCTTCTCCTGGGGGCCCTGCCTGAGAGAACAAACCGCCACGCCCTGCAGCTCGCTCTTCTGGAAGCTCTTCTGGAAGCTCAACCGGCCTGTGGCCCAGACCCCTCGCCCTCAGGAGAGAGGGGCCGTGCGCACGCTCCGCGTGAAGAGCCCCGGGTGCCAGGCGCCGGCCCCTTTGAGGCAGGGCCGCCAGCTTCCCCATCCGGAGCCGACGCTGACACGACACCTGAGAAAACAGTGGGCAGCGAGCCTGCGGGTGCAACGGGGGGACCCGGAGGGAACCCTGAGCCGCCTCGGTCGGGCCAGAACATTGGGCCTTTGTGCGCACGCGGCCGGCGGCCAGGCCAGAGCCACATGCAGACCCTCCCTCCGCTGCCGCCTGTTGATTCCGGAGCAGCCGCTGAAGGGCCTGTTGTCTGCACGGGGAGGGGGGGCGCCTATCACCCCCTCCTGCAGCGACCGGGGCGCCATGGGCGACGGGCAGGGGGAGGGGCGAGCGTGTCCTGCGTCTGTGAGGGAAGTGATTCCAAGAGACAACTCGGCCAGTGTGCCCGCGATGGCACCAGAGACCCGGCCTCGACGCTGCGGGGGCAGGTGGAGGGGTGCCGGCTCCTGAGACACTCTGGCCTGTTGGGGCCGAGGAGATGCGGCGATTCCCACTGTTCCGGGGAGTTCTGCTCTGCAGTCGCCCCAACACCGAGCAGCCCTTCCCGTTCGCACCCCGGCCCCTCCTGAGCGTGTTCCGCGTGCGCCTCGGTTGAAAGACGCCTGTTGAAGCGCATCGTCGACTCGTGCACCTTGAACCGGGCCCCCAGCGCCAGCGCTCGCCCTGAGCGGCTCACCTGGGCGCAGGGACACGGACGGGTCAGCCCTGCTCGGCCATTTCCAACAGCAAAGTCCACCGGGAAGCACAAGGAGGCCAAACCGGGACACGCAAGACGCTGCAAAGGGACCTTGTCCGCAGCGAGATGGATTGAGAGGCAGAGCAGCGCCTCCCGTAACGGCACGTGTTTCCAAGGGCCCGGCCGGCGCCGGGGGGTGGGCTGGGGGTGGAGGAACGCGGGCGAGCAGGCGAACTCGCAAGGACAGGAACGGCCAGCGATAGGACCGACTCTTCCAACAACTGACAGAGGGTCCCGCACACGCCTGCTGGGGGCGGCAGGACAATGAAAGGACAGACAGGCCCCGAGCAGAGGGGGCCGGGCCCTCTGGCAAAACTCAGCTCAGCCCATAGGATTCAGGGGCCACTTCCTCATCCATCTTATGGCATCTAAGCCGTGGCCATGAGCTCGCTCTGCAAAATTCTTGACCCATTGAGCCTCGGTTTGCTCATCTCAGAAGTGGGTACAAGGAAGAGAGCAGAAGGTGGTGAGAACCAGCACGGTGCTTGCTGCCTGGCAGCCGCTCTCGCTGCTCGGTGTTATTATTACCCCTCTCTGGCTGCTGTCACCACTGTCGTTATTGTTTATTACTATTATTAATCATCAGGATTTGCCTCGGGCCAGGCCCCTGGCCTCTGGTCTGTGACGGCCTTTGATGGCGGGAGCAGAGCCAGGTTTGGGGGAGGGTGAAGCTTATCCAATTTCAGAGGATGTTTTTAAAATAAAACTTTTTTAAAATACAAAATTGCAAAATAAAAATTAGACCCAGGGCCTCCCAGGGGGGTGTCTGGGTGAGGAACCTGCAGCTTCAGCTCCGTTACTTCCCAAGTAAACCCGCCTGTTTGGATCTTATTCCAAACACATAAGCCAAGTCCTTGGTTGTGTATTTCTTTCTTAATTAATCAATTAAAATAATTAAACACGCGCTTCATTTCCTGCTCACGCCAAGCACAGAGGCGATCAAGACGAGGCCCTCCTCTCACTGGAGAGGTCTTCTGGGGGCGGGGCGGGGGGGCAGGAAAGAAATGTGTGAGCCAATAACTCACATGGACAGTGGTGGGGGCGGGGCTGCCACTGGTACACAGTTCAGGGCCGATTTGGAGCTGGGACTGTTAGGATGAGAAGGAACAGGCCCTGTAGAGCCCCGAGGAAAGAACTTCCAGACAAAGGGAACAGGAAGTGAAGGGACGAGCATTGTGCATTCAAGGAATAGCCAGGCCGGTGGCCTAGAGTGGCATGGATGAGCTTGAAGAGGCAGGCAGGGGAGACCAGGGGGCGCTTTGGAGACCCAGCAAGAAGTTTGGCCTCGGTTCTGAGAGCTCGGGGAAGCCAGCGGGAGATCTTAAACGGGGCTTGATCCGGTGGGTGTGTCAGCTGCAAATGTGACAGCGCCGTCTCTGCCCCTCACGTCACCCCTTTCAATATCCATGTCTTACTCTGGCTTGTTCGCTTACCCAGAACCTCAGGTCATGAAGGAAAACCGGCCTCCCTGTCTTTGCTCCTGATGTTACTGCAATGCCCCTCCTGGGGGTGTAGCGGGCCGTCTTCTCACCGTGTCCGCACACGGCCCCTTCTCTGCGCAGATGCACCCCTGGTGTCTACTCGCCTTAAAAAGGCACCAGTCCTGCAGGATTGGGGCCCCGCCCTTAGGATCTCATTGAACTTTGTCTCCTTAAAGTCCTTTTCTCCAAATACAGTCACATGGGGTGGTGGTGGTCAGGGCTTCAACATATGGACGAGGTGGGGCGTAATTCAGTCCTAGCAACAAACAAATATGAGTCTATGCGGGTGGACGCCTTTCCCCCTCCCCTGTGCGCAAGTGGCAGGATGCTCTCCACAGCTGGCTTTCCCCAGTTAACCGTGTGCCCGGGGCGTCTCACCACACCACCGCGGAGCATCCTCCTGGTTCCTGACGGAGCCAGTCCCTCGGGAATGGGCTGAGGCCGTTGCCAACGTCCTGCTGTCCCAGGCGAGCTGCCCTGGCGGCTTGTTACCCCATGTCCCACCTGCGCAGGTCTCCGAGCCATCAGGTCCCGGGGGGGTGGGGGGAGGGTGCCGTCGACCAATGTTAACCAGCTGCCCCCCAGGTGGCTTCTCCTTCAGGAACTTCCATTGCCCGTTGCTTGACTCTTGCGCTGCATCTCAGACCGCCTCTCCCTGTTCTTCACTCAGGACAGCTTCTCGACTTGTCCTCGAGAGGGTGTTGACTGCGACATGGGGCTGGAAACCCTCCCACCCTGTGGTCAGC
>NW_006294590.1:860097-861350 GCF_000327345.1 Myotis davidii | reverse complement strand
TTATTTTCCCATACAGTAAATAAAACATGAAAAGAGGAAAGAGAGTGGCCTGTGGAGCCAGGTCATGCTCAGAGTTTACAATTAATCGGACGGCACTGATCCAATGCTCTCCTGTGTCCGTGCTGTTTTCTGCTGCTTCCAACGCCGCTGTCCACTCTTCTGCTCTCTGTTTAGTTCTCACGACCTTTCTGGACACACCCCCTTCCTTGAACCCGGTGTCTGACCATCTCGTTGTTACCTCCTTTGGAGGCCCCATTTGTGAACCGAGAGGTGCTTCCTGGGGCTCACTTCTGTTTCCTGCAGCAGCTCCTTTTCAAAGTGGGTTTCTTCTTGGGGGCGCAGCGCCCCACGGTTCCTACTGCAGGAGCATTTCAGAAACAATTCGGGTTCTTTTCTGCTGGTTTCTCTGGATGAGGAGCTGTCTGCTCAGGCCTGGAGCCCTGTGGGCGCTGGCTTCCGGGTCTCCTCCCAGCGCACCGCCTGCGATTAGAAACCCGGGTTCGGATTCGGAAGGCCCGGCCTTGGCTGTTAAGACCCGGCCTGGAACCGCATTCCCCACGCCTGGCAGCTTCCTGCGGGAGGGGCTCTGCTGGCCGAGGAGGCTCCTGTGGCCGGTGCCTGGCGATCCGAAGGGAGACTGATTTCTGGATCATCTGGAACAGTCTGAAGTCCTTGCCGCGCCAGAGCGAGCACATCAGAGTCTCCCGCCCCAGGGCAGCCTGCCCATCGCTGCTCCTGTCCTCGCTCCTCCTGCTCTTCCAACTCACATACCAGAAGTCGGCGATCCATCCTCTGCCTGGAGCCGGGCTCCCTGCTGGGAACCCGGGCAGCCAGGGCGGGAGAAGGAGGTACTGGCGGAGCGATGAGGTGTGGCCTGTCTGTGGTCGTGCCCAGGACCAGCCTCTCAGCCCCTGGACGGCTGGGGCCGGCCCATGCCCAAGCCAGCACCTCACTGACCGGGGTCTGGGAAGGGGCAGGGGCCTGGGCAGGACGGGGCGCCCAGGGGTGCAATGGGCAGGAGCCTCTATTTCCGGGTGCACTGCTTTCCACTTCTCCTGGAGGGAGAGGGGCCGAGCCAGTTCCCTGGGCTCCATGTGCATTTCAGCTTTTGTTTCTCAGTTGTGTGTTGCAGTTTCCTCCCCTCCCTGTTTTATTTGTGTGTGAGCCTGTGCGTGTGTGCATGTGAGTGTATGTATGTGTGTGAGCTTGTGTGATTATAAGTGTGGGTGTGTGAGTATAAGTGTGTGAGTGTG
>NW_006294590.1:859677-860032 GCF_000327345.1 Myotis davidii | reverse complement strand
GTGTGTGCATGCATGAGTGTGTGCGCGAGTGTGCGTGCGTGAGTGTGAGCGTGTGTGTGCGCGCACGTGTGCGTGTGTGTGCGTGTGTGTAAGTGTGAGTATGTGAGTGCTCGTGTGTGTGTGTGAGTGTGTAGGGGGCTGACGTGGAAGGGGAGAGGAGAGCGGGAGTCGCAGGCCCTGTTTTTCTCCAGCTGACTCTCCAGCTGCTTCCTATTCTGGGATCCGTGCCGTCAGCACAACCAACTTCCGATGCTTCCGCAGGCCAAGCTCGCGGCTTTGATTTTCCATTTAAAAAGCCTCAAACAGAAGCCTCCCCCACCCCGCCCCTCCCAGGCACCCAGCGTCCACACGCCCA
>NW_006294590.1:859123-859581 GCF_000327345.1 Myotis davidii | reverse complement strand
CGCAGCGGCCCAGCCCAGGCCGCCGGCCGCCAGGTGTGCGGTGCACAGACAAGGAGTATCGCGACCGCTCGTTTGCCAGCAACACATCATTTCATCCCCGCAAAACGAGGGCCTTGGGAGACCACGTATAACGCGCGGGACCCTGCGCTTCCACGCTGTCCTGCGTATTCGGTAGCGCCTCCCACTCAGCCTCACTTCCCCACCGTCAGTCACGGCCCAGCACCAGTCACTTTCGGGGCCTGAAGGGACATTCCCGGGACAGTGGAGGGGGGATGGCAGCGGGGAGGGGAGACGGGAGGGGAAGGGCCCGGCCTGGCCGCCCCAGGTCTCTGTCCCCCATGTCTCAGGGAGCAGGCACTTCCCCTGACCCCGAGGACGGAGACGGTCACCTTCCAGGTCGGTCGGTCGCGGGGCGGGATGGGGCCCTGGCCCTGGGTGGACAGTGGGGGGCCATCCTG
>NW_006294590.1:835603-858927 GCF_000327345.1 Myotis davidii | reverse complement strand
CGTCCTGCGTCGTGACTCGCGGGCTCGAGGGGACTCTCCCGATTGAGGCGCCGGGTGGGTAGCGGGCCTGGGCGCGTTTGTCCTGGGCGGGCAGGACTCCAACGTCACTGAAGCCGGAGTCGAGTGTCACGGGACATGGGAGGGCGGCTGCCCGCGGGGGGTCCTGCATGGCTTCCATCAGCCCCTGTTCCAAACCCTGAGACCCAGAGGACCTCCACAAACCTCCAACGCATGTGTGGGCGCCCCGGGCCTCACTCCACGCACCCCACCGCAGGCTCACAGTGTCACCCACTCACGGACGCCTTGGGAGGAGTCCTGGGCCCTCGAGGGAAACCGGCCTTTTTGGAGGGAGGAGGGAGGGGTGGAGGGAAGAGAAGCACAGAAAGGAGGGAGAGGAAGGAGGGGAGGGAGGAGGGAAAGGGGGGAGGGAGAGGGCTGGGAAAGAAGGGGGGAGGGAGTGGGAGGGCGAAGGGGGGTGGAGCCGAGGCCGGGCTGCCCACAGGAGCTCGGCCCCTGTAATGTTGCTCCATGTGTCTGTCACATGCCCCCTCCACACACGAGCGCTCACGCAGCCACCGCCAGGAACTGAGCCCTGTCCGCCTTGGAGGCTTCCTTTAAACACTCAGGTTCTGCTTCCATGTCGGGAAGTCACGGATTCCTGGCCTGGGAAGAGAGAGCCTTTAGAAGGTTCCTCTCACCCGCCCCGCCGGCTCAGGGACAGAGTGCCGCTGTCGCTGGCAGAGCGATGAAGCCACGCAGGAGGCAGGTCCAGGCAGCCGGCCACCCTGCGAAGCTCCTCACCGGGGGCAGCGGGGCCTTCGGCACCGTCTTCGTGCACCGGCCACCTGAACGCCGTCCGTCTGTCCTTGGCTCCGCCACAGCGTGACAGTGAGGAGCTGCTGCTGAGGGACGAGTTATTCCGTCTCAGAACCCGGTGGCCAGGCCTTGGAGCCGTGTCACAGTTTCAGGAGCTTTGATCCCAAATCGATGGGAGGCCAATGAGGGATCCGAAGAGTTTTGGGCTCTTGCGCACTTTTCTTTTCTGCCCACTGGGCCACACAGTGACGGATCTGGGTGAACCACAGCTGGTTTCCCACGGGGGCTGATGTGCGGGGAGGAGAGAAGGAGCCCGCAGTGCTGGGGTGGGGGTGGGGGTGGGAGTGTTGCCAGTGGGGGTCTGGGCCTTCCCGGAGCAAGGTCACAAATACGGCCACACCGTCCCGGGGGTCAGGGGTCAAAGTCAGTGTGATCCGTGTGGGAAAGTGCTTCTCCGAGGTATGAAAACGCCATTCCCACCCGCGGCCCTGTGGCCAGGTCAGGCTGGAATGCGGGTTCCTTGCATAATTAACTAGCTGGTCTCGCCTTTCTCGCCGTGGAGTTTTGAATTTTTTTTTTTAAAGAAAGTATTTGGTCCCAAAGGTTTTGAAACTATTCTGTTTCGTGGTGTTAATTTTTTCATTGTCTAGACAGTTGGAGAGTCAGACAGGGTTACCGGGAGGAAAGACGCGTTTTACGACCAAAAGTCAACCTTCCCAGCCGAGGAATTTACATGTTAACGACCGGCCCAGCTGTCGCACAAACCGTTAAACCCAGCCCGGTCCCCTCGTCCCCTCGGCACATTCCTGGAATGCGAGGGGCGGACATTTGCATTTTTAATGCGCACGGAAGACCTCTGACTAAAGCCACCGGAGGGGAGATGGATGAGTGTGGCCTCCACCCATGGGGGGGGCGGGGGTCGGGCTCGGGTGTAAAGGACCATCCGCCAACAGGAACCCTAACATTCCTGTGAGGACGAGGAGGGACACCGGCCGGCGGGCTCAGGGGCTGAGCGTCAACCTAGGAGCCAGGAGGTCACAGTTCATTCCCACTCAGGGCACAGGCCCGGGATGCAGGCTCCATCCCCAGTGGGGGCGTGCAGGAGGCAGCCGGTCCGTGATTCTCTCTGAGTTAGAAGCCTGGGCCATGCCTTGCTGGGCAGAGACCATCCTGCAGGGTCAGGGCGTCCGGCTCAGGGCGGCCGTGTGGACCGGGCCCGCTGCCTTCAGCGGCAATCACCAGGGCAGAAACCAGCAGGCGGCTCTGAATTCCTGAGAGCCGGGTGGGGAGTGGGGGGCGGGGGGGTCCCTGGTGTCGGTAACGAGCGGCTCCGTCCAGCCAGTGTGGCCCCGCGGTAAGACCTGAGCGCCTACAAAAGGCCCATTGTGCGGCTCCGGGAAGTCTGTGCGATGTTTATCCTGAAGGCAGTGGCATGTGGCAAAGAGCCGGGAGCCGTGGGCAGACGTGACTGTCGGGAGGCGGGCGAGGGGCCGAGCGCAGCCAGGCAGCCATTCAGGAGGCGGAGGGGGAGGTGAGGCCAGGAGGCAGCTTGCTCGGCCAGGCCATCGGCAAGGACAACACAACACCTGAGCCGGGCGCTGGGGGCCGCGCAGCCACGGGCCAGGTCTGCCCTGTAACCGCTCCTGGGGAGGGGGCCTAGCTCCTGAGGGGCTGGAGAGACCCTCTGAGGGCCCCATTCTGAGGTAAAGCCCCACAGACACACTAGTTAACCCTCAAACCACGGAGCCAGCACCACGATGACCGGGGGCGCCCCTCCCGCCCCCAGGGCCGGTGAACGTTGCCAGGCCAGTCGGCCAGGCCTGCTGGTGGTCTCGGCTCACATGGCAGGGGCCCCGCTCAACTCGGAGGACAGCGTGTGGGGCCAGAAGCACCAGCCGGGTCTTTGAGGTTTACACTGGTGAACATACACACCAGTACACTGACATCAGAGAGGACGGGAGAGGGAGCGGGAAACGTTGATTCCGCACGCCCTCCGCTGAGGATGGAGCCGCAACCCCTGCAGTGCCGACCAGGGACCCACCTCCTGGCTCTTAGGTGGATTTCAACACTAAGCCACAGCAGCAGGCAAGGCTGGATTTAGGGGTGCGGGGGTGGTGGTGGCAGGGAAAAGAACCTTCCCCGTGGCCCGCAGAGGCCCGATGCTCCTGCCGGCGCTGTGGGCCAGAAGCCAGTGCGGGAGCACGGACTGCCCCCAGTTTGGCGGCAACGGGAGAAAGATGGGGCCCGGCTGGCGTCTGGGCTCCCTGCTGTCACCTGGAAGAAGGAGGCTCCCCACTGGGAAGGCCTCGGACACGGTGGCGAGGACGGTGGGCTGGCAGGCTGGGTGCCCGGCGCCCACACAGCCCTCGCCCCGGGGCATCGGGTGTCCAGCAGGAAGGTGAGCCCGTGCCAGGTGATCGGAAGCTCAGGTGACAGCCTGGCCTTGCCGTTGGTGTCTGGGGGGCCGCCTGCGGGACCCGGCTGTGACTGTGGGTCTGCGCCAACACCAGGCAGCCGGTGCCAGAGCCAAGTTCACCTGCACCCGGCCCGCTGGTGACAGCGTCGGGGAGCTGCCTGGTGGGGAACCCACAGGCCTGGTCACAGAGGACCGAGGGCTCGCCCACTGCCTGCTTCCCAGCAGATCCTCCAGTCACCAGCCTCCGCCCAGGCCGCGCCCGGGCCCCTGCAGGACGCCTGCCCACAGTCACCCACGTCACCTCACGAGAGGCCACCGCCTGAGGGATGCACGCATAGCTTTCTCCTCTAATCTGTAATCAGAGCTTCTCCCGGGAGCCAGGCGGCTCGCCCCAGTTCCACCTCCTTCCGTCTCAAGTGGAAATCGATGGAGAGCGGCGAAATGGGTGTCTGAGCGTGTTCCCAGCGGGGCCAGCAGATCCCCAGCTCCCCAGCCCCAGACCCGCCTGGCGGGAGGCCCGTGGGTGTGCGGAAGGGGGCAGACGGGGAGAGGGGGCGCCCCTGGCGGAGGACACAGGTTTCCGAGCCCGGCTTTGGAGTGGCTGAGATCCCGGAGGTGGCATCGGCTGCCCTGGAAAGTGGGTTAAGGACACAGACTTGGTCGCACCCGGTGTCGCCGTGACCACTTGCTGGTTTGATGCGGCGCTGCCCTCACGGACGCACGTCACCTATACCCGGCGGATACCAGTTTTGCAGCCTTCTGTGGCATCGTGGTTATTGCGAGGTAAAAAGTGTGGTTTTTATTAAAAAGCAAAGGGTTTCTGCCAAGAGGGGCTCCTTGTCGTCAGCAGCGGGAAAGTTATTCCAAAGCTCCATTTCTCTCTCTCTCTCTCAACATTTAGGCCAAAGAGACATAGGTTTCCCTGACAACGTGGAACAGAAAAAGGCAGCAGTGACCCCGCCTTAACTCTCAGATCGCATCCGCAAGGTGCACACGGCATAAATTAAGCACTTAGGATAAACCGGCGCATAAATGCCTTTGACACGCTCCCAGCCGTGACCCTGCCCTCCCAGCTGTGACCCCTGACCTGAGCTGCTCGACTGAGTGAGGCCGAATGTGTTTAAAACGGAGGTGCTGCGTTTCGTCTCCATGCTCCAATTGGGCCTGCCCGTCCCTTGCATCGGGCAGGAGCAAGCCCTAAGGTCACGGCGAGCCGGCCGGTGGGGCTCAGCGGCTGAGCGCTGACCATGAACCAGGAGCTCACGGTTTGATTCCCAGCCAAAGGCACAGGCCCGGGTTGTGGGCTCCATCCCCAGTGGGGGGGTGTGCAGGAGGCAGCCGATCCACGGTTCTCTCTCATCATGGATGTTTCTCTCTCTCCTTCTCCCTTCCTCTCTGAAGTCAATGAAAAAACAAACCCAACCCTTCAATTAATGGTTCTGGGGAAACTGGAAAGCCACATGCAAAAAATAAAATTATGCTACTATTAAAAAAAGGTCGCCGATGAGCCCTCGCCAACCTGGCTCAGTGAACAGAGGATCAACCCACAGCCTGAAGGGCCCCAGGTTCGATTCCGGCCAAGGGTACATGCCTCAAGTGCAGGCTCGATCCCCGGCCCGGGTCAGGGCACCGGCTGTGTCCAAGTGGCCCCTGGTGCCTGCCACCCACACCTGGCCGGAGACCAGCGGACTCACATGCGGGAGGGAGGGGGGCAGACACGCCGCTGGCTCGAACTGTAAGCAGAAGCGGGACGTTCTCTTCCACCCTTCCCTGCGGCCGCCCCGAGGCCCATCTCCGCTGAGAAAGGACGGTCAGCATGAGGGGCTTCCCGGCTGTGCAGCCCCAGCTCCCACGGCTCCCACGGCTCCCGCGGTTCTCCACCCTTCCCCCGGCTCCGGGGAATGACCGTCACATAGGCCGGTCCCGGAAGCTCCTGACCCTGAGCAAGCAGGCAGGCACTCAGAGGAGGGGACAGCGTCCTGGTGCTGGACGGGACTCTTGTCACAGGCGCTGCCCCTGGTGGCCGGCGGCGGTGCTGTGGACAGCCTGGCCCTGGGGCAGGAATGTGTCCTGGAGCCTTGCTCAGGACATGGGCGGAGGGCGAGGGGGAGAACTGGGGTGCTTCTGGGTCAGCGTGGGAGGTGGGGGCTCTCCCTTCTGCTCCCCCTGGAGCCAGCCTTGGTTTCTCGGAAAAGCCCTTTCCACTCACTTCTGCGCTCTTCCAAGTCCCCACTACTCAGAGCCTGGGCCCCAGGCCCTCCCGGCCCCTCCTCTGGGCCCGAGGTCCCCGCCCCGGCCGCCCACGGCCCAGCTCCACATCGGCCTGGGCCTCACACACCCGCCAGACACCACGCTCCTGGCTGGGGCCTGAGCCCCACCCGCGGCGCCCCGAACCCGAGGGGCTTGGGGGGAGTCAGTAACACTTCTGCGACAATTGAACAAGCGCCCCGAGACCTGGATGGCGCGGGAGCCCAGGAGGCAACGCTCCACAGGCCACTTTATGGGAGAACCGGGCGCCTTTCCTTGCCTGTGGGGCGCTTTCCATCACTCAGGCGGCCGGCGCCCTCTGGTGGCTGCAGAAGGACATCGCGCCACGTTAACAAGCGGGGCGACACCCGGAAAGGGAGAGGCGGGTTCAGGGATGGAGTTCTGTTGGAATCCTACACCTCAGGGCAACGCCAGAGGCAGGGGAGCCATTAGGGTGACACCCAGAGGCCAGGAGCTGTGGGGACACCCCTTCCACCTCTGAGTGAGACTTCGTTTTTAAACATGTTTTCATTCATTTCAGAGGAAGGAAGAGAGAGGGAGAGAGAAACATCAATGACAGAGAAGCACTGACCGGCTGCCTCCTGTACGCCCCTCACTGGGGATGGAGTCCGCAACCTGGGCCTGTGCCCTGACCCAGAATCGAACCTGACCTCCTGGTTCCTAGGTCAATGCTCAACCACTGAGCCACACCGGCCGGGCTGAGTAAGAGACTTTAGAGGCACAAAAGCACCCGCAGTGAGAGACGTCCGGAGAGCCCTCCCACACACGCACGTCCGTGTTCACACAGCCCCGTGCCCGCCGCAGGCGAGTGGGCGGGGACGGTGGGCGGTCCGTACACAGGCCACTGAGCAGCAGCCAGAGGGAGCCATCGGGACACACAGCGATGACAAGACGAACAGCACACATGGTGCAAACTTGCTCCCCTGACCCCTGCACTCCCCGCCGTGGTCACGGCATCGCCTGGATCTGCCTCCAAAGTAGAAACTGTAGGCGCCCCCCTCCGTGTCCTCCAGCCGCCACGCCCGGCGTCCTCTGCCTCCACCTCTCCGACCAGTGAGCCGCGCGACAGCGCGCAGTGACCTCAGCTGAGAAGGGGGCACAACGCCCGCCGACCATCGTCTCGCCTCGTAACATACGGGGTTGAGTTACGCCACGGGCTACTGTATCTCCTATCATTAGGGCCGAAGGTCACTCACGTATCATCTCGCATCATTAGGGCTGGACATGTGGTCACGTCCTATGTCCTGCATCCTGGTGCCCGCCCCCGAGTCTCTCCATTTCCCCTGCCCACCCCTCCTGGACACGCAGGCTCTTCCCTAGCTCTCTCAACGAATCGCTCAGACACATCAAATTCCAGCGACGCCGAGTTACTTACAGTTCCCCAAACGCGCTGCGACTGCAGGCCAGGTCTGCGTGCGCATCAGCCGTTCTCCAGGGGTGGTCCTTCGGGCGACAGTAGCAGTAGCAGCAGCAGCAGCAGCAGCACCCCCTGGGAACGTGATAGAGACAAAAATTCTCAGGCCCCACCCCCGCACCCACTGAATCAGAAACTCGGGGTGGGGTTCAGGGACCCGTTCCCGAAAGCCCTCCAGTGGTTCTGAAGGACTAATTTTGAGACCCTAGATATGTATCTTCTCCACTGCTTTCTCACTATACTGGTAGGTGAACTCCTATGCAGCCCTTCAAGCCCTCCTGGTGGAAGCCCCACCTGGCTCCATGGCCAGGCAGGTTATTCACGCTGACCTCTGCGCTAACGCAGCACCGGGGTCACCCTTCTATCGGTGTTCTAGGGCCCTGTGCCGTGAGCAATTCTTTAGAGGCTCTCTCTTCAACTAGGCTAAACCTGTGTAGCATGATTGTACTTTCTGTATTTTTTTAAATATGTTTTTATTGATTTCAGAGAGGAAAGGAGAGGGAGAGAGAAACATCCATGATGAGAGAGAATTATTGACCGGTCCCTCCTGCACGCCCCCCACTGGGGATTGAGCCTGCAACCTGGACCTGTGCCCTGACCGGGAATCGAACCTGACCTCCTGGTTCATAGGTCGACGCTCAACCACTGAGCCACACCGGCCGGAATCATGTTTTTGGTTTTGTTTTTTAAATTGATTTGTCCACAGGAGCAAAAAAAAAAAAACAACCAACACTCAAATTTCTCCTTAAGTATCACCTAAGCCAGTGCAGTAGGTACAGACTTCAGTCTATGAACTCAGGCGGGAGAGACAGAAGTGACTTTTCTAATTAAGAGTTTGAAAATTCCATTGTGAAATGTGATGTGAGGGAACTGGACGGGACTATTTTTTGTGTGTGGGGGGGGCTTCTCCGAGTTTCCCTGGGAAAGACACCTGACTTCCTGTCTGTGTGTGTCTGTTCTTAAAAGCTTATCTGTACAGTGATTGACGGAAAGAGAGAATATACAACTGAAAAAAATTAGGTCAACTCCCCCAAACAGTTCTTGGGTCCAAGAGGACAAAGTGAGCACAAACCCACCCTGTAGAGGAGACAGGCCCACTGAGCGTTTCCGTGTCTGCAGGCGACACCCTGAGCTCCGCCCTGACCACCTGCCGCACTGAGGTCACCCGCCGCCCTGGGTAGGTCAGGCTGACTCTGCCATCTGTAGAGGCAGGACCTGCACACTGCACTCCAGGCGAGTGACATGGGACACGACCCACACACAGAACACAGCACCAAGCGACAGGAACAGCTTTATCTGAGACTAAAGACTCACTGGACGTCGACCTTGACCTCTCACCCTGTCCTTGTGGGCACCAGGAGGGCTCCATGGTGGCAATGAGCCCACGTGTGGCCTCTCTTCCTCACTACCCACAGCCCAAGGGCCAGTGTGGGCTGCCTCCCCTGAAGCTGTGGTCGTGGGGCGCGGACCTGCCCTCGGGCCAGCGGCGGGTGGCCAGCAGGGGCTGGGGTAGGCCTGGCCTACGGCACGTGGGGTCCCACCGATGACCACGATGGGCCCACAGGGAACGTGAACTATTGTCAGCGTGGCAGGGTCGTGTGTGTCGGTTTGTCTTCCAAGAGCAGGATGTGTGGGAACCCTGGGTGATCCCAGCGTGGAAACGGACAGCTACCACCAAGGTGGGCTGCCCAGGAGGGGGCGCTGCCTCCAGCCGCAGACTTGACTCCTCTTGGAATTGCTCCTCGTGCAGTTTAGTCATCTGGGCTGTGACCCTGGTTTGGTCCCGTGTAGGCCTGCGGTCCTCACTCAGGTATGGCCAGCATCCCCCCCCCCGCAATGTGTCCATCTCGAACTGTACATTACATGGTCGCCCTGGTGCACAAGTGCCCCCCCCCCCAACTGACCATGGAGTTCACACACACACACACTGAGCACAGAGTCCACACACATACACGCTGACCACGAAGTTCACACACCACAGGCCAGGCACAGAGCCCTGTTATAAAGTAATTTTATTAAACTGATCTGGACATACTGTAGGTCAAATAATATTTTCTGAAGACAATTATGGACTTTAAAGCTCGACATAAGATTAGTAGCTTCAAAAGTGTTAGTCGTTTCCCAGCAACAGCATGATAAAATAACTCCACTATGTAGAAATATAGAACTCTAGGCGAGCTGGGAACGGAGTCCGAGCCCAGCGTCCTCGCGGGGGAGGAAACTAGACTCGAAGGCCAAGTGATCTGCCCAAGCTCACCCCCCTAACAGTGATCAAGCTAGAAATCAAACCAACTGTCCTAACACTAACTCTACGGACTAGAAGGCTACTCCCCTAAGCCTCGCGCTACTGGACATGAGAGAGACGCTACAGTACACTGCGGTCAGGACCGGCCTGGAAGGGGCTGCGGGGGCTGCACCGGCCGTTCTGGGTGAAGGGGGAGCGTGTGGGGTGTGGCCCCCAAGACTTGCAATGACATCTGGAGTCAAATCCAGACGGTGACCAGTTAGCCCCGGGGCCCGGCTCCCCGGCCCACCCACCGTGTGCTCCTCCAAGTCGCCCCCTTCCAGCCCAACAGAAAGCTCACACGTGAGGAACCCAAGCTCCGCCAGCACTTCTGACTGCTCTGGTGGTTCGTTTCCCACCTGTGCCACGGAGACACCACGTGGGGACACGCCACCCGTGTCCGAGCTTCGAGACCATAACTCCCCACGACTTCCTGAGCAAAGGGCTGCATGTGGGGCCAGTGCCGACAGGACGGGCAGACAAGGCTGGCCGCTGGCCGCTTTTGTTGTCATTGGGGACTTTTGGTCGTCTAGACATTCCTTGAGTTCCTCCACATGAGTGTTTAATATCAATGTGGACCAAAAACAAAACAAAAAAAACCAAAAAAGGCCTAGAACCTCAGCACCTGCCCCTCACTGCTCACTCCTCAGCACCGGCCTCTCCACAAACACCGCAGGTCCACCCGCTGCGGTTTGGGGGCTCCACCAGCCAGAGCTCCTCTGCTCTCCGCCCAACGCCACCCCCAGAAAGGCCTTGCCCGACTGCTACCTAAGGATGCCCCACCCCCGCCCTCCCACCCTCGATTTAAATCATCACCCCAGTTTATTTTCTTCATAGCACTTAATCACTATCTCAACTACGTTATGTTTGTTTACTCATCGCCTGTCTCCTCCACCAGAAGTAAACTCCATGAGTAGGGGCCCTTGTCTGTGATTCAGTGGCATTCCCTGCACCCAGCACAGTGCCTGGCACATAGGAGGTGTTCAATAAATATTCGAATGAATGAAGAAAAGGTAACTAGCATAGACATTCAGGCCTAAAAAGGAACCGATAGGTAATCCTCAACCAAGGGCTCCCGGCTGCCACTACCCAGAATCACAGGGCTAAGACAATAACAGTGGCTCCTCCCACCACCCAGCCCTGCGGGCTGCCCTGGCCCAGAAGGATCCAGTCACAAAGGAGCCCCTGAGGGCAATCTGGGCACAGAAAAGTTCCAACTCTGCCTACCCCTCCCTATTTGCACTCAGCTATTTCCCAAAAAAATGTTCAAGTTAGAAATAGGTGATGGAGCCGCTAGAAAGTCTAACAGGAAGGAACACAGTGATTAGCAGAATCCACAAAATTAAAAAAAATGTTTAAGGGAGCGTGCACCTGCCAATGACTCCTGATGGGCCGCACGAGTGGCGCCCGAGCCGCCTGAAACCTAGTGAGATCGGATGCCATCTAGGAAGGGTGGTGCTTCTGGGAAAGGACTTTGAGGACACACAGGGAAGTGGGGCGACAGACAATGGGATCTATGGAGAAATTCCAGAGCACTGCCTTGGGGAGCGGTCCCTTTCAAAGCACTAACTGACACGCTGATCCAGAGAAGGGGGTCCTGAGCTCCTGACAGGGGTACCTGGACACTCGCTGGTGGGTGATGCGTCCGTGGGAGGTGACGCGGGAGGCTGGGTGATGATCATGGTTTCCTGTGTAGCACTCAACTAGGGAGGCATCGGGCCGGAAGCCTAGGAAACACACACCCACATTCTGTGAATGGGAGACGGCTGGGACCTCACAACCCATCCTGGGCAGACGCCCGGAGGGACATCAAGTTGTGGAACACACTTGGTAGGAATTAAAAACAAACCGCCTCACCTATACCTCCTCAAAAAGAACGTTCTGCCGGGGCTTTCAGGAGCAATTTCTTGGGTTAATGCAGGTATTCATAGGGTTTCCTTCCTAGTGGCACTTATGGGTTTTAAGATTTTTAACTCTTAGCAAAAACGCTCTATATAACTGATATTTTGAGATGGTTTCTCTCCTTTGTGTGCACTCTCTGGTGGATGCAGAGACTGGTGCTCTGGCTGAAGGCCTTCCCACACTCATCGCATTTAAAAGGCTTCTCCCCAGTGTGCACTCTCTGGTGGATGCAGAGGCTGGAGCTCTGGCTGAAGGCCTTCCCACACCCACAGCACCTGTAGGGCTTCTCCCCAGTGTGCACTCTCTGGTGGATGCAGAGGCTAGAGCTCTGGCTGAAGGCCTTCCCACACTCGTAACATTTATAGGGCTTCTCCCCCGTGTGCACCCTTTGATGCATGCAGAGGCTGGAAGTGTGCCGAAAGGCCTTCCCACACTCTTCGCATTTGAAGGGTTTCTCTCCGGTGTGGACTCTCTGATGCATGCACAGGTTTGAGCTATTACTAAAGCCTCTCCCGCACTCGCTGCAGACATAGGGTTTCTCGCCTGTATGAACTCTCATGTGAATCTGAAGGTGTGAGCTCCAATTGAAGGCTTTGCCACACTCATAACATTTATAGGGCTTTTCTACTGTGTGGATTTTCTTATGTCTGTTAAGTTTCGTTGTGGTGCTGAAATCCTTACCGCAATCATCACATTTATAGACCTTCTCTCCTGTGTGGTCTCTCCAGTGAATGTGGAGCTCTGATATGTGAAAGAAACCCTTGTCGCACTTGTCACACTTATGGGGCTTCTCGGCAGTGTGGACTTTCTGATGCATGAAAAGGTCTGCTCTCTCAGAGAAAAACTCCCTACACATGGGGCACTTGTAGATCATGTTTCCTATTTGGTATCGTGGCGTAGAGGAGAAAGTTCCTTGCGGCTACTACAGTTACAAGGCGCGAGGTCGCTGACCCTCGCACCTGGCCATGCTGGCGGCTTATCTCAGGCTCGCTCTGCTCGGGGGGTTCGAGGTGGGCCTAAGCTCTGCCCTGCCTGCCTTCCTGAGTAAGGCTTCTTCCTGCATAGTGTTCCCCTCGGTCTCTACAGACGATGCAGCGACACGCACGCCCGCGCGAATCCTGGGCTCATGAACGCCGAGCTCCCTTTTGGGTCCCGAGTGTCAACATTCCACGGGCTCTGGCTGCAGGCCTTGGCGGGCGTGTGAAGCCCCTGGAAGCTCCCTTGTGTGGAGGGCCTCGCACTTCTCACGCAGAGACGGCGGTGCACAGTGTCCCTCGCCGCAGAGGCCGAGAGGCTGCGTGCTGGTCTCGGGCCCCCGCAGGCTCCCCGGAAGGGTCAGTGTGACATCCCGCCTCCTGCACATCCGCCGGAGCCTTCCCTGGAAGCCAGCTCCTGGGGCCCAGGTGTGCGGCTGCTCCCGCTGAGGACTCCCTGCCCAGGCACCACTCCAGTCTCCTGCGACAGAAACAAACAGACACGGTGAAAGGGCCTGGCTGTCCAGGGCACGGCTGCCGGTTCCGTAATGAAGCGGATGTCAACGTGAGAGCAGCACAGACCTGCCCTGCTCCCGCGGAGGGACTCTCTTCCCGAGAGCTGTCCGTGGGGTGCAGGTCTGAAGAGAGAAGGTGCAGATGTCACGCTCCTGTGCACAGCACGTCACAGCCAGCACCACCACTCCCTGCGGGACCTGAGCGCAGCGGGTGCTACTGGGAAAGGAGCCCGCAGAAGGCCCCGTGAGCGCGAGGAACAGCCGTCCGCACACAGGACCAGAAGGAGCACCCCCCACCTGGGACTTCGGGGGACAACACTGCTGTTTCCGCAGCCAACACGCCACGTCAGAGCCGCCCTGCGGTCCCCAGGGAGAGCAGACACGTGATGTGTGGAATCAGATGCGCTCCCTTGCTTCTGTCCTGAGGTTTCCTGATGAACGGAAAATCCTGAACCTAAGACGCCAAGTCTTGCCCGGCCTCCCCGCCCCGCTTCGTCTCAGTCTTGCACGTGCTCCTCAGTGCCTGACCTCCTTTCCCCCCACGTCGCTGTCAGCTGCCCCCCCAGAGGCCCAGCGAGACCCTAGGGAAGCCCTCCCGAGCGCCTCTCCCAGCAGCAGCACCGTCGGACCCCAAAGCTCCAGGTCTGACCTGTCCCCTGAGCCACAATGCGAGTGCCCGGCACCTCGTGCGCATCCATCCAGTCAGTGAAGGGAGGAGCCCCACCCGGTGAGCGCACCCCCGAGGCTCCCCTACGCCCTCTGCCCCCCCAGACCGTGCGGCCACGATTCCCAGCGCCTCTTCCAGTCTTTTGGCACCAACATGGGACAAACATACAGCCAACAGAATGAGGAGCAGACAGAAGGCAGTAACTCCCACATGTTCCACCTGCAGTCTCCTGAGGTTTGGGATCATGCCTCAGCCACCGTTTCATCTCGTGTGTTCTATACTCGGTGACAGTGCAGTCAGTCCACAGAAATGGACCCCCCTTACAGAGCACTTTCAGCAATACGCTCCACAGAGGGGGGACGGGGGTGTTTAAGGAGATTTATTTCACATGGAAGTGGCAAATAGCCCGGGCTGGTTTGGCTCAGTGGATAGAGCGTCAGCCTATGAACTGAAGGGTCCCGGGTTTGACTCTGGTCAAGGGCACAGGCCTGGGTTGCAGGCTCAATCCCCAGTGTGGAGCGTGCAGGAGGCAGCCGGTCCATGATTCTCTCTCATCAATGATGCTATCTCTCTCTCCCTCTCCCTTCCTCTCTGAAATCAATAAAAATACACTTTTAAAAAACATTTTTAATGGAAAAATAAAGCGATTTTTTCTAGGTGAATGTGTTAAGATAATAAAATTCAACTATATAAGCAAAGTTTCAGCAAAAATAGTTCACGTCTAGAAAAAAGTATGCACACACCTATCCTTTGGTGTGGTAATCATGCTTCCAGAGATGAACCCGAGATCTCGGCAAACACAGGGCAGGACTGATGCCCCAGCTGACACCCTGAGGCCGCACCTGCCGCGGTACAGCTGCAGGCACCCAGGCGTCAGGACACTGGGAGGAGAGGGCACCATCAGAGGATGACTGTCAGCATGGACACGGAGGTCCAGAGAGCCAACTGGTGTGGGTCGCACTCAGTTCAGTCCGAATCGGAATCAAGACTAACAGCCTGACTCAGCTGGAGAGAGGTCCTGAAGGCGGCAGCAGCCCGAGGCCTCGGCACGAGACGTCACGCACCAGCCAGCGGCTGAGCAGAGGCTGAGCCCTGGAGGAGTCCCGGGTGAGCCCGCAGCTGTGACAGCACCACCGCCGACTTGGACCGCCCTGCTGACAGGGACAGCGTAAGGCCCACAGCCATAGCTCAGGAGGACGAGGCGTGCGCAAGGTACCCGGTGCCGACGAGGCAGTTCCGGGATTTGGGACTGTGACACGCTGTCCCCCTGGCCTGCCTGGCACCCCCACCTTGCCCACCACGTCACCTTCACTGGAGACTCCTGCCCTGCCCGACCTCAACATGTAGGGCTGCTCCAGGGCTCCCACTAGGGACCCCTCTTCTCCAAGTCGACAATCTTGCCAGTAACTCAGCCACATCGTGAGCTCAGCTTCCAGCTTATCTGCAGCCCGGCTACAGACACCCCAAATAACCTTTCCAAACCCAACCCCTCAAACTGCTCCTCCTCACCCCACCCCCCATCTCCCTGCACTGCACTGACCCACCCGCCAGGCGCAGACTGCCCAGCCTCTCCATCACGTCTCTCTGCTTCACGCCTGCCCCTCCCCCGCTACAGCCTTCAGGTTGGGCAGGTGCTGGCCACTGGCTCCACCCAATCTCACCTCCTCCAGCCTTTCTCATCCTCAGACCTGCCCAGCCTGTCTCTCCTCCCCACCTCCGGGGCCCACGCTTTGCACGATCCTCCGGGAGTCAGTCTCTCACACCCAGGTCTCAGCCCCAGCTCTGCCTCCTCGGGGCGCAGCCTCGCCCCACACACCTTGCCTCTCCCTGCTTCCTGTGCTTAGTGAACTCTCCCATCAGCAATGTCTCCACTCCTTCATCTCTGTCCTCCAGTCTCCAAGCCAGATGTTTCTCGAGTGTCTAACTGCTAGGCCCCGTGCCTGGAGAGCAGAAATATAACGGGTGCCCTCCCTCATGGAACTTGGCCCAGCAGGGACACAGACGCTCATCAAAGATGTCCATGCAGACATGTTGCCCAGCTGTGCCGAGTGCGCCGAACCGCCCTGGGTGGTCTCGGGGAGCCGCTGTGGGGGGGTGGGCTCCCCAGTCAGAGGGCCGGGCACCACCGCCCCACACGGTGAAGGGAGACGTGCGCCTGAGGGAATGGCAGGCAGACCAGAGCACAGACGTGCTTTCCTCCCACCAAGTCCTCCACAGACTTGACCCCCGGATGGCGCAGGGCAGCCTGGCTCTACCCTGTGGATGTGCTCGCGGCTCATCTTGAACCAATCAGAACACACAGCTGACAACAGCTGCAGGCCCGGCTGTGAGGACCAGAGAAGGTGAATGGGAAACGCCTATGGGAGTGCCCAGGGCAGCGGGCTGAGTACACACGGCTTCCCCGTTCCCTTACTTCGCGTGACAAATCCATCCCTTCTCTGCAGAGGCTCCCAGACCCAGGACCCCCCTCCCTGTAATCGGGGTCCCTCCTCCGCAGGCTCAGTGCCAGTTTCCCTGGACACTCCCTGCCCCCAGGGCTGATTTAAAACGCACCTGCCTTTATCGACAAGCCCCCCTCCCAGTCGGGCCCTCCATGAGCCCACACACAGCCCAGGCTATCTCCCGGCTGGTGAGTGCGCACCTGCACCTGCACCTGCACCTGCGTAAGGAAGCGAGCTAACTTGGTGGGCGAGACACTGGACTTCAGGTCCCAAGTTCAGTTCTGGGCCTGACACTTCCCAGCCAGGCGACCTTCAGCGGTGACTCCTCTGGGGATGGAGAGCAAGACCTACGCCAGTAATGCGACAGGCAAGGGGCGGGGTCAGTGCCTCAGTGCTCAGCTGCCTCTGCAGGGGACACCGACGGGGACTAAGGAAAAGGACCTCCAGGACACACGCAGGGCGCCCGGGAGTGAGCGTGCTGGGGACAGCAGAGGCCTCGTGTCCTCTGGCAAGGCTGTCCTCAGGACACTGGGCGCGGGAGCGTCACAGCAGGTGGCAGGTCAAGAAGTTTGGGATCTGGGACTCTGGCTATTTTTTTAATGCATTTTTTAAAATTTAAAAGAAAACAAAGTTTAGAATCTTCACCATTCTGAAGCGTACAGTTTAGTAGTGTTAACAGTATAGTCACATTGCAAAACAGAAACAATGTACCCACTGCCCACCTCCAACACCGCTGGCTCCCTCTGATCCCACTGCCTCCAGGACCGCTCTTGCTACACACGCCCTCACTCTCTGCTTGGAGATCCAGAGGTGCATGTGGGCTCCCTCTGCTCCCAAATGACACCCCCACCAGCTCTGCCATCTCAGTGGGTTCCTGCCCCGGCGGTTAGAGACCTTCTGCAGGACCCTGTTCTCACGGCTGCACGCCTACAGAGGGCACCCAGCACCTGTCAGAAGCCCTTAGGAACTTGAATTTCACGTCATGAAGCCTGCGTTCTGCAGCTCCCCTGGTTCTAGCTGTGAGCTGGGGCCGCCCCCAGGCCCGAAGTCACTGAAGACGGGAGAGCCGAGAAGCCTGGCTTGTTCGTCAGCTGACACCAAGTACTCGGAATCCGTGAAATGTTCTTAAATCCTGTGAGGCTCAACCCTGCACACTTGACTGTGCATCTGAAAATACGTTTGAGTAAGGGAAGTACCAGGGCTGCGTGTGCAGAAGACAGGAGCCCCGGCGACTCCCTGTCTCCCCGCTCCCCTCGGGGAAGCTGCATCACCTTCAGGACAGGTTTGCTCTGGCTCAAGGCCGTCTTCCTAAGACCTGCCACAGGACCGTGGGAGGCACGCAGAGCAAGACGTGGAAATAAGCCATGATTATTTGATGAACCTGAACTTGCAGGGGCATGAAAGATAAATGAGCTCGAGGACAGTTTTACTGAATGTCTCGGGTGACAGACGGGGCGTTCCAGTGGGAATGGAGGTGCGGAAACCCGCCTGCTGGGAAGCGATGCATGGACTCTGCGAGCTGCTGATACGCCAGGCTAGGTTCATGCTTTAAACCTCTCTTCCAGGAGCAAAGGGGAATCCGCCAAAGCCGCTGGTCTCCCAGCCGGTGATTCCCCCTGGGGATGAACTGGACCAGTACTCTCAAACTCTAAATGACTTCAACTGGCCAAGCCTAGTGCCCCTCCCACGCCCTTGGTCACACCTCTGAACCATTTCAAACTCCGGGTCCTGTCCGTTCCCGAAGTCCCTCCTCGGGTGCCAGGACGCCACTCGCACCAGTCCCCTCGTCGGCACGCACGGCCAACCTGCAGGCTCAAGCACTCCACCAGGCGAACCTGCTCCCCAAGGCCCACACCATGAACCGGACAGCAGTGAACGTGGACCAAAGCGGAGCCGCTCAGACTCCCCTCCTGAAGCCCCGCTGGGAGGTGGGGACTGAGTGAGCTGGCAGTGGCCATCCTCCTGCCCCAGCCAGAATGTTTGTGTCTCCCCTCCACCCCCCAATTCATACGACCAAACCTGATCCCCATGTGATGGCATCAGGAGACGGAGCCTTTGGGAGGACCCCAGAGAGCTCCCTCACCCCTTCCGCCGTGAGGACACAGCGAGAGGATGGAGGTCTACGAACCAGGAGTGGGCCCATGCCAGACACTGACTACGGCACCCTGATCTTGGACTTGCAGCTCCGGAGCTGTGCGAAAGGAATGCTTGTTGTCTGAGCCACCCAGGCAGCGGCGGTTTGTTACGCAGTGTGAATGCACTAAGACAACTTCTAATGGCCAGGTGGGCTCCCCCTGGCCTGGCCGGCCTCCTACGGGAGGAACCAGTTCGACAGCATCAGGAGAGACCACACCAATCGGTCTGATAACAGGACCTGACAATAGGACCCCCAGCTCTTCAGAGAAGCCACCACCTGCTCAGAGAGGCAGAGTTTAGCCCGATGAACCCGAGACAGTTGCGGCGTTGCCCAAAGTCGGGGTTCTCCATGTGAAAGATGCTGACGGCCCGGTCTAAGCTGGACAACATTCTCCAACCTTAAACGATTTAGGAGGATAATTACATCCCAAGAAAAGCACAGCAACGCTGATTTTAGGAATGGTTTGTGCAGAGCCTCCTCATGAGCACAGCAAAGCCCAGACCTGCACAAACCATCCCCGCAGATCCTCTGGAAAGAACCTGCACGCCCACGCGCCCTTTCTACGCAGCCTGTCCGTCCGCCACCTCCCCGAAGCCTGCCACCTCCCCAGCGAGAGGAGGCCCCCCTGCCCCCAGGCGCCAGCCGGGACTGGTTCTGACCCCCTCACCAGGCCCGCCCGAGCCCTCTTCCCCGGATCCTACAAAAGCCTCCCATCTAGCCTCCCCCTCACCTGCCCACTCTGAGGGCATCTTTCTCAAATGCAAAACGGTTGTCCTGCCCTGCTCACAACTGCTCCCTGGCAGTGAGCGCTGTCTAATTTCCTTATTCATGTGGCGCTGGCGCTCTGGGCAGCGTTAGCTCCTCCTCACCGACCCTGGCTCCTCTCACCACTGCCCATCAGCTCTGGTTCAGCCACAGCCTCCCCTCCGCCCCCAGCTCCTTCTACCTCCAGGCCTTCCCACTTCTGTCCCGTTCACCTTCCAGTCGCACCTGACGGCACTTTCTCGGGGACGGCTTCCCTGACTTCCACCCTTCCCCTCAGGTGTGGATTATGGTATGTGTTCCCGGGGCCCTTACACGTTCTTGAACGTCTCCCTTCTGTGACACACTCGTGGCCTGGGCGTCCACTAAACCACATGCTACTCCCCACTCCCAGGATCCCCTGCGGACCCCCAGGAGCACCTGGTCATCCCTCTAGAACAGTGATGGCGAACCTTTTGAGCTCGGCGTGTCAGCATTTTGAAAAACCCTAACTTAACTCTGGTGCCGTGTCACATAGAGAAATTTTTTGATATTTGCAACCATAGTAAAACAAAGACTTATGTTTTTGATATTTATTTTATATATTTAAATGCCATTTAACAAAGAAAAATCAACCAAAAAAATGAGCTCGGGTGTCACCTCTGACACGTGTCACAGGTTCGCCATCACTGCTCTAGAACCTGCTCAGCCGCCCCGACCTCACACGCCCCTGCGGACCCTGCATCACGACTGCGCTCTCGATGCTCTGCCCCTGGTCCGGCCGGCCGCCCCGCCTCATCCCGAAAGCCTCTGACTGCCTCTCCGTGTTAGAAACGCAGTGAGCGAACAAGAGTCAAACCAGGAAATCCCAGGCCCGGGTTCAAGCTTCTGCGTTTATCCCACGTGTTCAAAATTAGAAGAGGGAACCACTCTTATTCTGCATATTGTTAGGAAGCAATTCTCCTCCAAATACTGGAAGTAACACATTCATTCCAGCTTATTCCAAATGTTCCACTAAGAACAAAACCACTTAGCTAAGCCGATTTTAGGGCCTGCCTTACTGTGACAGGGAAGATCTCATCTTCAAAGTGCACATCCCTATTCACCATGCAGCTAACGTACGTCCCAGATACATGTACTCCCTAAAACTAAATGTTCCACCATAAATGTAATACAGAGTCTTAGAAAATACCCAAAAATGTAAATTTTTAAAATCACCCAACATGCTGTTTCCCAATGTGTACAATTTTGAAGATTCTCACCTAATTTCTTCTAGACTATTCTCCATAGGTTTTTGTGGACAGTTGTTAGGATTTTTAAGAGTTTTAATCTTATCATGTATGTAATTTCATGTCCTGGCTTTATTCCACTTAACTCTGTCATTAAAATTTTAATACATTTTCTACATAAACATTTTAATGGCCCTACGTTAGCAAGCTGATGAATCATAACTTAATCATTCTACAAACTCACCCTTAAAAATAATTCTACTGCCCTAGCTGGTTTGGCTCAGTGGTTGAGTGTCGGTCTGTGGACTGAAGGGTCTTGGGTTCAATACCGGTCAAGAGCACACGCCTGGGTTTCAGGCTCGATCCCGTGTGGGGCATGCAGGAGGCAGCTGATCAATGATTCTCTCTCATCACTGATGTTTCCATCCATCTCTCTTTCTCTCTCTCTCTCTCCCTTCCTCTCTGAAACCAACAAAAACATTTTTTTTTTCAATCTGTCTCCCCTACGACTTTCCCTCAGTAGTTACAACGTATCCTTCTCAAATATTTTGGTTCTCAAACTTTTTCTGTATTTATTCAGAACACAAACACACAGTTTTCTTTCTTTTTGGGGGATCTTACAAAAAATTAAATTTGCTTTTTTGGCTTAGTAATATATCCTACACATCCACCCAGGCCACGCCAATACACACGCATCTACCTTGCTTTTTAAAGCTACTTCGTTCCTCATAATTCCTCTGTCCAGTTCTATGCTTAGACACCACAGGCTGGGATCCGCGCTGCCTCTGCAGTTTCAGAGTTCCCCTCGCGTTGATCATACGTGGCCCCGTCAGACAGGACCCCCGTGTGTTTTCTGCTGCGGAGGAAGCTGAGCCTGCTTTCTTTTCCGTTGTAGTTTCTGCCAGGTTGTTGCTCAGGAAGCTATGACTTTCACATATGCGTTCTGCACTCAATCACACCCTCACGTTTTTTGGTCTGTTTTTCAGAAACTCTCATTGTTGTAGCCAATAGCACCTACAACATAGTTCCCCTTCTTTCATTGCAGACCCTCACCGCACTCTTATTTCAGGTATTACTGTTTTGACAAAACTTAGAAAGCCCGTGTTAAATAATTCCCCAATTTTAAATTTGATTATTTTCTTTGTTCAGTATAATGTGGAAATTAACATTTATGTGTTTTTTTGCATTAAAAATGTGCCTTTTCATTCCACTTGATAAAATGAGGGCTTTTGAAAAAAGAATGAAGTATCTATTTTGACCTTCGTTTAGTTGGTAGTTTGAATTCAATGTGAACTCCAGGGTAAAGACCCCTCTCGTCCAGACAGACCTCCGAAAGGGCCTCCCTGGCCTCTCCCACTTCCACTCCCCACCCCCACATTCTGCGTGTAGCAGCTGGAGTGGCTGTCTGAAAATGCAAAGCCGATTATGTCATTCCTCTGCTTAAACCCGGCCCTGGCGATGGCTTCCAGTTTCCCTCAAAACACCCCGAACCCAGCCTACAGACCCTACCCGACCCCGAGGCCCCGCCTGGACGCACTCTCCCCTCGCCTGCGTAACCACCAGTCATCCTTCAGGTCCTGGAGCGGGCAAAGCGCTTCCCCTCCAGGCCTTCCCCCATGCCGCTCCCCTGCCCGGGAAATTATGCCCCATGTCACTCTACCCGGACATCACTCTACACGTCGGACGCCTGCTCGCCCTCAGATCTCAGCTGAAATCTTACTTCTGTGAAGAGGGAGAGAGGTGGGGGGAGGAAGGATGGATCTTTCCAGGGATCTTTAGGATCCATCCTAAAACTCAGTCTCTTGTCCCCTCCTTGGGCAGATGCCCGTTGGGGATCAGAGCAGCTGAGGGCCTGCCTTTCATTTCCATCCCCTCCACTGCAGATTATAAGCTCCCACCAGGACCAGGACTCGCTGATTTTTCTGGCCACACTACAAGCCCTCGAGTATATCTGAATGAAAGAAAAATACAAGACCTTTAACTGTATCTCTTACATCTTAAAACGACATCCATCCCATCATCCAGTCAGTATTTACATTGCTGAACTCTTCCTGATGCTGCCTACAAACTCAGGAAGAGTCAATTTTACCTGATGGACGTGAAAGCGCAAACAACCGCTGCAGCTGCCGCAGGACAGCGTGCACGCGTTTCTCTCACTTGGAAACAGATTTTGTTACATGATTATGAGAGTTTTGTTTGATGCTGTGTTCAGTTTGCTGATACTTCACTTGTAGTCAACGAACTTATATGCCTTATTTTTACGACATGTAAAGCACTAGAAAACACGTGCTTTGTAAAGTATCCTTTAAGAAGTCTAAGTATTAATAGCACTTGATACAAATTAATGATAACAAAATCACAAATTAAAAGGCAAACTTATCTCTGGTATTCTGTAATACACACATCTGGTCAAAAGAGAGAATATAAATTATATTGCAAATAAAAATTCCTCTGGGTCGTAAAAGCTAATAAAACCAACATTTATATAGCACGTTACACTCTACAAAGCACTTTCACATACCTCATGTCATTGAGCCCCGTGGCGTGAACAGAGCGGGCATTACCACCAGGGACAGGACAGAAAACCGAGGTTGGGAGGATCCGGTCCTGCCCTCGGTCAGGGGCCTTGAGAGCAGGGGGAGGGGCTGCGGGGCCGAGAGCTTCCCCTGGACTCGCAGTAACTGGTGTCCTTGCACCTTCACTGACACTGCACTTCCTCGCGAGCCACCACCCGAAAGGCTGCTTCAGGTATAAAGTTGGAGCTTAAACTGCCACCAGTCCAGGAAATGGCGGAATAAGCCGCGCGGTCCACCCGGACTAGGGGAGGGACCCGGGGACGGACGCCAGGCAGTTCTCCGGCTGCAGTGGACGGCGGTGCCCTGGCCGATGCGAAGACAAAGGCCGTGCAAGTCCCTAATCGATCTACAAGGACACACGGCAGTTAACTCTGCAGACGGGCTGGTCGGCAAGGACTTCAGCCCTCTCGGTGATGTCTGCATTTCTACCAAAAAAACGTACTTGACTCGTTTACAATTAATTTAAAACAGTTTAACGGGGGGCGGGGGGGGCACGACAAGGTCACTTTCCTGCTATGCATCTAAGACAGGAAGTGGGGTCCCCGTCTAGAGGAGACAAAACATGGAAACAAAACCAGGTCGGTCCTGTGAAGACAATACACGGTCTCAACCGCGCAAAACGTTCCTTCAGCGGCAACAGAAAAAGCAATAGCTGGGGTTTCTTTTTCTTTCTTTCCCGTTTCTGGCTCCTTTGTTGCAGTAAGACAACCACTAAGCCAGCGCTCGGCCAGCTGAGCCCCGCAGGGAGGGCTCCCCAAAGGGGCCGAGTTTTGAGGGAGACGAGAGGTGACCTGGCAGAGATGCGGGCAGGTGAGCCCGGATCTGGGGGGAGGAAGGGGGTGTCTGGGAGGTGGATGTACTGAGTTCATCAGAAGCAGGGACGGGACGGAACCCCAAGTCCCGAAAGAGGGGGGACCCCCCTCGCCGCGCTGCCGCCGCTTTAC
>NW_006294590.1:823990-833939 GCF_000327345.1 Myotis davidii | reverse complement strand
GACGCCGGCGGGGGCTCAGTTTCCCCGAAACGGGGCGCAAGCCCTTGCGCTGCTCACCTCCCGGGCCTGTTTCGTTCCCGGCGTTGGTGGTGAGCCGGTGGCCTGTTCCCAGTGTCACAGCAACATCACAGGCTGCCAGGCGGTCACCGTTCATGGGGGGCGGGGGATCCCAGAAACCGACCTGGGAGACAGTGCGGAAGCCGGAATCGGCGGGTTTCTAAGACTTTTAAGTTCAAATTTCACTTGAAGGGCACTGCTACTGTTGTAGTTAATGATTTTTATTTATTTATTTTTTGCACAGTCAAGAATTCGCCCGCATTGTTGCATTGAATTGTAAGGGAAAAGATGTTTACATTTAAAGTGATGTTTGTTTGTTTTTACCTCCAAAGATGTGTTTGAATTTCTGTCTCTCTGTTGGCTAAATGTTCATCGTATGTGAAATTTTTTAAAATATATTTTGTTGATTTTTTACAGAGAGGGAGAGGGATAGAGAGTTAGAAACATCGATGAGAGCGTAGCATTGATCAGCTGCCTCCTGCACACCCCCTACTGGGGATGTGCCCGCAACCAAGGTACATGCCCTTGACCAGAATCGAACCTGGGACCCTTCAGTCCGCAGGCCGACGCTCTATCCACTGGCAAAACCGGTTAGGGCTATGTGATGATTGGCTGCCTCTTGCATGTCCCCTTCTGGGGATCGAGTCTGCAACCCAGGCATGTGCCTTGGCCGGAATCGAACCTGGAACCCTTCAGTCCGCAGGTTGACACTCTATCCATTGAGCCGAACCAGCTAGGGCTTACGTGAAATTTTTTTGATAGAAGGTTTTGAGACTTGTGATGGGCACATATGTGCATATGTGTTCGCATATACACCCGCACTACTGAAAAGCCTTAACACACAGCCGCGTGTACTACTCCTGTGCCCCATGTTATAATTACCCAGCAAATTTAGTTTAGTTCTATTTAAAACCTACAGTGCAGAACCGTGATCAGATTTTTACTATAGCACATGTAAATACATCAATCTAACCAACAAGTTTCTTAGAAATGAGGTATTTTTTATTGTTAATTCCTTTTTTTAAAGAAAAAAATAATTCCTTTACTTAGGACAGAAGGTCATCCATTTGGGTCCTTAACTCCTCCGCCTGTCATGTGTTGGTTAAGAATCATTCTATCTCCATCAGTACTTGCTTGCTGGAATGTATCTGCAACGGCACTGATGCTGCCAACAGTGTCCGTGCGTGAAGAAGTAGTGGTTTTTACGTTATAAGCAGTTTCTCACGTTTCTGGCCAGAAAAGACACGGGCCTTTTCCTCCTTTCTGGAACAAGGTCAGCCGCGAGAAGTCCCCAATGCGTAGGGGACGCCCACATTTGCTGAGATACGATTAACGTCTGCCAACTGGAGTAGCTCCCAAGGGCAGCCAGCCCCTGGGTGCCAGAGTGCCCGGTCAGGTAGACACCAGTCCTCCCATCTCCAGCTTCCACGTTAAACCGGCCTAAACCGGCCTGAAGGTTTGAGCGAAGGGGGCGGTGTTGATGTGTCCCAGCTGTCTCCAGGTGTTCAGGGTCCGTGTGAGCAGAGATTGCGTGGAGTTAGAGCGATTTCTGAGGACAGAGGAGGGAACATTGCGTCCTTACGGGAAGACAGACTTCACTTCGGCATAAAAGCAAAAGCCGCCTCCGATGAGCGCCTCCAGCCCCAGGAGGAAGGGCTGCTCTCCCCTGCGGAGGCTGCAGCTCAGCCCTCCCTGCTGGGCGGGAATGGCTGCGGGAGGCATCACTCAGACGCACTGGGAGAGGCCTCCGGGCGCCTGGACTCCCACCGGCCGGGTTGGAGGGCATTGTGGTTCTCTTTCATTTCCTACCCTGCCGGCTTCCACAGTTGTGGGCACAGCGCCCCTCAGGCACCCACCTGCACCCTGGGCAGAGGCCAGCCTGGGGCGAGAGGATGCTAAGCCCACTTTGCATTTGTATGGGGCCTTGTCAGGGTCAGTCTTCCGAAGCAGTGTTTTGCTTAAAAAGGCTTTTTAACCACACGTGATTTGTATTTCTTCCTGCGGCTTTTGTTTTCTATAATAAACGTCTAATCAGAAGGAAAATTACCCTTTGCTATGGAAGCACATGGGAGTCTTTTAAAAGCTCTTCTTAAGAACAGGATGATGTCAGTCCTTTTGAGAGTCAGCAGGTCACGGAGGTGAATAGATTGTTTTTCTCAGCTGAAGTTATTTTTTGAAAGACGCCGATTAAGGGCTGGCTCTTGTGCTCGCTCTGCATTTTAGCTTCTGTGTCTTTCATCCCTGAAACCTGACCCAGGCTGCAGAGCAGCGCCCAGGCCCGCCCGCCCACAGGAAGTCCCCTGGGCCCTTTGCGTCTGTGCTGGCAGCTGAAGGTAAAACCAAGCCGTGACCCCCAGAGCCAGCCGAACAGCATCATGGGGAGCACACATCAGCCTCTGCACACTCCACGGCCAGCAAGAAGACCCCGCGACCCTCCTGCCCATGATGACAACCAGGAGGAAAAACGAGTCCCCCGCTCCCCACTGACCAAGAGCCCTCACCGGAGTTAGACCGACCAGAAGGGTTTGGACTTCACGTGGAGAAGCCGGGCCCTCTGAACCAGATGCCTACGCTCCCAGCAACGGGTTCATCGGGGGCGTGTTAGAAGCATCTCAATAAAAGTGGCCCTCCAAGAGGTGTCGCGGACGGAGGATTATCAGTAATCCCGTGGCGGGAGGAGCCTGACACCACGTAGGAGACAGAAGTGCCCGTGCAGAGCAGCGACCGTGCAGGCAGAGGCGTAAGGAAAAGGCGGGGTTGCATCCGCTCTCTGGAAAACCCTGCGTGTAAAGTCCAGCTCCCGTTCCCTCTGCCCGTCTCTCCTGCTCTCCTCCCACAGCCGGCGGATAGCGTCTGCGGTGCACTTGTCCTTGTCGAGTTGTTTTTGGTTCTTTGTGCTGGGCTCATGTCTAACGGCTCATGCACCTGAGACAACGGCCCAAGTCTGGTTGCCACGGCAACCTCTAAAACAGCACCCCCAGCCCAGCCGCGTGCTCAGTGGTTGAGCATCGACCATGAACCAAAGGTCAGTGGCTCAATCCAGTCAGGGCACGTGCCGGGGTTGCCAGCTCGATCCCCAGTAGGGGGCGTGCAGGAGGCAGCTGATGGATGTTTCTATCTTCCTCTCTCTCTCTCAAATCAATAGAAACATTTTAAAAAACCCACACACACAGCACCTGTGCACCTTGCGTCCCTCCCATCTTCGTCCGGACCTCAGCCAGCCTCGCTCGTTCTGAACAGCAGGCCTTACCCGGATTTTGTGGGGAGTTGTTCTCCTCCCCTGGCACTTCGTGTGCAATGCACTGAAGAACGAGAATGGGGGATTCTGGGAGTTCTCTCCCTCCCTGACATCACAAAGAACCAGTGAGTGGAGAGAACCTCCGGGGAGTCGGGCTGAAATGTCACCTGGAAAACGTGCCTGACTCACCCCTCACGGCACAGGAAGTCTCGGGAGGACACGGAAGCAGGTGACTCATCCCTGCTGGGACTGCCGGCCGCTGATGGCAGGTCCGAGGGCCCCCCAGCCGTAGGTGGACATGCTGATGCCGTCCGAGCACAGTTCTAGGACGTGACCATCTAGGTAAATGCCTCTTCACAGAATGGGCTCATCTTTAAAAAGTGTGGGTCCGCAAGCTGCTGTCCCGTAGAAATAAATGCCCAACGGAAACAGCATGAGGTGCCCCTCGGTATGCAGGTCCCAAGTTAAATGGCCGTGGAGTCGGGTCTGGGTGGGCTGCTGGTGGGCAGTCGTTTCGGAGATCTCTCCTGCCCCCATTTAACTCCTGAAGGAGCGAGGGTGGCCCCTCTGTCGCCGGCCTGTGGGAGGCAGCGACTTCTCCCTGCCGCCTGCCTTGCTGAGTTGTGGTGCTGCCCACGGGGACGTGGGGCCGGGCAGAGCGCCTCCAGATCCGTCACAGGGAGGTACCCTTTTCTCTGTGATGCCCCTCATCTCCGACCCCACGGAAGGTCATGTGGACATGTCCTGTGGGTGCGTGACACAACCCGCCGTGTTCGGTTTCCTGATGACGGGAGGGTGGCTGACCCACAGCAAACGGCGCTTCCGCTGAGAATGCGTTTCTCCCCGGAAACCGCGACCACAAGGCCCGCGACCTGGAGAAAAGCCGTTGAAATGGCCCATCCGTGCGGCGAGCCGGAGAGAGGTCTGTACGGCACCGGCCGTGTTTCCTCGGCCCCGGGAATACAGCGCAGACGGCGATCATCGGGGCTGAGTCCGACGGCGCGTCTGTGTGTCGTTAGTGTGACGAGGCAGGCGTGTGGGTCGCTGTCTTAGCTATCAACCAGGAGACGTGGGCGCCTGCAGCGATCCCCGTCAGGTGCCCACGAGGCCCTGCTTGGGCAGGACTTGCCTCCCCTTCAAAGGGAAGTGCCCCCGGGCGCCGGGCGCACACTGAACTGTGAGGTGACGGCGCGGAGCGACTTCGTGAACCACCAGCTGCGAGAAGCTCACAAGTGGCATCGCTTTCTAGTTGAAACGCCTCCAGCTCTAGCTCGTGAAATGAGGCTACTGGGGCAGGAGGGGGACAGGGAAGGGGAAGGGCCAAGCAGAGCCCCGCACCCAACGGCCACTTGGCCTCCTTGTCTAGCAGGGGCCTCCCAGCCTTTCTGAACCAGCACGTGTGGTGCTGACTCTGCTGGTGGGGAGATGGGGTGCTGGCACTCTTGCCTCGGGCGGGGTCTGCCATGGGGTATGGGCCTCAGTCTGTTATGTCACCCGGTTTTCCAGGAGGCCCAGGGCATCCCCAGAGGTACCATGTGCCTCAGACTAGGGGGCTCCTGCCTCTGCCCCCCTGGTCCCGCACAGCCCCTGAGCGACGCTTAGGTGACCTGGACACGGTCACCTGGAGGCTCAGCCCCTGCCCAGCACGCAGACACTCCCGTGGCTTTTAAGCAGAAGCCAAGTGGAAGCTCTGAGGCTGAGCTGAGGGACCGCAGCGTGCGTCAGTGACCCACCACGCAGGCTCCAGGGGCTGCGCTTCCCGGCCGGCCGCGTCTCGCCTTTCCGTCTAATTGCCAGGCCCGGCGTGGGCGCGCTTCCCAAGGAAACGGCTGTCGGCTCCAAAGGGCTGTGCGGGCCTTGTTTTCACGGTGGGCAACGTCAGACAATCAGGGACGTGCAGTGCGTGCGGGCGGGTTCCCCACTGCGTCATGGTCATTTCCCGCGTCTTGGGGATGCTAACTGGTGGCTTCTGTCACAGCTGCCTTCCTGTTCACTCCTGGGCTAAACTGGTCACGATCCAGCCCTCCAGGCTGCCGGGGACCTGTCATTCAAACAGATGAGGCCGCTTGCTAGCGGGGAGTTAGTGCTGATCTGTTCTGAGGGAAATTGCTTTATGATTCTTTCCTGACTGTAAAGTAACACAGGCCCCACATCGCAGAAGCGCTAGGTCACACCAAAACAGAATTCTTAAAAAGTAAAAATCACCCGCAATTCACCTCGAGAGCAACCTTTTAACGCTTTGTTGTAGACCCTTCTAGATTTTAAAAATCTACTTAAATGTACACAAACGTGCCCTCCGGCCTCGTGGTGGTGCGCGGTTTCCACCAAAACGCCCCATGGGGACTGCTGAACGCGTGAGCTTTCCTGAAGCAACGCCCTTCTTCCCGGTGCCACGGCCACCGAGGACCCTCGACAACGTAGGTGAATTCCTCAGATGGTGTGCGGGGAAGCCGCCGATCCCTACCCCTCACACGGCTGCTTCACCCGAGGCTGTGAACTCAGGATCGTAACTGCCCCTCCTGAGAGCGGGCACCTGGACTTGGCGTTACGGCCTCCTTAGCCTGGGGCCGCGGTGAGCTCCCTCAGGTCCCCGGGTTGTTTCAGGGTAAGAATCTCAGCAGGTTTCCCGTCCCTTCGGGCGCCGCCCTGCGCGGCTCCTCCCAGTGGACGAGGAGAGCAGGGCCGGCAGAGGACCCTTCCCTTTGCTGTGAGGTTTCCTTCCGGAGGGTGACGGGAATGACTGCTAGTTCATGTCCACTTAGAGGCGCTCGGGGAATGCCCTGGAGTCTGCCGAGGGGGTGTCTATGGAACTGGTGACCACTCGTCACATAAGAGTAACCTGGCTAACGCTTACCACGCACTGACTACCGCCAGACGCCATAGGGACCGCCCTGAGCACTCGAAACCGTCACGTGAGCTGCAGAGCATGACTTAGGGTTTAGCCCAAGCACAGCCCAGCACCCCAAGCGCCTCCCTCCTGCTCCGTCACCCACTGTGTTGAGAAATCACCTTTGCGCCTCCGTTTCTCACCCACCCTGACGTAGAGGTGTTGCATAGCTGGTGCGAAGGCGTCCTCCATGCCCAGCATTTTTGCTTGGAAACTGTCTCCCTGCTAGGAATCGCCTCTTCTTACACCCCATCCCACCCCCCGCTGCCCTGGCCAGCCTTCCCTTTCCCGATGGCAGTGTTTCAGCCGTCGGCAGACACGGGGATCCCACGGGAAGCCACGGGGTCTGTGTGCAGGATGCTAAGAGCCGGCGGGTCCTGCTGGGCCGGACCTCACAGGGGCGCCAAGGCCCCCAGCCTCTTGCCATGCGGAGCGTTCACGCACAGGAGCCCCTAATGTGAATGGTCCTGTCTTATTCATGACCAGGATCTAAAATAGCTGCTTAGCGCTCATTCGCGGCCACGGCGCGGTTTCCTCCGATGCTGACGTTACAGCCCTGCTCCCACGGCTCTGGGAGCTAAAGGAGCAGCTGCGTTGGGTCGGAACAGACATTTCCCGTCTTCAGGGGTGAAGGCCCTTCCCAGCAAAGCCACTCCGTTCCCTTCCGTCTAGAAACGTGGCCAGAGGTTCTCCGAACTGTCGCTCCGGCCGTCCCAAAGCCGGTGAGCTCCTGCCCCGATGGGGCCGCTGCACTTCTGACTGATGGGCGTAGCTCTCGGGAGCAGCCCACGAGGAAGCTGCTGAGTGAGGCTCGGGCAGGGAGAAGGGGACTCCATGGGGCTGGAACTGAGGCTGGGGGCCCGCTTGCCAAGAGCATTCAGACAGGGACCAAGGTGTGCAGACGCCACATGGGGAGGGCGTGGCGGGGGCCAAAGAGGAGAGGACGGAGGGTTGATGGAGCACACGGGCCAGGAGGAGGCCCGAGGCAGGGAGGGCCTCTGGGAACGCGGGACCCGACCCCAAGAGCGCCAGGGCTGCCACAGCAGCTCCGTCTGCAGGTGAACATGTGCATCCTGTGTGCTGTGCGCAGGGCACCTGCGAGGAGATGAGGCAGCCTGGGAGACAAAGGCCCTTGGGCACTGAAGGCCCGTAGGCCCTGGTGCCACCCCACAGGCCAGCCCTGGCCTCCTGTGTGCCGCCCGCTGGGAGCCCCGAGGGGGGCTTCCTCTGCTTGGGCTGACGCAGCAGCTGGGGAACGCAGCCCACGGCTCTGCACCCACAGGATCGCTCTCAGCGGCTGGTCCGCGTTCCGTCCCGGCACAGCCAGGGCGGGCAGGGCATCCTGGGTTGCCCGGCAGCTCTGCCAGAGCCTTTCTCCAGTTACAGTCAAGGCCGAGTCCCGGCCTGAGCCAGCGGCTGGTCCCTGATGTCGCAGCCACGGCGGGCTGGGTGGGGCGGGCAGGGCTTGGGGACAGACGCCAGGCTCCTGCAGTCACCACGGGGCCCTGTGAGATGTTCCTCGGGAAGGACTGGGGCTCAGCTCTGAAATCGGGGGCTTCCCTCCGAGTCCTCGCTTCAGCCAGGGATGGACACCATTGCGTGTGCTCGCCACGTCCCTGGCGCCGTGTCCCTGGGGAGGCCGTGGGTGTCACCTGAGCAGGGCTCCCGGGAGGCCTCTGGTCACGTCTGTGGGAGCCAGGTGGCCCGCGGAGAGGCTGGGGTTTGGAGTCGGAGCCGCTGCCCGAGACCCCGCTCTGTTCCCCGCAGGTCACCGCGTGTCAGCATGGCGGCCGCAAACCTGGAGAACCAGCTGCACAGCGCGCAGAAGAACCTGCTGTTCCTGCAGCGGGAGCACGCGGGCACGCTCCGGGGCCTGCACGCCGAGATCCGGCGGCTGCAGCAGCACTGCACAGGTGCCGCCCCGGGGAGGGGAGGGGAGGGCGGGGAAGCTTTGGGGGGGCTGGCTCGCCAGGCCAGTGAGGGGTTCCTCTCTGATGGGGTGACCCGTCACCGGGAGACCACGGACTTGTTTCAGAGGAGCTCGGGGCGGCCAGTCCCGGGTGCACCGCGAACCCATGGGTCCAAGTGCAGTGGTCAGGACCGGCAATGCACTTGGGCACCGATGACCAAAGCGTCACGTAGCACAGCCAGCTGCTGGCAGAATGTGGGGGTTGGGATGTGTTTTAGGGGAGGGGGGTTCCCTCTGGACCCTGAGAAGGGCGGAGGCCACTGGTAGCTTCCACCGCTGTCACTCTTGACCCTGACCCTGACCTGCCTGGGGGAGGGGGTGCAGGGGGACTCCCGGCTGGTGGCTGGGTTTCAGGGCTGAGCAGGCCTGTGCAGTGCCGTGCATTGCGCTGTGACCACACAGAACCAATGCCTGTGGCTTCCTTTTCAGATTTAACGTACGAGCTGACACTCAAGAGCTCGGAACAGACAGGTAAGAACTGCCTCCGGAGGGGCGATGGCGCCCGGCTCCCGCGGGGAAGCCCTGCATGTGGCCAGAGCGCTGGGCGGGGACCCCGCTGTTCCCAGGGCAGCGGCGGGAGGAATGACGCTTATGTTTGGGGGCCTCTTCACACCTCTCCGGACTTCCTGATTTTTAGAGTGAATACAGTCCCTTCTATTATGGGCGTGACTTAAACCAGGAGGATGCGGTGTAGGGCAGCCCAGGGCCCAGGGCGGGGGACTGAGTACGAGGTGGCCCCAAACGTGGCGGAGGTCCTTCCTTAGACTCCAGAATCCTCGGGGTCCCCGGAGATCATCAGCTGGGTGGCAGCCAGGGCAGGAGAGGGGGCCTGCTCCCAGCACGGGGTGGGGACTAGCAGAGCCCAGAAGCCCTTTCTGAGTAGCCTGTTTGTACGGCGGTCACAGTCGCGTGTGCCTGCGCCTTGCTGGAGTCACCGGTCTTGTCCACGAGGCTCGGTGCTCGCCAGGCCCTGAGCCTGGGTTTGTATTTCCGTCTCTCGTGTGCGCCTTTCAGAGCCGACTGTCTGAGACTGCCCGTCCGGCCTCAGCGGCTGGTAAACGTGGAGGTTTTTATACAATAAGCAGCCCAAGAGCGGGCAGGGCCTCGGGCACCGGTCCCGGCCCCGTGGGGTCCTCAGCCGTCCGGGGCGGGCTCTCACCGGCTGCCTGTGCCCGCAGGGGACGGACGCAGCAGCAGCGAGCTGCAGAGACGCTGCGAGGACCTGGAGGCGCAGCTGAGGGCGAAGGAGCAGGAGCACGAGGCGCTGCTGCGCGAGCTGGAGCAGAGGGACGCGGCCGTGGCCGTGCTGGAGACGACGGTGCGGGAGCGCGAGAAGCGGTACCTGGAGGAGCTCAAGCTCAAGAGCCACAAGCTGAACCTGCTGTCGGGGGAGCTGGAGCAGCGCGCGGGCACCATCGCCTACCTGACCTCGCAGCTGCACGCCACCAAGCGGAAGCTACTCAGCTCCAGCGGGACCTCGGACGGCAGCCCCGGCGGGAGCCCCGTGCTGGCCGGCTACAAGCCCGCGCCCCCCAGGGACAAGCTGCCCGAGACGCCCCGCCGCCGCATGAAGAAGAGCCTCTCCGCCCCCCTGCACCCCGAGTTCGACGAGGTCTACAGATTCGGGGCCGAGAGCCGGAAACTCCTTTTGCGGGAACCGGTGGATGCCATGCCCGACCCCACCCCGTTCCTGCTGGCCAGGGAGTCGGCCGAGGTCCACCTCATCAAGGAGAGGCCCCTGGTCATCCCCCCCATCGCTTCCGACCGCAGCTCCGGCGAGAAGCACAAGGTCCACGTG
>NW_006294590.1:819830-823886 GCF_000327345.1 Myotis davidii | reverse complement strand
TCCCGCTGCAGCTCCTGTGCCCACGCCTGTGCCGCATGGCCTGCTTCCCGCACACCCGTGTCCCAGCGCGTGGACAGCGGCCCGCAGGCTGCATGCTGCTCAGTGTCAACGTGGTCAGAGAGCCACTCCCATGGAGACCCCTCACTCCTGACAGGCCTTTCCCGGCGGCCCTGGTGGCAGGTGTATGTGTATGTCACGGGAACTAAATAAGATGACGTTGCTTCTCATATCACCGCAACCTGAATGTGTGTTCATATTTTTTGTTAAGTTTTAGCCAAAATGTTCAAGATCCCAACAAACTTTATTTTCTGAACCTGCCTCCTCTCTGTTGTGTGTCTTTTATTGAAGCAGCGAGGGAAGGAGGCGGCCGGGAGGGAGACGGCGGGGCCTCCCGTAACTGCTGTGTTCTCGCCCAGACAGCGGCCTCACCCAGGGACACGGCCCGTGGGGGGTGCGGGGGGGTTCCCTTCTGAAAAGAGGAGTCCCTGTTGTCTCCCGCCACCCAGAGCTACCCCGCAGAAGGGTCTGGCAAAAGCGACCTTAGGCTGAGGCTGGCCGCCCTGCTGCACCGAGTGCTCCCCTGCCCCCTCACAGTGAGGCCTCCTCACGTTGGCCAGCCGGCCGGGCCCCAGTTTGGCCCCACGGTGCCATCCTGGAGGTGGCCATTGTGCACCCAACCCACAGGCCCAGGAGGGTGGTGGGGGCTCAACATTGCACACGCGGGAGGCGGAGGCCTCCGGAAGGGGAGGAGCGGCTGTGGGGCCGCGGCCCAGGGAAGGGGCTCTGCCTGACGGGCCGCCGCCTGGCCGTCTGCCCCGGGAGGCGTTGCCGGAGATGCACGTTAGGGTCCTCCCTGTGCCAGGGACACGCCAGGCCCTTTGGCTTAATCAGTGTTTCCTCTGAGAAGGAAAAGAAACCCTCAACGTCTTCGCACGCTGTCCTTCAGAATTTACTTAACTCCTTAAAAAGCTTCGAAAACAAAGCCGGGAGCTGAATTTTATGGGAAGGGGAAAATGGCTGATTCCAAGTGAAAGGAAACTCCCACTGCTGCCTCTCGAGAAGCCCCAAACGAGAGTGGGCTGAGCCCCCACGAGCCCCTCCCCTGGGGTCAGTCGGAGTTGAGGGTGAGGCACACGCCCTGCAGCACCCAGTGGGAGATGTGCCTTGTGGTGAAGAGGTCGGCCTCGAAGACCAGGCCCACGCCCATGGCGTTCCTCCTGGTGGAGGTGGTGTAGACGGGCGTCCGGAAGGTGTTCTGCAAAGGAGAGGCATGCGGGGTCGGGGGAGCCCATCACCGGGGGTGGGGGCAGGGGGCCTCGGCCTCGGGGCTCTGCAGCGGGCCATCCTGCGAGACGCATCTAAGCCAGCACGTGGCCGGGCTTTGAGGGCGGTCCTGCCCTAACTTAGCCCCAGATTAACGTGGACACGCGTGTTTGGAGGAGACCTGGGCCAGCGAAGCAGGCGGCGGCTGCTCGCACCAGCTGGACTGACCCAGCACTGCCGCAGACTCCCCGGGAGCCCGCAGTCCCTCCTGAGACGCCTGCCCCACCCAAGTCTGCGTGCACGCGTGTGCTCACGTGCGTTTTCCTGGGCAGTGGCTCCACGCGGGTATCATGCCTCACGGGCTTCCCCTCCCAGGAAAGGGTAGGCTGCCTGGCCTGTGCCTGCCACCGGGGGTAGGGGGTGGGGTGGAGTGCGGGCGGCCGCCCACCTGCAGTTTGAGGCGGTGGGCCTCGATGGGGATGATCTTCAGGATGGGCAGGTCCACCACCAGCACCTTGGGCTTGCTCTTGACCAGACAGCCTCTCTCTAGGTCCCAGTCCGCGCCTTCCAGGTACAGTCCTGACACAAAGCACCCTAGGGAGGCAGGAAGGGACCGTCACGCAGAGGCACAGGCATGTGTGTCGCACAGACGGGGAGCGTGCCCGAGCCTTCACCACGAGTCCCCTCGGAGCTGAGGGAAACGCCCCTGACGCAGACACTGGGCCCGGAGGGAGACAGCGGTGTCAGCTGCACCGCAGGCCGGGACCCGAGTCGGAGGCAGGCGACGCCCAGCCGAATGCGACGGTCCTGTCTAGCCCATCCGCTCTGGCCCGACCTCAGGGTTTGCAGGGAGGTCACTCGGTGACCCATCCTCTGAAAGGTCTGACGCTGACTGGGGAGTCCACTCCACACAGAAGGAAAGGTGAGCGCGTCCAGGTCTCCCCGACATCACCCAGGACTCGACAGAGACCCTGGCGGAGAAGCGATGTGCCCTGGGCGTGTCCCCCCACACGGCCCGGCCCGCTGCTCCTCCCTCAGAATCGGAGGCGGCACCACGCAGGGACCCCACAGAGACTGCTGCACCTTGTCCTGCCCGCTCAGTCACTTCGTCTGCGTCCTGGAACTTGGTCACTTGCGTGAACAGGGTGGAGCGGTCCAGGGGCCAGCCGTTCCGCCGGCAGGTGGCCTGCACCAGGGCCGTGAGGTAGGATTCCGGGACGTGCAGCCCCGAGAGCCACATCACGTTGGGCTCGCTTTCCACGACCTGCAGAGCAGAGGGGCAGCTGCGTCAGATGTTGGTCAAAGCTGGCGGACCCTGCGCTCACGGTAAAGACACCGTTCACGTTGGGGCCGGAAGATGGTGATAGGGCCCTGGCAGCCCGTTCGGGAAAAGCAAGCTGCACCACCAAATGCAGAGGAAGCACAGATTCAGAAATCCTATATAAGAAAGAGCTAATATGCTAATTAGACCCAACAGCAGAACGACCATCCAGACGACCGTCCAGACAACCTTCTGGATGAAGCCAGGCTGCGAGGGCCGGCCGAGGCAGCCGGGCTGAGCCCCTTGCACAAATTCCGTGCCTTGGGCCTCTAGTAAAACAATAAGACCACAGAAGTGCAGGTCTTCTCCAGGGAATGTGTCATGCCTCGGAGTAAAGGACACAAACCGGGAGCCATAAGGACAAGACAGACCTATCTGACACCACAGAAATGCAGAGCTGTCCTCGGGAAGAAACACCACGAACCAAAGTCTGAGGGCACGTGGCAGGGAAGGGTCCGTTTCCTTGATGTGCTAAGAACCCTTACAAATCAAGTTCCAAAGATGGAGGATTGGATAAAAGTGAAACCAAAATACAAAAAGACAATTCAGTCCTGGCTGGTTTGGCTCAGTGGATAGAGCCTGTGAACTGAAGGGTCCCGGGTTCAATTCCTGGTCAGGGCACATGCCCAGTTTGCAGGCTCGATCCCTAGTGGGGGTTGTGCAGGAGGCAGCCTATCCATGATTCTCATCATTGATGTTTCTCTCTCTCTCCCCCTCTCCCTCCCTCTCTGAAGTCAATAAAAAATATTTTTTAAAAGGCAATTCACAGAGGAAGTACCACAAACTGTGAGATATACCCAGCCTCCCCCTAACCAAACACATGCACATCCGGACAATCACGTCAGTTTACCGGCCGGGGACAAGACGCGCGAACATTCACACCAGCACCGCGGAGAGCACTCTTGGCCGCCTGCTCCCGACCTCCCCTCCTCCGGGCAAGCGTCAGGGGTTAAAGTGCACGGACTCGGGCCTCGTAGGCATGTGCGGGGAGCAGGCTTGAGTGAGCACCAGGACACGGGCCAGGCTGTCGCCTGTGCCGGCAAAGGGAAACCCCGGTGACCACTTGGATGTCCAGCACGGGGAGGCCCCGGGTGCCCGTACAGTGGGCACCCCCAGAGGAGTGAGGCGGGTCTAGAGGGACTTAGATGGATAGGTGCTGAGACAGACTCTCCAGGGAGTAGGCCGAGCTGTGCCAGCGCCTTCAAGGTCTTCAAACAGGAAAAGGAAGAGACACAGATGTGCGGGCAGAGCACCGTCAGCTGCTGGCAGGGTCAGCACCGGGGCGGGTGGGGCGGGGTCCGCAGGGCACCAGCACCCCCTCACCCAGGACGTGTATTGGCTGAAGCGCCGCAGGAAGTAGAGCATCCAGTTCCCGAGGGACTTCAGGGTGTCGGGGGCCAGCTTCCTCCAGATGTGAGGGATGTTCCCGATGAACAGCGACCTGGCCACGTCGTCCAGCTCGCTGCTCATGC
>NW_006294590.1:812887-819762 GCF_000327345.1 Myotis davidii | reverse complement strand
CGCCCAACCGCCTGCCCGGGGAGCAGCTCACCCTCTGCAGCTCGGCCAGGGAGCGGGACATGCGGACCAGCAGCTTGTTGAAGCGCTCCAGCTCTTGCAGCAGCACCACCGATGTCGGGGTGATGCTCGCGCCCAGGTGCCTCCGGACCAGGTCCAAGTCGAAGACCTTGGGCATCTTGTTCTCTATGTCCTTGGCCACGTTGCCTATGTAATCCTCTCGGCTGATGCCGCTGCTCGATTCCCCTAAGGGCAGGACGCTTGTGAGGGAGAGCAAGGCGCCAGGCGAGGGGCGAGGGGGTGGACAAGGCGCCAGGTGAGGGGCGAGGGGGTGGGCAAGGTGGCAGCATGGCGGAAACTCGAGGGACCAGAGGCAGAGCCCTGCCTCACCCTGGGCCCTGGGCGCGCCCCTCCGGGCGGACTACCTGTCTGAGGCTGCAGCTCCAGCAGGTGAGACCACAGGTCCCGGGCGGCCTGCGTGTAATACCCGATCTCGGCGTTGGGGTGGAGACCGAACACCTCGGGCGTGTTGGCCAGCGGCAGGGCCTCGATGGCTTCTACAGCACAGACAGCGAGGTCGCCGCGTGCACCCTCCCTTTCGGACACGCAGACGCCCGCTGCTCCGCGCACGGTTCCAAGTACAATTCTACCCAGTCCGCCCGTCCAGCCCCACCTCCGTTTGTTATGAAATGGCTGTGACCTTCGCGGGGCCACATCCGCCGTCATTCAGGCCAGGAAATCAGAACCAACGCCGTCAGCTCCGAGGCCCACACCCACCCAGCAAGGAGGCCCCCCCACCCCCAGGCGAGGGGACAGAAGAGACAGAAGAGCCCTCACACCGAGAGAGCCAACACCGCTGAGATGTGGGCTCCCTGAGAAAAGACCTGGAGAGACTGCGTCTAGGACACCCACCCACGAAGCGCTCCTTGGGGTCGCCCGCGCCCGCGGGGATCTTGTAATCCACCTCCTTGTTGTGGAAGAAGTGGAAGGGCTGGAAGGTGTCGAAGATGAAGTCCCCCAGGTACTCGTCCATGTAGATGGTCAGGATGCGGCGGTCAAAGCTGTCGATGGCCCGGCCTCCGTACATGACCTGGGGTCCCGGGAGTGAGAACCGGCCGCTTTTGTATTAGAGAAACAGACAAAACCAAACCGCAGAGGCAGCAGCGCTTCCGCCTGGAAAGGTGACGCTGCCGTCTCTCCCACGAGCCTGCACAGCCCTGTCCCCAGATGGAGCTGGCGCCGCGGCATACCCGAGGCGAGGCGGGCACTGCCCACTCCCAGGGACAGCAGCCTCGGGCAGGGAGCGGAGCCGCGTGCGTCCAGGGCTCTTAGAGGACAGACCACTGGGAGTGAGCAGCAGGGTTCAGAGACCCAGGGCCCGGGCAGGAGGAGCAAGGTGAGTCCAGCTCCGCGATAGGTCAGGGCGCCAGGCCACAGCCCCACTCCTGCCCAGGAGGGTCCCCGAGGCCTCCTACCTCTCCAATCAGGTACTTGAGGCTGCCCCACGGGATCCGCGTGTCGCGCTGCTGGAAGGCTTTGGTCAGGTACGTGTTCAGAATCTCCATGCAGACCTGAGGGGGAGGGAGAGAGGGAGGGGGAGGCTCGCTGGCACGCTCCCGCTCCAGGGGACATGGGGAGGAGGGAGGACGTCCGAGGAAATGGGGCCGCGCACCTGGAAGTCGGACTCGTTGAAGTCGTAGTAGACGTTCCAGCCGATCTTGCCGAACTTCCTGCGCTCCTGCACCACGGCGTGGAAGAAGGCCAACACGTACACCAGCGGCTTGAACGCGGGGTGCGGGCAGTGCTCCAGCATCTCGTTCGAGATCTTGAAGTACGTGGCCCTCATGTTGAGCTTCAGCCCGTTGGGCGGCTCCGTGACGACCTGGCAGAGGAGACGGAGGGTGACGGACCCGCAGGCCTGCACGCAGCACGGGAGCGTGACGTGGAGGCGTCCTGGCTCCCCTCTCACTGCGTGGCCGGCGGGCCTCTCCCTGAGCAGCACCGTCTGTGTGAGGGGCCGGGAGCCCTGAGGAGCTGCAGGCTCTTCTCCAAGGCTCCGCCACGTGCTCAGCAGACGCCCCGAGAAGGCCCTGCAGCCCCTGACCGGGGCCTGGGATGGAAGGGGAGAGGAGCCACGTTTCCCTCTCGCTGCCCCAGAGACAGACGCAGAGCCTGGGCGCACTGTGCTCTGGAGAAGAAGTAAATGCGCATAAACCACGCGCAGCTTCTACACGGCCCCGAGGACGCGGGCGGGGGCCTGTCCCAGGGGCAGCCGTGCAGACGGACATGGGCTTTGGGCGCAAGTGGGAGAGGAGGCCTGGGGGCTGCACTGTGGCCGGGGCAGTGCTTCTCTGGGGAGGGAGGGAGGGAGGGGATTGGGAAGGGGTGTATGGAAGGTCCCAATCACATCCGATGTTTGTTTATAACAAACACACATGCACACACACATGTGCACACATGCACACGCGGTGGGTCCGTGGTGTCTGCCGACGCCTGACCTTCAGGGACTTCTGCAGGATGCCAATGGGGAAGCCCTGGGTGGGGTCGGTGGTGAGCCACAGGCGGAAGTCGGGGTGGGGCTTGGTGATCCGCTCCAGGGACTTCTCCAGATCCTTCAGCCACTTGACCAGTAGGTGGCAGTTCTGCAACATCAGCCATTGCCCGCGAGCCACCGCCGTCTCCAGCAGCTGCAGGGCCACCTGCCCACGGGGAGGAAAGGTTGGTGCCCGAGCCCCGCCAGCCTGTGCTCTCCCAGGACCCACCCTAGCCCCCAGAACCAGCAGAGGCAGAACCCCATCTCATGGGGTTCATCCCGGATCCTGTGCCCTGGGCAGGTCCCGCACAGAGCCCCTTGGCCCAGGAGATCCCACAGCCTCTGCTCTTGACCATGTATCAGCCCTGCCACGGGCGGTGACGCTATGACCTGCAGGGGAGCTGAGGGGGCGGAGGAGGGACTGTGAAAGGGCGCTAAAAAAAGCAGCACGCTATGACCACACGCTGGTCCTCTTGCAGCACGCATGGCCAGGCATACTGCCCTCGCCCTCACCCTCACCCTGGCCCTAACTATACCTCTAGAACTAACCCTAACCCTAATCCTAGCCCTGGCCATAGCCCTAACGCTAATACTAACCGTAGCCCTAGTCCTAACTCTAACCGTAATCCTAACCCTAATCCTAAACGAAGAACTAACCCTAATCCTAACCATAGCCCTAATCCTAACCCTAACCATAGCCCTAATCCTAACACTAATCGTAGCCCTAACCCTAACCCTACATGTAGCCATAACCCTAGTCCTAGCCCTAAACCTAATCCTAACTGTAGCCCTAACCCTAATCCTAACAGTAACCCGAGCCATAACTCTAACCATAGCCCTAACCCTAACCGTAGCCCTAACCCTAATTGTAAGCATAGCACAAACCCTAATCCTAACCGTAGCCCTAACCCTAACCCTGACCGTAGACATAACCCTAATCCTAACTGTAACCCTAAACCTAACCCTAACTGTAGCCCTAACCCTAATCCTAACAGTACCCCGAGCCATAACTCTAACCATAGCCCTAACCCTAACCGTAGCCCTAACCCTAATCGTAAGCATAGCACAAACCCTAATCCTAGCCGTAGCCCTAAACCTAACCCTAACTGTAGCCCTACCCCTAATCCTAACAGTACCCCGAGCCATAACTCTAACCGTAGCCCTAACCCTAACTCTAACCATAGCCCTGACCCTAAGTCTAACCCTAACTGTAGCCCTAACCCTAACCCTAACCCTAACCGTAGCCCTAACCCTAACCGTAGCCCTAACCCTAATCCTAACCGTAGCCTGAGCCCTAACCCTGACACTGTTCAAGCACAAGCTCTCAGCTTTGCAGGCCAGAAGCGGCTCGAGCTCATGTCTAGCGGTCCGGATATGTCTCCTCCTTATCAGAGGCCGGCCCCGCTCCTTCCCACCCCCAGTACCTTCTCCTGGCCTTGGCCCATGGCAAGGAACTTGAGGCGGTTTCCCCCAAAGCCAGTTTGCTCGGCCAACTTCATGAGGTCGCTGGCGGGGTCAGAGCCGGGGCTCAGGATGAACACGATGGGCGAGTTCGGGGTGCTCTGCTCAAAGATGGCCTCGAAGCTTATCATCGGGGGCTGCACGTACCTGGGCAGGGCCGCCCCCAGCGTTAGGGGGCTCCTGTCCGACCAGCGCAGTGTCCTCATTCCACCACCTGGGACGTCACCCCACCTCTCAGTGCCACCCGCCTCGTGTGAGGGCCCCATGTCTGCACCCCACTCATGGCGACTGTTTCCTTTTTAACAACAGTGCGTCTCGCACACTGTGTTTCGCTAGGAGAGCGCAGTCACGTGGCGATCGTTACACTCAAAGACGGCGCTCTGAGCTGCTCCCGCAGCTGGCCCACCTCGGCCGCCCGAGGGTGCGGGAGGGGGCCCCACACAGAGGCCTCTCCAGCACCCACTTGCACTTACTTCTCCCCCATGGTGACCGTCACATAGTCAGTCACAGCGCGGTACACCCGGTCCACGCGGAAGCAGCGCAGGATGAGCAGCTTCTGGAAGGGGGTGATGCTGCTGTCGTAGCCCAGGGGGAAGGGGGACTGCTCCAGCGCGTCCAGGTCATACCACTGGAAGGCAGAGGCCCCGTCACGTGGAGACCCGGGAGGGTCGCCACGTGGGCAGCACACGGACACAGCAGTGTGTGCAGCAGCCTGGCTCCCAACACGGGCTGGGAAGAACGTCCAGGCCTCCGCTCCTCCGAGCTGTCCTGTCCCTCCCCGAGCTGTGCCCTTCGGGGAGAGCAGGTCTGCGTCTGAGTCACCGCTGGTCCCAGTGCCCATCAAGCTGCTCAGTGGTATTGCTTGATTTCGGATGAGCCAGCATTCTACCCGGGGGTCAGAGGGCTCCGATTAGATCTGAATGGGCCCCTCCAGGAATATCTCTGTCCCCACAGGTAAGTCTGGAGACTGGCATGGGCAAAAGGAGGGAATGGGGTGGGGGACGGGGCGGCGGGGAAGGGAGTGGGGGGCTCACCTCCTGCCAGACAGCAGGGTGCTTCTCCACATCGTCGGGGAGACTCCCGAAGTCCTCTGAGAACAGCTCCGACAGGAGCATGATGTCCTCCCAGCCCTGGTCGGGCAGCCACGCACAGGGCTTCTTCCGCTTGCTCTTCTCCAGGGAGATGTTTCCTAATCCCCACGGGAGGAGAGTCAGCCGCTGCCGCCGCCGCCGCCTGCCCTGGGACCTCCCTCGCGGGGGGCAGCCCCCTGGGAAGAGGGGGCGCGGGCTCCCTGTGCCGCCCGTCAGGGCAGCTTCAGGCAGAGAGGGGCGGCTCCTGTCAGACCAGCAGGATTTCTGAAGCTGGAAAGGTCAACATGGAACCGAAACAGTCCCAACACGCGCGGCCGGAAGCGGCTCCAGGGCGGCCGGGGGGCCAGCTGTGAGGACGCACGGTCCGCGTGCGCATGCGCGAGTGGTCGAGGCCCACGGTACCTTTCAGGAAGAACTCGAGCTCCTCCTGGGGGACCCTCCCCTCCGCCTGCTCTATCTTGATCGTCATGTTGAAGGAGAAGAGTAACTTGTGCCTCTCAAACAGCCCTGAAGAAGACGAGATGGACACCAACTTTAACGTGGTTTCCAAACATACGCACCTGTGTTCTAGCAGCACCACTCACCACAGCTAAGACCTGGGAACGGCCTAGTGCCCAGCACAGGTGAGCGGGTTAGAAAGCGGTGGTCCATCTACACCATGGGACACTGCGCTGCTGTGAAAAAGAAGGAACGCTTACCACTTGCAACAGCATGGCTGGACCTGGAGAGCATTGTGCTGAGGGAAATAAGCCAGTCAGAGAAAGATAAATATCACGTGAGCTCACTCATATGTGGGATATAATGATCAGCATAAACTGATGAACAAAAATAGATCCAGAGACAGAGAAGCATCAAACAGACCATCCAACCTCAGAGGGAGGGGGGTTGGAGATCAACCAAAGGACTTGTAGCTGCATCTGAGCATAACCCATGGACACAGACGGGGGTGGGGCATGTGCTGGGGGTGGGAGCGGCTGGGGAGAGGCCAATTGGGGGGAAGGAGACGTAAGTAATACTTCCAACAATAAGGAATTTAAATACATTTTAAAAGTCATTTCTAAAATCGAGTTTCTGGCACACAGCGTGCTTCCACGTGACAAAGCCCCAGATGGGGCGGCTGCACTGAGCCCTCCCTGCGTGGGAAGTCCATGACCGAGTACAGGAGACACGGGCTCAATTCCATGTGACGCCTCGTGTGTGACTGTTCTACTACAGCCTGTGGAAGCAGACGGGGCCGGGGAGCTGCTGCCGGCGGGCTGGGAGGTGCGGTGGAGGAAGTACATCCCTCGCAGCTCGCAGCCTCTACTAAGGAGGATGCTACATCCCAGGTTCTTTTCTTAACAGAAGAAATGCGTTCCTGGGGGAAAGTGTCCAAGTCTGTCTGTGATCTGAACGGTGCTGGGCCCGTGTTAGAGGGCGGGCTGCCTACCCGAGCCCTCTAGGAACCGTTTTCCTGCCCCACGGCACGGCTGACTCTGCCCCTCCCACACCCGTGGACAGAGCAGCCCTGAGCCAGGACCGCCACAGGTGCTGTGTCCGGCGGCCCCCCATCACCGGAAGTCGGGGCAGGACGAGGACCCCGGCCGGCGGCATGCCCGGCACAGCTGGCCTGGCCTGAGGGGCGCTCACCTGTGCAGCCGTAGTTGTAGATGTTGAAGGTCAGCGTGTCCATGATGTTTTTGAGCCGCTTCATGAGGATGGAGTCAGGCAGCGACTTCTTCAGCGACAGCCCGAAGACGTCGAGGAAGGCGCTCAGGGAGTACTGGTACATGGTGGTCACCAGCGCCATCTCC
>NW_006294590.1:806377-812840 GCF_000327345.1 Myotis davidii | reverse complement strand
CCGGTAGCCGTCCCGCAGCCGGTCGATGTCCAGGGCCGTCTTCTCCGCCAGCTTGAGCTTCTCCGACACCTGCAGGAAAGGTGCAGGTTGCCAAGGAGACGGGACACTCGCACCCCTAACCAAGGGGACTGTAAACAGGAGGCATAGGGTGGGAGTGGGAGAGGCACAAGAGAAAAAACAAAAAATGACCCGTGGGACGCTCCCAGGGCCCAGCAGGCGACCGCCGCGGCGAGAGGTGGTGGGCACCCGCGGCTCGACCCCACGGCACCTCTCCTGACAGCCCCACATTTCACCTGGAGACGCGCAGCACCCCCATCTCATTCCACACGGGGCTGCACCCCAACTCCAGGACCCATCACACCACATAACACCCCCTGGGCTGTGGATGGTCGCTGGGCGTGGGATTTAATGACTCTCAGGGCCTTCGTGATGGGGACAGGGAACGAGTCCCACGTCCCCCAGGGACTTGACCTGAGCGGACACGAGCCAGACCTATGAGACCACGGGAGCCTGGCTCCCAGGAAGGCAGAGAACAAAGCCAACCGCCGCAGGCCCAGCCCAGAAACGGGAAGGTGAGTCTGGGTGACAGGCTTGGCGTCCTGGATCCAGCCCTGCCTGAAGCTGGCACGGACCGTCCTGCTTTGTAAGCTGATAAACGCCTCCCAAGGGCCTGGGGAGACCTTTCGGACACCCTTCCCCACAGCGCCCCCACAGGGGGGCCATTTCTCATCAGGCAAACTCTCAGGAGACTCAAAGCCCCTGTCCATGAGCACAGGTTGATGTCCTCCAGCCCAAAGCCCCCGATCCCAAGGCCCGGGCCCTGAGCACAGCGAGACACGGTGCGCTCCCCGAGCAGCGGACCTCGGTGGCCTTGGACTTGGTCTCCTCCAGCGTCTGCACCAGCTCCACGTTGTCCAGCATGTTGCCCGTGGAGGTTGCCAGCTCCCGCAGCAGCGAGTCTTCCAGGTCCTTCAGCAGGTTCTTGTTCTCGCTCGTCTCCTGGATGAGATGCTCCCGCTGCTCCTCCAGCTCATGCCTCTCGAAGGCCACCAGCACGCTCAGCAGCTGGTCCTCCAGGCCTTTCAGAGTGACTGGGGGGACACGGGCGGCCTCACTGCTCTGTCCCCCAACAAGCGTGCAGGAGGCTGGCGATCAGCGACTCTCTCATCCTTGAATATCTCTCTCTCCCTCTCCCTTCCTCCCTGAAATCATTAATAATATACATATTTTTAAAAGACGTGACTAAGAGCCTGATGGGGTCACTGAATGAAATGTGGGCCGTGAAGGCCTTGTCTCGGATGGCGGTCTCCCTGGCACCACCTGCATGCCGGCGGCCTGGCCCTTACCGGTGTAATTGATGACCATGGCTTTCCCGAACACGGACGGTGTGTATCGAGGGTTGGCCAGCTTGGTGGTGAGGTAGAGCCGGAAGTTGGAGTCGTAGTCCACTTCCTTGTCGCCCAGGATGATGAACTGCCGGCCCTGGGAGAACTTGATGTTTTTCTCCAGGACGTTGTCGATCACGGGGTCGATGTACTCATCCACGTCGTGGAAGAGGAAGGGCGTTCCGTACTTGATGGACATCTCCAGCAGCTTGAGGAAGTCGGGGTCGTTGAAGGAGGCGACCTGGAGGGCGGGAGGCAGTGCCGAGGGTCAGCCCTGGCCTCACGTGGGGGTGGCCGTGGAATCCAACCAGGAACATTCCGGGAGCAAGGACCAGGAGCAATAGGAAAAGGTCAAACAACGCCAGGGATTTGCTGGCGATTTCAGCGAAGTGACCGGGCCGATCAGTATGAAAACGTGACCACAAAACCCAGACACCTGCACACGGATGTCTGAGCCGCACTAGTCACCATCGCCGAGTGGAGACAAGCCCCTCGTGCCTCCTGGCGGGCGGGTGAACGGGGTGCGGGCACACAGCGGATGCTGCGCGGCACCAACAGGAAGCAGAGGCCCCGCCACAGTGCGGGGACGTGGTGCTGAGTGAGGCCGGACAAAGGCCAGCGACTCTGTGACCCCTTCACAGGGAGATGCAGGGATGGGGGATCCGCAGGACAGGAAATCTGTGAGTGGCCGCCAGAGGCTGGGGTGGAAGAACTGGGGGAGGGTGACGATGCTCAAGGACACAGCATTCCTTTGGGGGCGACAGAAATGGACTCTGCTGGTGGTTACACCACTCGGTGAAGACGTAACACCCCGGGCGTCTGTCTGAAGCGGGTGAACTGCAGCCTCCGAAAGCAAAGCGATGGGACCCTCAGGGGCCAGGCCTTGTGCTGTCGGGGGACGAAGATGAGCAGAGCACGACCTCTGCCCTCAGCTGCTCACAGCCTCAGGGCAACGCGCAGATCAGAGCAGAGTAACAGCCGGGCTTCACCACTTCCTGACTCCACACGGGGCTCAGGCTGGGCATTTCGCTGGGCACTGCTGGGGGCCAGGGAATGCCAGGGAGGGGCATGGGGGCCGTACCCGCAGGTTGTTTTTCTCCTCTTTCCTCTTGATCCAGTTGAGGGCCTGCTGCTGGGGGTCGATGCAGAGGGGGAAGCGGCTGGCCCGGGTGGTGAGGATGCCGTTTTGGACGGAGAGCTCGTCGGGGGGCAGGCCCTGGGAGCCCCACCTGGAAGGGACAGCAGCAGGGAAATCCATTTCTCTTGCCAAGTTCTGAACTAAGGACTAGGGTGGTGGGGTCGGCTTCCCAGAACAACCCACAGTCCCGAGATGGCTGGTCCATCCTCGGGGTCTGGGCGCTGGCTGTGCAGCCCCCCCGCCCCACAGGGGCTGCCCGTGGGGCCCAGCTGGAGGCGCCCCTGGCCTGCGGGCGCGGACACACACCTGCTGATCTCCACGTCGTCCGTGAGCAGGCTCTCTAGGCGGAAAGGCACGCTCAGGGGGATCTCCCGCGCCATGATGTCCTGCTGCCAGACCTGGTTCACCATCTCGTTGCGGAACTCCCAAGTGAAGGCGCCCTCGTAGCTCAGGAAGGCCGCGCACAGCAGGCAATCACCCAGCAGCCGGACACGCCGGTGCATCAGCTCGTCCAGGTCCCTCAGCCACCTGGCGCAGGAGGGCGCTGTGGTGAGTGGGCACCTTCCTGCACCCTCTAAAGAACATTCTAGAACCAACTGGCCCCACTGCTAATGGGGACACAGAGGAAAACATCGATGTGAAAGAGACACATCGATGGGTGGCCTCCCACACATGCCCAGACCAGGGCCAGGGGATCGAGTCTGCAAACCCAGGTATGTGCCCTCAACCAGACTCGAACCGGGACCCTTCATTCCCGACGCCCTATCTATCCACTGAGCCAAACCAGCGAGGGCTAAATCAGACTCTACCCCCGTTTCCAGAGGAGAACGCAGATGCCCGCCCACCTGATGTTCTCCGACCCCAGCCCCGAGATGAGCTTGTCGGCGGCGATGAGCCGGCGCTCCATGATCTCCGCCTCCTCCTGCAGCTTCTGCTTCTCCAGAATGGCCGCCTCGTACTTGGCCCCCAGGGCTTCCAGCTCCCTCTGGATCGCTGCCAGCTCGTTCTGGATCTTCTCCAGCTCCCGCTTCGTGAGGAAGTAGTTCCGCTCCAGCCTGGCCACCTACGGAGACAGTCGCAGGATGGTGGGGAAGCGGTCCATGGCGGCCAGGGCCACGCAGCCGCACCCCGGCTGGCTCCGCCTGCTTCCTAACGAGGTTCATGCCCTTTGGGGTCACCCCTGCCAGGGCGAGACCGTCCTGTGACTGTCTTCCGTAGGTGGCCAGGCTGGAGCGGACCACTGGTCGGCGACCGCAGTCCTCGACAACAACCTTGAATCTCTTTCATCCTGCTCTCTTCACACAAAATTGGTAAATCTTTAGGACACAGTTCCTGCCAGTGCCCATTGGGCCCAGGTGAGAGCTGTCGTTTGTTTATTGGGGAGAAATGTCTATGGGGCTTAAAAATCAGAACCTTGCCGGAATTCTCCCAGCAAAGCAGTGGGCACGTTAACTCTGACTCCAAGTGGGTCCCCCGGCGGCAGTGCTTGTGCCTGACGGACGGGCGATACCTTTTCTCTCTTGGGCTTGATCTCTCTAAAGACGTCGCAGTAGCCCATGACGGCTTCGACGAACTTGAGCATCCCCAGGCCGGCTTTGCTCACAGCCTCCATTTCTTCGATGGTGGTGTTGAGAGTCTTCAAGAGACCTGACGGTCAAAGGCGCCACGGCTCAGTGACGGGGAGACTTGCCCGTGGACAAGGCACGTGACCGGGACCCAGGGTCCCACGGACAGCAGGGTGGGTCCAACCCTGAACATGTTTTGTCAGAGGATGTTTCAGATGTGACGGCACCGAATGTCCCGTCACCCGGGCGCTTCCCTATGGCCGCGGCAGCCCCAGGGGACTCCCAGCTGGGCGCCAAGGCCCAGAGCAGGGGGCTAACGGTTCGCAGGCCATTAGGGGTCATGGTGGCCTCTCCTGCTCCCCCCACCCCACGGCGCCTGGGGTTTCTGGGGTTGGCAGCCTTTGTGCTGCCTTTGTTTGTGTCTAAGCGGTGGCAGAAGTGCGCTGGGTGACAGTGCTGAGCAGCACTGGGGAGAACAGTGGTGCGAGGCACTAGTGCCATCTTAGCAAAGACTGTTCCCCTCCCCCCGCCCCCCCCCTGGGGCTCAGGCCTGCGGGGCAGGCGGGGTGGGCACTCTGTGTGAAGTCAGGGGCTGGCCACGGTGGTGCCGCCCGCCTCCACACCCTCCCCGCCAGGGACCCGCAGGAGAGCTTATGCGGCAAGAGGCACAAGAGGAGAGCTCAGGGGTTAGGCCGACTCCAGGCACCACCAGGCCTGTCGGGAGGCGCAGAAGGTGGCGCTGGCCTGAGTGCCAGGAGACGGGCCTGTCCTGCTTCCCGGGACAGCGCCACCATCTGCCTCCAGAACCCCCTCCATCCGCAGGGCCACGGCCCCCCTGCCTGCGACAAGCCCCTCCTGGCTCTCCATCTGGGCCCCGGGACTGAGGTGCCCGCAGAGAGCGAGCCTGCCTTCCCGCCGCCCACACGCACTTCGGATGTTCTTCACTTGGCCCTGGGTGATGGAGTCGAAGTCAATCTCCATGAGCGAGCGCAGGAAGTTGGGGTCGGACATCATGCCCTTGGCCGTCTTCCAGTTGAGCTCCTTGTAGCCCTTCATGATGAGGATGCACTCGCACACCGTCTGCACCTGCTTTGGCGGCTTCGCGAAGGACCTGGCGGCACGGGAGGCGGTGAGCGCAGCCTCAACGAGGGTCCTGGCACAGGCGCACCTGGAGCTGGGCCTCGGAGCAGCCATGCGTGGGGGCAGGAAGCCACGTCCCAGCGGTACCTGGGCTCCGGGGACGAGCTGCTCCGAGGGCAGGTCTGGGGCCTCACCCTTTGACTGCGTCCCCCCGCCCCCCCCACATCGCCCCCTGGGGGCCCTTTGCTGTCGTTCCAGCGGGTGCTGCCCGGCCCTGAGTGCATTCCCATCGAGAGGACTGACTCACAGAGCACCCCCCCCCCCCACAGCCCGCTCTGGAGCCCAGTCTCCCCGTGGGAGTCAGCCTGGGTTCAAGGCCAGCGGCGCTGCTCCCCACCAGCTGGGGGCCTAGGGCCAGCCACCGCGCCTCCCGGGGCCCCCTTCCCTCCTCTGCAAGAAGACCATCCCTTCCCTCCTCTGCAAACGAAGACCATCCGCTCCGTGGGCCGCGCTCGCTCTGCCACGACAACCGCGCTGCTTTCAGGAATGACGCTGGGGACGAGCCCAGCGGGAGGTGGCCCTGCCCGGTACCTGATCTCGGTCACGTCCGACTTGTCCAGCTTCTGCAGCTCCAGCTTGGCGGCCTCCAGGATGGGCATGACCTCGGCGAGGGCCGTCTCGGCCTCAGCCTTCTCCACCGCGATGATCTTGTTCTGCTCCTCGATGTCCATGGCCTTCTCTTCCGCCAGCTTCTTCTTTTCCTCCGCTGGGGGCGGGGGTTAGAGAGGCCACTGGGTGTGGGGGACGGACCACTGCTACCGAGCCAAAGCAGGGGCAGCCCTTCAGGGTCGTGGCTGGGCCACAGGGGGAGGTGATGCGCGTTGGCCAATACGGTGGCCTCGGGAGTCCCACTAGAATGCGGGTGCTCACGGGACACTAGGTCTCAACCAGGACTGCTGCTCTGACTGACCTCCCGGCCATGTCCCACCCGCTCCAGCCCACGTGACAGCCCCCGGCCTGCCTGCCCAGTGCCCTCCCTGTCTCCGGCTCACTGGGACCTCTCTGCCTTTTCCTCACCCTTTTCCCACGTGCTTTCAGGCCCAGCTCAAAAGCCACTCCCTCACGTGGCCCGCCCACTGCTCCCGTCTCATCGCTCTGTATCTGCTTCCTGGCACGGGCTCGGCCTGGATTGTCCCATCTCCCTGGCGACTGACTGTTGGTTCCCGCCCAGCACACAGCACCTCCCGAGGCTCCCAGGAGGGACACTGGGTCGAATAATGTTCCCCCCAAATGCA
>NW_006294590.1:802825-806263 GCF_000327345.1 Myotis davidii | reverse complement strand
GGGGGGATGCATCTATGACTGAGGAATGCCCAGGCCTCTGGAGGAGGCCAGCCTGCTGTGGGGGCCCCCACCGCGCCCGGCCGCACTCACCGATGGCCGTGTTGGTGACAATCTCCTCCAGCAGGGTCTCGCAGGCGGTGGACTTCTCGGCCAGCACGATCTTCTGCTCGGCCAGCTTCCTGTTCAGCTCATCCAGCTGAATGGAGGCCTCCTTCAGCTTGTCCAGCCCGCCCTCCAGCCGTTTGCACTGAGCTGGGGGCAGAGAGCGGCGTCCAGAAGCCAGGCGGCTGTTCCCAGCACCCGGGCTGGCACACCAGCAGCCTCGCAGCACCAGGCCAACCTGGGCCCGCGGGGAAACAGCCTTCTCATGAAATGTCAAGCATCGCGCGGCACCTCCACCGCCAGAGGTGTTGGGATGGCATCGGCCAAAATGAACTTAGTTCTGAAAACAGCCCTTGGTCTGGCCAAGGGTCACGGCATTTTTGAAAAAGCATTTCCCAACAAAAAAAGCACGAAAGGACTTAAACAAACTCAGGTAGAGATGACCTCTGTGCAAAACTTTTAGGAGCGATTTTAAATTTCCCTTCCCTACCTCTGACTTTTAACCTTTGCACAATGTATACGTTACCTCTGCTTTAGGCTCGTCTTTTTCAATAAGAAATAAATCAGAAACTAGAAGCATCCGCCAGCAGAGCGCACTGCTGCCGCCCAGTCTCTCCAGGACAGGGACACGTAGAGCTGAGCAGGCTCACAGCCCAGCACCGGAAGGAAAGGTCAGGCGGGCAGGCCCCTGCCCACAGGAGAGCCCCCTGGAGAGCAAACCCCAGTTGGGTCTCGCTCCGCCAGGGTCCTGCGCACGCCTGACCTCACTAAGCAGTGCCGCTTACACAAGGTTGGGGTCTGGGTCGCCGTAAATGATGACACGCCTGTAGCACCCGCTCCCAGGCTCACCTATGTTATTCTGGGTTTTCTCGTCCAGCAGTTTCGAGTACGTGTTAATAAAGTCAAGGTAGTTCTTGGGAGTCACGTAGTTGCTGCGCCTCAACTTCTGCAGAAATTGTTTGCTGAATTCACCCACGGATCCGTGCACCAAAACCACATGTTCCACCAGATCTTCTATGTGTTCTTCTGGGATCATCGTATTAGGCCCTACGGAGGGAGGGACGGAAAACGTGCCTCTTCACGAAAGGACAAGAGCAGCTCCTTGAAAAGTGAAATGAGAATTCCCACGGGACCCAGCAATTCCGCTCCTGGCTGTGTCCCCCACAGAAGTGAAAGCCGACACAAACAGATTCTCCGACACTGATGTTCACAGCAGCATGAGTCACCACAGCCAAAGCGGAAGTGACCCAAGTGTCCACCCACGGACGACGGATAAACATGGGGTCCATCCACGCCATGGCACGTTAATCAGCCTTAAAGAGGGAGGCTCGCCCGGAAGCCTGCTACCTGAGAGCAGGCAGAGGGACAAGCGTGTGTGACTGGACTTATGCGAAATACCTAGATCAGGCACGTTCAGGGAGACAGAAAGCGATTCGCGGTGACGGGGACCTGGGGGAGGGAGGAGGACAGATTCGGAGCTGAACGGGCACAGTGTCAGTGTCACAGGAGGAGGAACGTTCAGGACGTGGTGGTGCTGGCGGCACAATGTGAACGTGCTTAATGCCACTGAGCTGTGTGTTTACAAGTGGTTTAAAAGGCAATTTCTATGTTATATATATTTTACCACCAAAAAAGTGATATGAAATGTTTTTGGAAGAACAAGAGCCATTGTCATTGCTGGTGGCCCCGCCGGGCCTTGGTGCTGATCCACACTCCGCAAGGCTCCTTTCCTGGCCTCTCCCACCACCTGCACTCCTCACAACAGCGACTAGTTTGCTGACTAGGTATTTACAAGGTGACACTTTATTTATTGACTCCTAGTTGCTAATCCTCTCCCGAGGATCTCTCCATTGATGTTTAGGAAGATTGGCAGGCTGAGCGGCTGAGTCTCGACCTGTGAACCAGGAGGCCATGGTTTGATTCTGGTCAGGGCACATGCCCAGGTTTCAGGCTCGATTCCCAGTGTGGGGCATGGGGAAGGCAGCCGATCCATGATCCCTCTCATCATTGAAGGTTCTCTCTCTCCCTCTTCCTCCCTTCCTCTCTGAAATCAATAAAAATATTTTTTAACACATTGCGGACGGATTATGAGAATTCTCGTTTCATATTACAGTGTTTTACAAAGTCTCATGCTTTAAAATGATACTAGCTTGTAACAAAAGAACATGTAATAAATAACTTCAAAATGCAATGGTTATTTAATTTTAAGGCGTGCCTTTAACATTTATGTAAAATGCTTTTTGTACTCATTGATAGAAGCTTATCTGACCACTGGGTAAAGCTAGCAATAAAACTACGGGTCCACCATGTGTTAAAAGAAGGCGGTGACAAACTTAGTTATACCACTAACGTGGTCCCCGTCTTAGCTCCCACTTACCTAAAAATGACTTGGCGACCGCATGCAGGGCCTGGGGCGGCCAGGGCATGAACCAGTCAATGCCAGTGTTATTCACCAGACCTTGAAAGCAGAGAAATAGAGGGTCGCTGTGCAACCCGGACCCTCAACACCGACACATCTTCCGTCCCCAACAAACAGGTGCCCGAGAGTAACTCAGCCGCAGCGGGTTGTGCGAGCCCAGCACTGCTGACACGTGGGCAGTCTGGGCACCAGGCTGTCTGCAGCCCCCTGGCCTCTCTCGGTGGTGTACCTGCCAGCCCAGCGCTGACAACCCAGCGTGCCCGAGGGCACTGCACCTCCCACAGGCTGGCACGATTCTGGCACAGGGGAGGCAGCAGAAGTGCTGCTGAGCCCACCCGGGGCCTCGCCCTGGGACTGTGAGCATGTCCTGCTGTAGGACATCATCCTCCCTCCCGCCGGGGACAACACGCACGGGCGACACCTGCTGGCCCCACACTGCACAGTCCGAATCCCAACCCACGACACAGTGTTTCACTTGCTGGTGGAGCCTCAGGCCGTGCATCGCTCCCCGAGGCACAGGCCCTGCTGAAGGAGGCGCACGGATCTGCAGGCTCAGCCGAGCGCACCTGGGAAGTTCCGGCACCAGGTCCTCAGGGCGTCCCCCACGGGCGACATGCCCAGGACGATGTGCAGGTTGTTGGCACTCTTGTTCACAAAGTACTGCCACACGGACTCCTTGGCCGGGCTGACCCCCTGCTTCAGCGCCTCCTGGTCAATCTGACCGAGGATGGTCTCCTTCTCATCTTCGGCGAAGAGTGCGGGCACTATGCCTGGGACAAGGACAGGCGGGTTCCCCAGGGCCGGGAGTCCCTCCGGCCCCGAGCACACGGAGCACAGGGTCCCGGGAAGAGTCCAAACCGCAACTCGGAGACCCAAGGCTCACCCTTCGAGTCTCAACCTCCTCACTGTGAAGTGGG
>NW_006294590.1:802047-802699 GCF_000327345.1 Myotis davidii | reverse complement strand
TGTCGTGCCCCCCCTCCCCCCCGCGGCGCGGCCGGGGGGCGCCGCCGGCACCTGAGGTGAGCATGTTGTTGATGAGCTCCAGGAAGCCCTCCTCCACCACCTGCGCGTCCGTGAACAGGAAGATCGTCGTCTTGTTCTCAATGCCCAGCCGCAGGTACAGGTTCTTCAGGTCTTCCCGGAAGTTGTTCTCCGAGTAGCCGCGGCTCAGGAGGATCTCGAACACCTGCCAGCACGGAGCAGGGCGCTGCGTGGGACCGCGAGCGCGAGGGGGGGCAGCTCCTTGACGCGGAACTCGCACGTCTGCAGGGACTGCCAGGGCGAGAGCCACCGGCGAGGGGTGAGCCAGGGCCAACCAGGTGACCAGGCCGTTGAGTGAGAGACGCGGGACAGAAAAGCAGTCACGTCCTTTTGTCAAACAGACGAGATGGGCACTCAGCCTGCACACGGGGGAGGGGTGTGCGGCGAGCACGGGGCCACGCGGGGCTGTGAGTGTGGGAGGAAGGGTTGTGAAAATGAGTCAGTTGAGTTACAGGGAGGAAAGGCAGGCAAGAAACGAGGAGGCAAGGAAGGAAGCCAAGGACGAGCGAGCAGTAAAGGGAGAGGGAACGGCACCAGCGCCGCCCCGACGTGCGTGCCCTCAGGTGAGCTCCCT
>NW_006294590.1:791991-801917 GCF_000327345.1 Myotis davidii | reverse complement strand
CCCCGACGCCCACCAGCAGCGCGTGGCCGCGGTCCAGGCGGATGATGCGGTGCACGCGCGTCAGGTGCTCCAGGGCGTCGTCGAACAGCACCAGGTCCATGCGGGTGTTGCTCTCGTTGTACTCCTCCAGGATCTCCTGCGGGACCGTTCAGAGGGTGAGGCCGGGCTCCCTCCTGCTGCCCCGGGGGGACGAGGAGTGGAGGGGACACTCCTCTCCGTGCCTGAGGGCTGAGGAGTGAGATCACGTGGGTTTAGGGGCCTGAGTCCAGCATTCACGATGGAGGCTTCCATTGCTGGCTGGTGGTGGAGCCCACGCTGGTTGCAAGGCTCCACTCGGGAGAGTGGTTCCCGAACCTGGCGATGCACCTGCACCCGGGGCCTCCCTGGCTCGATGGAGGGACTCTCGGGGTGAGCCGAGGGGTCTGTTTCACACACTCCTCCGGTAATTCCCACGCCCCCCAGGACACGGACACGGCCGGAGGGACACCAGCCCCGCCCGCACCTGGAACAGAGCCTTGGCCGCCTCGTAGTCCTGGATGTCTTCGTAAATGCGCTCCTCCTCCTCGTGCAGCGCCATGCGGAAGTCCCCGAACAGGATGGGGTTCCGCATCACCACCTCCACGTCGTCCTTGAAGTGCTCCCTGACCAGGTCTGATATGTACTCTTGCACCTGCGACAGGGGCCAGTAACGACCCACCCCCCGCACCGCGCCCACACTGACGGGAGAGGCACAACCCGGTCCTGCAGGCCGTTCCCTCCCAAACGCGACCAGGCGCTCACTGGCCCACCCTCCTCGACGCCAGCCTCTATCTTCAGTGTCTATTCGCTACATAACAACACATGGGGCTTTCTGCTCCACCTCCCCCACCCCGGGACCCGCGGGCCGGGCGGCATCTGTGTGGCTCTGAGCACGGACCAGCTCCTTGTCGTCTTCGTTGATCAGCCGGTCATGGAAGACACGCAGGCACTCGTTCCTCCAGACTCTCACCATCTGGGCCACCGTCTGGAACCTGCGATGGAAGGGCCGCCATCAGCCACGAGGCATCGCAGACGCGGGCTGAGGCTCCTGTCTCGGTGAGTTCCCGGGTGCGGAGAGGACAGCCTCCCTGTGGGCCTCCTCGCCCCTCCCGCTGGGCTCACAGGAATGGGGCTAACCACAGCCGGCACGTTCCCTGTGAAGAGCGTAAGGTGGTGTCTAGAGCGCGCCCTCCGGGAGGGAGGAGAAGGCGCTGTCTCTAAAGGACGCACGTGGCACGGGATGCGCACCCGCCGGCTCCGCGGCTGGGACCGGGATCCACAACCAGCATCGGCCCAGCAGCGCCCCCTTCTCAGAGCAGCTCCTTCCCGCCCGGACCCGACTTCCTCTGGACTCCGGCAAAGAGCCCTCACGCCGCCCCGAACGCCTGGAGCGGCCCGCTCCTGAGCTGCCAGTCCGAACCCCACGAGGGCGCCAGGTCTGTCTGGGCTGGTGTGGAGTCCTTAGCCCGTCTATAGGATGCGGACTCATCATGTGACTCTACGCTTGCAGATCCATGTGAAGTGTTCATTGGTGCAAATACATACACACACAGATACACGAAATAAAAATAAAGAAAATACACAAGCCCAGTGTGACGGAGAAAACGTGTGTGACCAGCTCACATCCTCTGTGCTTGCTTCTCCCAAAGACACACAGCTCACCGACTTCAACTGCCAACGGTCCCGTGGCAGCAGCGAGAGGAACACGGGCGCGTTCAGACGGGGAGTGGGGACTAAGAGCGAGAGGGCAGCAGAGCGGTCGACCCATTCCTGTCCCTCCACCTTCGACCCAAGGGCGGACGAGGCGGGGTGAGGTAAACCAAGGCCCTGAGCCCACTGTGCACGGGCTGACGGGACGTGGCGCCGAGTCCTTGTCCTAAAGGAACAGCAGAGCCCCGGTTGCGCACATGCCGGCGAGACACGCTGACTCACCGCTCGGGGTTGGTGAGGACCAGCCCGTGGAACACCCGCGAGAGGTCGCGCAGGTTGAAGATGTAGTGGAACTTGGACGGGGTGGGCGGCAGCTCCTGCACGATGTCCGTGTAGAGCTGCAGCGTGCAGCGCGTCAGCCTGTCGCTCACGGCGATGATGCTCTCGTGAAACACCTAGAAACGGGGAGGCCCAGTGTCGGTGGTGGATGGTTAGAGGCACACGTGGCCCATCCACGCGATGGAGCATCGCTCGGCCGTGAACAGGAACGGAGCCCTGCCAGCGCACCGTGCGGGGAGCCGGAGCACACGGTGCCGGGGAGCAGACTGGGGGCTGCCAGGGCAGGAGGGCGGGGGAGGGGGTGGAAACCCCTAGAACTGAGCAGTGAGGATGGCTGGAAGCCACTGTGAACGGACTAAAGGCCGCTGAATGATGTCCGTTCAGATGGTTCGGAGAACTAATCTTCGTGCCGTGAGTTTCACCGGGATTTTTTAAGAGGAGATAAAAGTTATCACAGAGAAACCCATTGTCTGCTTCTGGGGCCCCCGTCACTCTGACAAGTCCGCACGGGGTGAACCACCCTCAGTCTGGGTTTTGCGGGTGCAGACTGTGCAGTTTGGAAAGCAAGTGCCTTCAGGTGGGGCAGGAACAGGCCCAGTGCCCACCGGTCCTGCTGAGCCCCGGCCGTCCCTCAGATTCGCCTCCTGGCGGGCCCTGAGGACCCTGAGTGTGGGGCCGTCAGAAGGGACGGGCCAGCCGAGTAAACGCATGGGCTGCACTCGTGGGGACAAGCCGTCAGCAGGACAGCAGCAGTAACGCAGCCACTGGCACCTGCGGTGAGGGCGCCCGGAGCTCACGGCACCTGCAGCACAGCGTGGGGGCGGCGCCAGCACCGAACCCGGGCGATTCGCTGCTGTAACTCAAGGCCACAACCCAACTCCCAGGGCCGAGGCGCTTCGGCCTCTGAGCCCCTTTCCTCATAAAATACCTCCTTTTATGAGCGCGCGGGTGTGAGGATGCATACAATGTGGGCTGATCACACTCATTTCCCTCCTGGTTTTGAAAGAAATAACACGTTCACAGGCCCCGAAGAGCACCGTGGGCGGCCGGCCTCGTGCCGAGTGCACACGTCGCCCACGCCCTGCCCCACACGAGGCCGTTAGCTAGACGGCGAGGACAGCGGTTACCGAGGTGTGGCCTCTCAGGATGGAGTAGTAGATCAGGTGCAGAGACATCTCCGAGGGGAACGGCACGTTGAAGACGCTGAAGAGCGAGAGGAACCGCGGGTCCACCTCGTTGCGGCCGCCCCCCGCCTTGCCCATGGCCGCGACGAAGCCGAGGTCTCGGATGCTCTTGCAGTTGAGCTCCTTGCCGCGGTCGTACAGGAAGCCCTTCTCCAGCAGCAGCTTCAGCAGGGCGATGGGCTGCTGGGTGCCGTACTCGTCCACCTGGGGTGCAGAGAAGACGGCGACGGTGCCATCGCCTCGGCCCCCAGCACGCGGGGCCGCTCCACAGGCTGCTCGGCGTTGGCAACTGCGCAGGCATTGGCCACGGCGCCCCCGAGGCCAGGCCCGTGGGGCGGGGCCCGCAGGGTGTGCTCCTCGCCACGCAGCGCCGATGCCACAGGAGCTGCTCAGTAAACACGCTGACTGAATGGATGGGCGGAGAGACATGTGGATGGATGCATGTGTAGAGGGACAGATGGCTGAGTGATAAAGGAATGGCTAAGTGGGTCTGTGGGTGGGTGCATGGACGGATGGATGGCTAATAGGTAGATGCATAAACAGATTCATGGGTGGACAGATGCATAGACGGATGGATTGATGGGAGGAGGAACAGACACATGGACAGATGTACTGATAGGAGGATGGACAGACACATGGACAGACGGACTGATGGGAAGATGGACAGATGCATGGACAGACGGACCGATGGGAGGAGGGACAGATGCATGGACAGATGGACTGATGGGAGGAGGGACAGATGCATGGACAGACAGACCAATGGGAGGATGGACAGATGTACTGACGGGAGGACGGACAGATGCATGGACAGACGGACTGATGGGAGGAGGGACAGACACAGGGACAGATGGATGAATCCTGCTTTGAGCAAAGCCCTTCCGGAAGGCAGGCTTTCGGGAAAGGATGGTGCTGCCTAGGTGAATACATGTGCAGCCCAGGACTAAGCAGCTTTGCCCTTCTCAGGCTCGCGCTCCCATCCCTGGTAAACCTGGAGGGACTCTGGGGACGTGCCTGCCCGCAGGCCTCCATGTACGGGGGCCGGGACCAGCGTCGTATGAAAGCACAGCTCATTGGAAACACCTGCTCAAGCACACGCTAGAGGGAGCCGAGGAACCCCGTCCCTGCAGACAAGCCCCTCGAAGAAGAACAGCCCAGGAGTCCCCAGAACTGTGCCCTGCGCATGCAGAACGAGACAGGTCTCCTCACACGCGCTGTCACCATGCATGTGCGCACACACACACACATACACACACACGCACACCAGCGCACGGCCCCCCCTCCCCGCCCCATGAACTCCCACGACCTTGGGCATATTCATGTCGTCCATGAACACCAGCAGGCGTTTTCCCATGGGGGGGCCGTAGGTGTCCTTGGTCCGTTTTTCCACGTTTGCTTCTAAATTTCTCTGGATGTCCAGGGAGGTGGTGCGGGAAGAGAAATTGACCATCAGCACAATCTGAAACAGGAAGAGAGGGTTCCAAACGATAAACCATAAGCCACCGCCTCTTTCACCGACGTCACGGTATCGGTGGACCTGCCTCCATAAACCAGGGTGTCTGCACTTCATCCACTTTAAGTGGGAGCGGGGATCTGGCTTCCCTTGGGGACAACGTGGCCCAGGGCTCATCACCTCCGAAGAGTCACTGAATGTCTGAGGCCCCTTCTCCTCGGTGGGTGCCGGGCACTCCACAGGGCGGTGCGAGAGGACACGCACAAGACAAAGCGACGTTCAAGTGGAGGCTCCTCCCTTCCTGCCGCGTGTCAGGCCACGCACGAGCCATGGACAAGCTCTGGAGCCTTCCTCGGGCCCAACTGCCAAGAGGAAGGGGAGGGCGGCCCCGGACCCCGTGTGCCCAGGGACTCGGGCCTCTGCTTCTCAGAGAATCACTGGGAGTCAGGCCACTGATCAGTAGTCCCCAGGCTTCGGGCAGCAGAGTCGCCAGCGGGCTCGTCCAGGTGGAGGAGCAGTGCTCAGGGGACGCTGCTGGACTGGAGGACCACGGCCTCAGATGGACCCTCCAACCGAGGTGCCCCGAGCACATGCGCACACCAGCTCCCGACAGCGACCCTGTGCAGAGTGCCTGTCGGCCCGTGGGCCCCCGCAGCCGAGTCCCAGCAGAGGGCACTGCGGAGGTGGCTTCTGAACGCGCCTCCCTTGGCCTGACCCACAAACCTGCAGCTCGGGCTGCGAACACCCCTTCTGTGCCCCCCCAGGATCGCTAACCCGTGCTGCATGCGTGGGGTGTGAGCGAGCCTGACCCGCTGCGAAGGCGCTGACCCGCGGCCACCTCCAGGCTGGGTCGATACAGGAATCACTTACGTTAGTCTCTTCGCTCAGGTTTTTGAGGAAGTTCTGGGTGGTGGCTGTCTTCGAGGTGCCAGACTCGCCGACCAAAAGAACGGGATGCTTGATCTTGACCATGCGCTCCAGCATCCAGGCCGTGCGGGTGGTGTCCACCGTGTGAACTGCGGGACATCCGGGGGGAGCGTCAGGGACACGCCAGGGGGCGAGCGCCACGGGGCAGGGCCTGGTTCTCACTCACCCAGGATCTCAATGAACCTCCTCTCACGGGAGTGCACGTACTCGGGCACCAGCCTGCTCCACGGGATCCACCGCTTCTGGGCGGGATCGAAGTGGAAGTCGTACAGGGTGGGGAGCTGAGCTGCAGTAAACAACAGTCCACGCCACTCGGGTCACAGACATGGACACGCACCATCGGCCCCGGAACACGCTTGCCATGAACTCACGCCACTGGCTCCCGGGACAGCGGCTTCCTTGAGAACTTCCGACGCACCCACCCCCTCCCCACACAGGCAACCAGCCCGGGGAGCCGACCCCCTCACTCTGCACACACACTGCGCGCCGCGAGCCAGCGCTGCCCGGCCCCTGGGCAGACACTTGCTGAGCCCCCTCCCTGGGATGCAACAGTGGGAGGCCGCCCTGGTTCCTAGAGCAGCTGCTGGTGGGCTGGGTGGGGAGAGAGTGGCAGGTCAGCAGGCGACTGGGTTCCTACCTGGCAGCTCCCCGGGCCGGGCCCACACCTCGTCCAGCTCGGCAGAAGGCAGGGAGGCGAGGCGCTTGATGCACTCGTCGAACCGGTTGCGGCCGAAGTCCAGCAGGCAGGCGCCCAGCGAGCAGTACAGCGCCTCCAGGAAGAAGCACTCCAGCAGGTCGGGGTCCTCTATCTCCCCTTCGAGGAGCGCGTCCAGCACCTTGGTCAACTGGGTCACCTGGTGCACAGGAAGTGCCCAGTCAGCATGGAAACCCCCCACGCCCAGCTTTGGCCACGGACCGGGGCCCCAGGCTCTTGAGCGATGGAACACGCCGCGTCCGGGCTCAGCCGGAGGAGCCTGCCTCGCGCAGGACCAGCCTTATGCGCGGGCTCGTCCTCACCATGTTCAGGTTCGTCTGCGGGACTATCATCTTCAGCTTCTCTCCCTGCCTCCCGTCCACAATGCCCTCCACGATCACATCTATGAGGTAGGGCACGTACTTCTCAAAGAGGTTCTGCAATTCGCTCTGCTCCACCTGCAGGGGGCAGAGTTCCAGGCATTCCCAAGGGCTCCCGGGAGGAGGTGGGGTAACAGGTCCCATCCGACAGAAAAGGGGCTCCTTATCTCAGAGCTCAAGTGATGAGGCCATGGTCACCGCGTGGCCATTGGCCATGATGGGCATGCACAGAGGTCCGTGGCTCTGCCCCTTCATGCACCATGGCCACTTCCATGCCACAACGGCAGAGCTGAGTAGTTACACAGGAAACCATACAACCCACCACGACTGAAATGCTGGCCTGGTACCCTTTACAGGAAAAAGAACAAACATCAACCCCAGGTCTAGATGAGCAAAATCATTACTCAGCTCACGGCTGTGAGCTACCTGGGAACCCAGTAAGTGTGTCTTGATGTTTCCATCTGATTTATTGGAAACGTGAAGTGCCTAAGACTATGAACCACAGGTCCCGGTCAAGGTCATGGCCTTCAGCGACACCCTCCGGGGCTATGCGAGCCCAGCCAGCCACCAAAGCTAACGAGGAAGCTGGCGTCAGAAGCGACTTCACCTTGTTCTGTATTTGCTGAAGCCATTTCTTCCAGTAGGGCTTGTACTTCAGGTTCTTGGGGTCCACGTAGACCATTCCACAGCGGGACACGGTCGCGGGGGAAGCGTACTGCAAGTCTCCCACCTGGAGGAGGAGGAGGGCTCACAGCTGCGAAGCCACACGCAGATGAGCAGCGCTCACGCGGCTCCCATTGAGCACTGAGGGTTATCATGGAGATTAAGGTCGCCGATGCATCACCTTCTAAAATGTCCCATTACTATAAAATTAATGTGAAAGTTAACAGGCTGTGGAATATCTGACAACAATAAAAAAAAGTATAAAGAGGGAAATAGCTTAATCTCAGATCCCACCACCAAGAAACAGACATTACTGTGGAGGACTTGCTTTTCAGTCTTTTTTGGTTCCTGTTTAACATAGCTGACGTTGGGTAGTATAAACCGTGATAACTATGCACCTAGAGCAGCAACATTAACACGTATCCCCCTTTCCACGGACAGACGCAGCTCTCTCTGCCAACAGGACCACGGCCGGCACAGACAGGCTGGAATGGCCGTGGCCACAGTGGGAGCAGGTCCCAGGCCCACAGCTGTGATGCAGACTCAGGCTGTGACAGCAACTTTGAAAAACGAATGAAGGTAAGATAAGAGCAAATAGTGTGGGAGAAAAAGCAAGGCAATGACAAACTCCAGGCAAAAAAAAAAAAAAAAAAGTCTCTAAAAGAAAGTCAATGTAATCAGTGTCAGTGACTCTCAGTAAAGACAACGGTTCCCACAGGCATGTGAGTGCCGCCTGCCGTGTGACTGACTGAGCGATGTCGTGTTCTGAGCGGGAGCTGATGGAATCGGTCAGCAGGTGACTATGTGACCTGAAGCTGACAGAGGAAGAGGAGCTGGCTAAGTGTGTACTTACAGGCACCAGGGGACCCGTCAGAGGAAACACGTATGTGCCCTACCTGGTTTTGCCCAGGGGTCAGAGCATCTGCCCTTGGACTGAAGGGTCCCGGGTTCGATTCTGGTCAAGGGCATATACCTAAGCAGCAGGCTCCCTGGCCTTGGGTGGAGGCACGTGTGGGAGGCAACCCATCGATGTGACTCCCTCACATCAATGTTTCTCTCTCTGACTCTCCCTCTCCCTTCCACTCTCTCTAAAAAAATCAGCGGAAAAAAGATCCCCCGGTGAGGATTAACCAAACAACAACCCCCCATAAAAAAGAAGACCCAAGCGTACGCAGCAGCCAGGGCTGAGATGCAGTGGAGAGGGGGAGGGGAGGGGGCAGGGCATAGAGTGTGCTCAGCACGCACTCTCCTGCCTGCTCTGAGCTTCTGCAATCACCGAGCCTTAGTCCTGCTTTAACGAACAGCAAGACTTCTGTCCGAGTGAGCTCTCTGCCACTCGCCTCGAAGAGCAGGGCACAGTGTGCCTGCAGCCGGATGCGCTCGCCGTTGGCCAGCGTCAGCAGCTTGTTGTCATCCATCACGGAGTTCATGTTCTCCACCCACAGCGCGTCCACATCGCCGTCAAACAAGATGTACCTGCAGCGCCGACCAGACGTGAGCCGTGAGCCCGAGCCCGGGTCCCAGCAGCTCCCAGCCCTGGGGCCTGGCGGAGCGTCCCTCCCCAGAGACTCACTTCCGCTCCTTCTTGTCCGTCGGCTTGTTGATCTCCCTGAAGATGTTGGACAGCACGCCGTCCGTCCAGTCGCGGGTGCTGGGGTCCAGGATGCCGTAGAGCTCTATGACGCTCACGGCCTTGGGGTTCAGGATGTACAGCTTGGTCGTCAGGCCCAGCCTAAGTCAGAGGAGAGGCTCGGGGGGGCTGAGCGCATCGGGACTAGATGCTTCGATCTGACCCGGAATTTAAAATGCGGTCCACACCCTCCCCTGGGCTCCCACTCCTTGCGAGGCAACTACCTTCCACCAGAACCATGGCCCCAGCACAGGGAAGTCCACACCGGAAGCCTGGCTGTGCGTTCCGGGGACAACGGGAGGCTCATGTGTACACACACGTGTGCTTGCCCTGTAAACTGACAGCGATAACCGAGGAATGACACGCAGGGTGCTGGGCACGACCCGCCTCCGATCAGGAAGCCCCTGCGCTCTGGTTCCTCCCGTTAGGGCTCAGACCAGCGATGAGCGTGAAAGTCACCAAGATGCCCGGCTCAGCCCGGGCCCTGCTGCCGTGTCGGCAGCACCGAGGCCCTTCTAGAATCCAGCCCCGCTGAGGACACGGGGAGAGGCGCCAGCCCATTCACTAGGAGACATCAGGCCACCGCAGGTCCGTGACCTTGAGGAAGCGACCTTAGGAGTACGAGGTCACTCTCCCACCAGCGCCTGCAGGGCTGGCGGCGACGAGACCTGTGGGGAGGGGACTCTCTCTGGTCCCGCTGATGCCCTAAGTGTTTCTAATGCAGGGAGGCCTGGCTGACACCTGAACACCAAGAAAACATGACTAAGTTACCTTTTGAAAGAGCCTCATACGAGAGTCTGTGAAACACTCAGTTCACAAGCAAACCATTCAGTCTGAGGCACAGGAGTCACTGATCGCCCTCTAACACGGTAAATAACCCGGCAGTGAGACAGGGAGGTGCGACGAGATTAAAGGGGTGTTTGGGACAAGTTTAACCGGCCCGGGAATCAGAGTGCAATGAGGGGCGGCAGCACCACCACCTTCCCACGTC
>NW_006294590.1:790565-791967 GCF_000327345.1 Myotis davidii | reverse complement strand
CCCCGCAGGGCATACTCACTTGGTCTGCGCCTGGCACAGGGTGTTGATGACCACGGACTTGCCCCCTCCCGTGGGCCCCACCACCATCGTCGTGTGACGGGTGAGCATGGTCTCGTACACCTGAATGACTTTATCCACCTGGGGACAGAGTCGCAGCTGAGTTAAAACACATCTTAAAAAGAAATAGCCCCACTGAGCTATGATTCCCACACTATTCAATTCATCCAATGAAAGTGTACACCTCACTGGTACCGAGACATCCACAGGCTGGGAGGCTGTAGCACACGCACGCTCACCAGCCACTCCCCCAAGCCGCTCCTCCCGCCGGCACCCACTCCTCCTCCGTCCCTACAGCAATGCCAGCTGACCTTTTCGGTGTGATTCGGGTGGGGGGGAGGTGGGCTGGGAGAGAACATTAGATGGTTGGACCCCCCAAAAAATACTTAAGTTCTCTGATGACATTATGCCCAAAAAACCCAAGATCAAAAAACCCAGACAGTGGTCCATCCACACAATGGGATTCTGTTCAGCCTCAGGAAGGCAGTCCTCATGCCTGGGAGCACAGCACGAATGCACCGGGGGCCTCAGGCCGAGGAAACACGCAGACACAGAGGACAGAGAGGGGTGAGTCCGCGGGAGGAGCTGAGGGGCAGGCGCCTGGACAGGAGGCAGGTGGCGGGTCCCGGGCGGGGAGGACGGGAGTCGCTGTTTAATGCCACAGCTGCAGTCGGGAAGGTGGAACAGCGTGGAGACGGTGGCGGGGTGGCCGCGCAGCACTGGGATGTGCCCAGGGCCCGGACTGGACCCTGAGTGGCTCAGAGGACACCTGCCCTAGCACCTGCTTGGCCACAACTAAAGGAAATAACAACAGAGAAAGGAAGAAGCGTGGGCTCTCGGTCAGCCCTCTACCTGGACCGGCAGGACCACGAAGCCGTTCTCCTCGAACACTTGCTCGACCGCGTCGTTGAAGCTGGGGTAGCGGACGCGCGGGCAGTCCAGCCCGGGAAACAGGTCGGAGATCAGGCCGAGGAACAGGGGGACGTCCTCAAAGACGAACTTGGGCAGGTTCATGTCACGAAGCGCCCGCATCAGCACCACGTCCTAGGCGGAAGGAACACAGACGTCTCGGGTGTTTCCCAAAGCCCGGGCTGGTCCAGGAACCCTCGCACAGAACGGGGGTGGCGCCGCACACCGCGAAGCGAGCGTACAGCTGCCATGCAGACACAGAGCGCTGCCCCGGGAGGCGCGGGCGGCGCTGACAAACTGCCTCCAGGTCGGCTCCGTGTAAGGAAACCCGGCCGCACCTCTCGCGCTACCGCGAAGGCGGCAACACGCATGTCCCGGCCTTGGAAGAGCTGCTGGTCCCGGCCTGCTCCCGCCACCCTGCACTGACTGCTGAGGC
>NW_006294590.1:788229-790453 GCF_000327345.1 Myotis davidii | reverse complement strand
GACCCTGCACTTGCCCTTACAGCGACCAGGCCAGTTAGAAGCAGACAGACCACATCAAGGCCGCTAAGACCGAAACTGAGCCGCGCGGGCGCGTCGCTGCCCGGCACTGGGCACTCAGGCGGCCCCACCTCTTTCAGCTCCGAGGAGCCTCTCTTCAGCTCGCCCGCCATGACCAGCACCGACTTCAGGGCTCGGAGCCCGAAGTCGTAGTGATGCTGCTTGGAGAGCTGCTCCCGCGCCAGCTTATACAGAACCGTCATCTTCTTGGCCAGAGTCTGCGGGAGCGAAGACGGTGAGAAATGAAGGAAAGAAGGGACCCACAAGTGTCCACATGAAAGCTGGTCCGCAGGCTCAGCCGCCTGTGCAGGACACTAGAGGGTCCTTTGCCCTCCACTGCGACACGTTAGGGGCTGGCTCAAAAGGACGCCAGCCTTGCCCGGGCGGCGTGGCTCGGAGCTGAGCGCCGACTTATGAACCAGGAGGTTGCCCGGGTTGTGGGCTCCGTCCCAGTTGGGGTGCACGAGGCAGCCAATTGACGACTCTCACAACTGCTGTGTCTCTCTCCCTCACCCACCTCACGCGCGGGGTGTGTGTGTGTGTGTGTGTGTGTGCGCGCGCGCGCGCGCTCACCTTGGCCCAGAGGAAGCCCTCGGAGAAGAGCATGATCTCACAGATCTGCTGCAGGTCGGGCACGATCACCACCACCGGCCTGAAGAGCGCCTTCACCGACTCGGGCAGCTCCGTGCGGCCCGCGTAGCCGGGGTTCATGGTGATGAAGATGCCCATGCGTGAGTCCAGCGAGATCTCCTGCCCTTCGAACTGGAGGACAGGACGGGGGGTCAGACGTCCGGCCTGCCCACCGCAGGGGAAGTCCCTGGGCACCAGGCAGTCCTGTGCTTGGAGCCTCTGTGTATGGGCACAAGCCTCAGCCGCCCCCATGCTGATCGGAATCCAGGGTCTGAGAGGTGGGAAGGGGCGCAGCCTGGGGCTGACCCAAGGGCTGTGTAACCCCCAGCCGTCACTAAACCTCCTGGTGTCCTTTGCTGCAAGGCGGTGGAGACCCACTGGACGACACACGGGGGGGCACCCATTCATTCATGAGTGGTCACCCTTCCCCACCCACCTCTCCCCACAGCTTCCTGCCTCAGCCTGTCCAAACTCCGCCTGCTCCCCCAGGCGCCCCGGCACCCACACCCTGCACACGTCTCTCCTCTCAGTCTCTTCGGCCCGTGGCCGAGTTCCGACCACCTCAGCTCCTCTCTACCGAGACCTCACTGTTCTATTTCTCTCGATGGCCCACCAGGCGAAGAGACAGGCTGTGCGTTTTTACGGGGCACAGGCAGCCGCAGTGACAAGAGGGAGCCCAGTGGGCGGACAGCTGATGCTCCCCAAAACAGGTGTCTGCAGGGACACCCCTCCCCGCACCCCAATACCCCACGTGACTGCCAGGCCAGCCTCTGGAGACGACAGACAAGCCGCTGTGAACGCGCAGCGGCTGGAACCGAGCGGCGGCAGGGAAGGGTCTCTCCCATGGAGCGGCCAGGCTGATAGGAGACCCGCCCAGAACCTCGGCTCAAACCGCGCCTGCAAGTGCCCGCCGTCCCGGAGGGCCAGCGAGTTCCCTAAACGGCTCTTCATTTGCCTTTTCCTTTGGCAACAGCCTCAGAGATGCTGCTGGCTGTCACGCCCAGTGTCAGCGGGTAGGAAGGCCGCGTTTCCCGTCCACGGGCCATGCCTGCTGAGGGCCTTCGGACGGAACGGTCACCTGTCAGCCATTGCCTGGACGCGGAAGGGCCCGAGGACACGGCCTCCCCGTGAGACAGCATCACGGGCTGAGAGAGCCGCCCTGCTGGCTGCAACCAGTTACACGTGCAGCTCCTAGAGCAGTGATGGCGAACCTTCTGAGCTCGGCGTGTCAGCATTTGAAAAACCCTAACGTAACTCTGGTGCCGTGTCACATATAGACATTTTTTGATCTTTGCAACCACAGTAAAACAAAGACTCATATATTTGATATTTATTTTATATATTTAAATGCCATTTAACAAAGAAGAATCGACCAAAAAAATGAGTTCGGTTCGCGTGTCACCTCTGACACGCTTGTCATAGGTTCGCCATCACTGGACTATATCCTAAGAATCCCACAACCATCATTGATGTTTCTACCTCTCCCTCTCTCTTCCTCTCTGAGATCAATAAAAATATACTAAAACAAAAAAACTTT
>NW_006294590.1:780385-786815 GCF_000327345.1 Myotis davidii | reverse complement strand
CGCCCCCCCCGACCCCGGGCCTGTTGCTCCCCTGTGAAGTCAGGGCTGTGCAGTGCACAGCGGTGTGTCTGAGAGCCACGTCCGCAGAACATCTGAGTGACAGATGTCAGCCTCGGAGCCGAGGCAGAGCCTGGAGGAACCGACACCGGTCCCAGGGCCAGAGGCCCCCAGAGGCTCTCAGTGGTCGAGGGAGGACCCAGCCCCACCCCCACACACCCGCCTGCAGAAGTGACAGACACGCACCAGGGCCGGGCGACCCTCCATACAACGGTGACAGGCGCACAGCCGACAGTCAAAATATGTAAACATAAGCGGCCTCTCTTGTCAACAGACAGACGCCGACACAAATACACAGGAAGCTCGATGACGGGCGCACCTGCAACACAGCACGGTCACACACTCCTTAGCCCAGCGATGGCGAACCTTTTGAGCTCGGCGTGCCAGCATTCTGAAAAACCCTAACCTAACGTAACTCTGGTGCCGTGTCACATATAGACATTTTTTGATCTTTGCAACCACAGTAAAACAAAGACTCATATATTTGATATTTATTTTATATATTTAAATGCCATTTAACAAAGAAGAATCGACCAAAAAAATGAGTTCGCGTGTCACCTCTGACACACGTGTCATAGGTTCGCCATCACTGTCCTAGAGCATTCCTCAGTCCTATTTGGGGAAACCCAACCCTCTCCATTTAGAAAACAAAGCCCACGACGCTGAGTCAGGGGAAAGCCTGGTCTGATATGATCACAGGTGACCCCGCAGGGTCTGCCCGGGAGTGCGGCCGGCGGCCCGCTGCTCACCTGGAACGTGGTGAGCTGGTGCATCAGGGCGTTCCGGATCGTCTGGATCTGAGACGAGATGACGGACAGCACAGAAGCGTCGATCCGGTTAAACTCGTCAAAACAGCCCCAGGCCCCACACTGAGCAAGGCCAGAGAAGATCTTCCCGACGGCCTGGAGCGGACAAGGTCAGGACAAGGGGTGTTCATCTTTAACGTGGCGGGTGGCACGCCATGGGCACCGCTTCTACATTACCACGGACACTCCCCAGAGGGACAGGGAAGCAGCCAGCTGGCCGCCCCCCTCATGGATCTTTCTGGCAAGACTTCCGAGGCCCCTCGCGGCCAGCCCCCACTCCCAGGACTTGACAAATTAGGAACTGGGATGGGAAACTCCAGGTTTCTGGAGAGTTCTTCAAACACGGAAAATCTAGCAGCACTGGGTCCACTTCTCCAAGTGGCTACAAGGAACCAGAGCTGGACGGTGGCCCCTTAGATTGAGCTGTGCTCAGTGGGCCACAGTCCCCACCCTGCTCTACTGCCTGCCAGCTGCCGCCGTCAGCATCTGCCTGCCTCTGCCTCTGCTGGGCACTGAAGTCCAAGACACTGCGCCACCTGCTGCTGACAAAGTGGAGCCTGCCGGTCCCGAGGCCGCGGTAGCACAGGTTTTCTCCCACACCCCCGCTGTCCCCACGCCATGGCATGGCAGTGCGTGGGCTGAGCCTTCCTGCGGTGCCCGCCCTCCCTCTCTGTCCGACGAGATGGCACCGGAAGGGGTGCCACGGCCTTACTTTGTAGTCCATGCCTTCGCCGCAGTTGGTTACAACACAGAGCAAGCCCAGGGCTTTGGCCAGGTCCTTGGTGGTCTCGGTTTTGCCAGTCCCTGCGGGGCCAGCAGGGGCCCCGCCCAGATACATGGACAGCGCCTGTGAGAAGCCAAATGCAGACACGTGTTATCTGCCTCGTGCGAGGAAACACGTCGTGTCCCCGTCCAGCACCGCAGTCTGAGGCGCAGGGGGCGCAGGTCCTGGCCCCGCAGATGCAAGGAAGGATCTGTCTGCTCTGCTGCCTCCGAGCACCCCGATCGTGGCTGCGTCAGTCGGTCCCTGCCTCCGCCTCCACATCCTCCTCCCGCCTCGCGTGCCCTCCCCGCGTCGCACCAGGACACCAGGCGCTGGATTGGGCCCTAACCCAGGAGGCTCTCCTCCCAACCCTTTAGCACTAAATCTGCATCGACCCTATTTCTAAGTAAGGCCGCATTCTGAGGCTCCGACGGACATGAATCCTAGTTCATGCGCAGCGCTGGACTCGCTCACAATAGCTAGGGCCACGCGTAGGAAAAACACAGGCCCACACGCAACGACAACCACGGGAGCCGGCCCGCCGGCAGCCGGTCACCTGCGTCAGCGTCAGGTAAATGCGGTCGGTGAGGGGCGTGATGACCAGCCGCCCGTTGAGCCCCATGTACTCGTAGCCGTAGCCGAAGGTGCCCGTGCACTGGCGGATGTTCAGCTCGTCCGGCTCTCGGTCCCAGTAAAAGCGCAGCTGGCTTTCCCATTCGAACTCCTGGGCGTCGAGGATGCTGGGAGGCGAGATGGAGCGGGTGAGGAAGAGGGAGGCGGAGGTGGTGGAGGAAAGGCGGACACCGAGGGGGCAGGAGAGACGGTGAGAGGGCCGCGGAGGAAGGCCTCGTGGGAGACACCGGAGGCCTACCTGCCCCGGATGAAAGAGTCCACGATGTCCCGGGCGTGCACGTCGATGATGAGCTCCGTGTTGTACTTCTTGCGGTCGTTCCTGCCTAGCTGCAGGGTGATGCGCGTGACCAGCTCGTCGATCTGCCGGTGCATCTTCCGGCCGAAGCTCTTCATGGCGTGCTTCTCGCCCGCCTGCACCTGGTGGAAGACGTCCTCCACCTCCCAGGTCCACCACACCTGGCAGGCGGCCAGCACCACCATGCCCTGGTACAGCAGCATCCAGTCCACCCTGAGGGAGAGCGCCGCACTCAGACCGTGGCCTGCGGTGCTCGGCACAGTCCCTGAGGACATCCTCTCTCAAAGGGAAAGATTCAGGCAAGTGCACGGTGGCAAAGCTCGCCTGGCAAGACAGGAAGCCCAGCCGGCGTGGCTCATGAACCAGGAGGTCATGGTTCCATTCCCAATCAGGGCACAGGCAGGGTTGTGGGCTTCATCCCCAGTGTGGGGCGTGCAGGAGGCAGCCAATCAACGATTCTCTCTCATCATTGATGTTTCTATCTCTTTCTCCCTCTCCCTTCCTCTCTGAAATAGAAATACATTTTTTAAAAATAAAAATAAGTAAGTAAATAAATAAATAAATAAATAAAAAGCCAGGAAAATGCCAGGCCAATACATGCATGCCAAGGTGGGGGGTGGGGGACTTTGGGTGCAGAAAGGGGTGGCGTGGACATTTCTCAATTAATCTAGCTGCATCCCCTTCTTGTCCACCAGCCAAGCACCAGGACACAGCGCCGCCCTGGTGGAGGGCAGTGATGATGCAGATGAAACCAAAACAGGCTTAAAATTCCTGCAACTGGGATCGTGAAAGACTTCCCAGTCACTGCTCCAGAAGGGGGTGATGCCTGTCTAGGTGAGCCTTTTTTTTTTTAATATATTTTTATTGATTTCAGAGAGGAAGGGAGATGGAGAGAGAGATATCAGTGAGAATCATTAATCAGCTGCCTCCTGCACGCCCCTGACTGGGGACAGAGCCTGCAACCTGGGCATGTGCCCTTGACGGGAATCGAACCTGGGACCCTTCAGTGTGTAGGCCCTAACCAGCCAGGGCTAGGTCAGCTTTTGAATGTCGTCTCGAACAGTGCTGAGCCCAGAGCCAGGGCCCACAAAACAACAGCTGAACAATGGAGCCATAATGTACGAGGCGCCTCCTATCCGCTCACAAGAGCTAACTGTCCTGTGGTCAGGAACTTTGCAACGTCAGTCAATCTACCCCAAGCCCTTCACGTGACTCCATCGTGACTCTCAATGTGATGAAGGAACACGTGTTCGCCGCGCGGCCTTACCTGCTCCTGTCTTCACAGTATCTAAAAATAGCCTCTTTGGTGATCAGCCGGTTGGTTCTGCGCATTTCGTTCAAAACTGCGGTCATCCAGTCCTCCACGCGGCCCTCGGCCCGCACGGTCTTGCGGAACTCCATGACCTCCCCTTCTGCGGAGATCATGGCGGACACCAGCTTCTCCCCACTGTCCCCGTCCTGGAAGCGCAGCGCCGCTATGTTGTCATACATCTGCAACACAACAGAGACGCCCTGTGACACCGGCGCCGAGCTCTGCAGCTGAAGGGCAGCCTGGAGGGGCACACGAAACGCATGACCCTTCGCCCAAACGTCTGTTCACAGGATAAATACACATACACGGGTCCTTCCGTGTGTCCTGCGCTGTGCAAAGGTCTGCGGTAAAAGAAAGAGCCCTAGCCAGCTGCTCCGTGGCTAGAGCCCTCAGACTGGAGGGCACAGGTTTGATTCCCAGTCAAAGGCACATACCTCGGTCGCAGGCTGGATCCCCAGCCCAGATCAGGGCATATGTGGTAGGCAACCGATCGCTGTGTTTCTCATCGATTTTCTCTCCCTCTCTCTCTCTCCGCCTTCTCCCTCCTCCCACTCTCTCTAAAAAATCAGTGGAAAATATTCTCAGCTGAGGGGTAAGCAAACAAAGAAAGAAAGAGGAGACAGACTCTCTCCCCGCATCTGAGATTCTGGAGTAGGTGCTGGAATGGAGAGAGATGTGGACACATGTGCGAGCTGAACACAGGAGAGGGAAGAGCCAGGGGCTGAAACGCCCGAGGGCTGAAGAATGAGCCCTGACTGGGTCACGTGGGCAGCTGCTTCTCCTCTCGCAGCCGAACAAGCACAGCAACGGCCCTGGGAAGACCCACAGACCCCGTGCGAGAGGCCGGCACATCGCCCGTGTTCGCTGGCTGCCGTCGCTGCCATTCACCGGAGTCACCCGGTCCCCAGGAAAATGAGCTTTTTAGGGCCTAACACATACAACCAGCAGCGCTTCATCTTAAACCTCTGGGCGGAACTACAGTGTGAAGAGAACGCGGGGAAAACAAACCGCAGGACAGAGCCCATGCAGGCCCCCTCCCACGCCCCCCCCCCCCGGAGGCCTGGCCGACCTTGATCATGTGCTCCTGGACACAGAGCGGGTCGCTGCTGCCCAGGATGCTGAGCAGCTCGTCGTCGGAGATGAAGAAGAAGCGGGGGAAGGCGTTGCGCTTGGAGTCCAGGTAGTCGTTCAGGCTCTTCTGGCACTTCTCCAGGCCCTCGCTGATGTGCTGCAGGTCCGAGAGGCGGTTCGGGGCCTCGCAGCATCGCTTGATCACGGGGTCTTTCAAGGTCTCGCCCATGATCTGCGCCAGGTCAAGAGGACAGAGGTCAGGCACTTGCCTGCGCCCCGGCTCGACGCACCCCAGGACCCACGGTCTCTGGGGAGGCCAGTTGTCATGGGCAGTTTCCCTTCCACAACCTCCTGCCAGGCATTCATCCTGAATGTGGGAAAGCATCAGGCACGGCCTGCGAATTACCGACGAACCCCAAGAACCCGGTGCCCACAAAATGTCCAGCCACTAGACAATACAGAGAATGTCAAGCCACGCCCATGGGTAAAGGCATTAAAATACTTCCTCGGTTTCGTGGTATGAAACACATTTCTCCATATAATATGTCCTAAATTATGGCATAGAATTATACAAAGTGTCATCTGTAATTGCATCTTAAACCTATCTACAGAGAAGAAGACTTTTTTTAACATGACATAAAAGTGGCCACGTACAAGGGATGGGACTATGGGAAGAACTGTGGAAGATACATCTGTTCTACATGTTCCAGCTGTTTTTTTGAAAGCAAGTGTTACTTTTATAATAAGAATAAATAAATACTAAGAAGAGCCATCTGCCAGCAGCTGCAGCTCAAACAGGAGCTGTCACAGGGCAGATGAAGGTCACACACAACGACAGAAAGAGCTCAGAAGCTGTGAATAGTCGGGACACCCCGTGGAAGTGCGCGGGCGCCTCGAGCCCCTTCGGCCACTTGCCCTTTTAAACACTTTGTCGATGTTGTCGAACTTCTTCGCCTCCTCCGGCAGCTGCGAGCGGATGTCTCCTCCGATGAAGATGCTCTCCAGGTACATCCACTTCCTCTGCACCAGCATCCAGATCTGCGGGCACAGTGTGACCGTGGCCCGGGCGCCCCGCCGCCAGGTCGTGGGGCACCACCCCACCCCGCCGCAGCCTGGGAGTTTTACGGGCTGTGAATGCCGTGTCCATGAGAACATTTAACCAGCAAAGGAAGCATCCGGCTGCACCCCACCCTCAGCGGTGGGGCCCGCTCTCCGCCTGCTCCCCGCCCGCTCCCTGCCCGCCTGCGGCCTCACCTCGATGACCTCGCCGATCAGCGAGAGCGTCTTCTCCCACTTGTGCACCGTCTGCAGGAAGGGCCCCACGAAGCGGCTGCCCGAGATGCTCTGCAGGTTGAACGTGTTGTCGTCGAGGCACTGGATGATCTCGTCCACGGACCCCAAGATGTAGCCGCGCTCCTGGGTGCCCTTGAAGTACTTGACCACGGAGAACTTCATGTTCTCCCACGTGTCCAGGATCTCCTTCACGGCCTGCC
>NW_006294590.1:758356-780271 GCF_000327345.1 Myotis davidii | reverse complement strand
CGGCCCGGAAGCAGAAAGCAAACAACAGGACCCCACCCACCGCAGCTCCCCGACCTGCCCGGCCCCCCTCAGCCCGGGGTCTGGGACGGTTTCAGAAGCAGCAGAGGCGTGTCATGGAGATGCCGGCATCCCTGGCGAGGACTCCATGCAGCTGAGCACGCTCCCACGTGGCCGACGCTCTAGTTCTGGCACGAACAGCTCCCCGAGATGCGAGCGCAGCGGGGACTAGCATGTGCTCTCGCTGTGTGGCGGCGACTCCTCCCTCCCCGACGGGCCTCCCTGGAAGCAGCCCTACCTTCTCGATGGCGATCTCCTTGATGGCTGCCGTGACGATCTCGTTGAGCACGTCCGCGTGCTTGTCAAGCTCCATGGCAAACATGTTCTCCAAGGTGAAGGTCTCGGTCATTTCGAAATACACGCCCGTCTTTTCCATGAGCTCTTTCCAGTGCCTGGAATGCATGAACAGCATGCTCTGCTGGCCGACCGACCGTGGTGCTGGGTTTCCTTCCTCCCCCCGAGGTCCCAGGACGGTCCCCGGAAACACGAGGGCATCGCTGGGACTGCTCCCCAAAGCCCCACGGCGGCCAGGAGATGAGCTATCCATGCAGGTCACGTGTTCCTCTGCGCGGGGCTGACCTCGCCCCCTGGCTATTCGGGTGAAGAGAGTGAAAATGATGCTACACCCGACGGGGTGGCTTTCTGTTCGAAACGGGAGACGCCTTGTGGCCGATCGCCTTATAGAAAGTTCACATGAAAACGACGTTACAGAAACACACTCGCCTCTGTCTGCCCGCCTCGCTGAGCCTGGCTCTTGGCCGTCCCGTCTCAGCAGAGACAGCCCTGTCTGTGCTCAGAGGCCGCCAGAGGCCCGGACAAACCTGTCCCGGAGCGCCTCGTGCTTCAGGTCCAGCAGCAGGGGGATCGAGTCCTTGAAGGCCTTCATCTTCGCCTCCAGGTGGAAGGCCACGGCCAGGTTGCGGACCATCCGCGGGAACTTGCGCAGGGAGCGCAGGAAGCCCTCGATGCCCTCCTGCAGGAACTGCACGTTCAGGTTGATCCAGAGCGTCTGGGACCACTCTTCCTTCGCCACCTGGGGATGGACGGGACGGCCATCAGCGACCCCCCTGGACACACGAAGGCAGCGTGACCTGACCAGGAATCCAACCGTGACCTCTTGGTGCATGGGTCAAAACTCAGCCACTGAGCCACCCCGGCCAGGCCATTTTAGCCATTTGTAACTGAGCAAGTCAGTGACATCAAGAACATTCACATGTTTTTTTTTTCCCCTCCTCTTTCCTTCCCCCTCCCACCGCAGGCCCTATTCTCAACATTCACATGTTGTGCAAGCATCCCCACTACCTAGTTCCAGAACTTTCTCATCACCCCAAAGGGAACCCCGTCAGCAGTCTCCTCGTGCGTCTGCCCGAGAGCCGAGCGAGAGCATCTATGACACCGGCCCAGGCCCATCAGGGGGGTGGCCTCCGTGCGCGGGCCTAGCGAGTCCTGCGCTCCCCTCGGGGCTCACTTTCAGCTCCTCGTAGAGCTCGTAGATCATCCGCAGCCCGGTCATCTCCTTCTGCACCTTCAGCAGCTCTGGGTACATGGTGATCGGGAGGTCGAAGAGCTTCTCCGCGTTGGCCAGCTCCTGGCGGTTCCTTTCATGCCTCACCAGCTCCCTCTCAAAGCTGCCTAAGAGGTCCATGCCTAGTGAGGGAGTCACCGGGGGCGGGGGGAGGGAGGGGAGAACGTTAGGCTGCAGACCGGAGGAGCAGTCACGCACAGGAGCTGCCACGCACAGGAGCAGTCATGCACAGGACACGCACACCATCGCCGCACCCACGCGCCACCAGGGAAGACCCATTTGAAACCACCAGACTTCATCCCGCCTTGATTCTAACTAACACCAGGGCCGCTTTCACCGGCAAGTCCCTCCAATTAGAAATCTCCCTGCTTGGCATGCTGCCTCCTCTCGGGGGTGCCAGCCTGGCAGCCCAGAACAGTGGGGTCAGGCAGTTAGGACCTGGGCCCCAGGGATCAGTGGTTTTCCCAGATTCCCCAGGGGAACCCAGGGTACTGGCACCGCTAACAGCCACGTCTCCCCAGAACACTGCCAAGTAAAGCGACCTCAACTCACATACCTGGGGAAGGCCAATGAGACTGTCCTTACCGCTATCAAGGTCTTCACCCACCGAGCCAGGGCCTTCAGAATAGAACCGCTTTGCGAAGTCCTCCATCTGCTGCCTGAAGTTCATTATCTCGCTGCGAGTGATCTGGGGAAAGCAGGCGGCTGTCACTCGGCCCGCGGAGGCCCCGCGCTCTTGCCTCGGGAAGCCAACGCCACGGTACCTCCGTGAAGGTTCTCTTGATGCTGCCAAGAGCGTGCTCCACGTTCACAGAGTCGGTGAACAGGCTCTGCCACATGCTCTCGATCTTGTCAACCAGCTCTTTCTCCGCATTGGAGGGCTGACAGGAGAAGAAGAAGAATTAAAATAAAACACAGAACAAGCAATAAATGGTCAGCATTTGGAAGGAAGTGTGTGGTCAGAGCTACTACCCGGGGACTTTAAGTGACTTGAACCAACAACACAGCTGGTTTAATAAAAGTTATATTAAAAATTATATTTTTGTAATTAAAATAAATTCAGGGTAATTTTTAAAAATAAATAGTCGACATAGAAGGAGAGACAGATAACTTAGAGAGATAAGAGCTTTGTAAACTGAAAACCAGCTTCAGATCGACATAATCTCTGATTAAAACGCGGTGGCCCTGGCTCGCTAACGCATCCAGTTGTGCTGTCTGTCAGAGCGAAAACACGCCGAGACCACGCCCCCTGAGGCCCTGGCACACGGCCTCCAGCGCCCTCTGCCATCGGTCAGACAGCACAATGTCCAGAACATGCTCAGAATAACAGGAGACAAGGACACACATGACTGGCTGAGACCAAGGGCGGCAGGACAGTGGGAGAGACCGCCCAAGGCTGTAGGACACAGGGTTCAAACATTTTACTTGACAGAGTGAAGACAACAAAAGGCAAAACGGAGACTTTCTGTCGTAATTATAAAATGTAAATTTGCTTAGTGCGCATCTCTCTGATGTAAATTTTGCTACTGCTCCGGGAAGGCGTGCAAAGCCGTCAAGCAAGTAAATGCTGACGTCATAGGAGCCACGCGAGACCAAGAAACAGGCTCTGAACTGAATAACTGCGGGGATGGCCTTCCATTTAAATGCTGCGCGTCAAGTCACACACAAATCTACGGCAGCACGGACGGGAGGAGTCTCTGAAGAGGCCTCAGAGGTCGGCCGGGGTCTCACTCACGTGCAGGTTGTACATCGTCATGGTGCGGTACCGCTCCTGGACGTCCCTGTACCTCAGCTCCATGATCAGGGATTTGCTCCTCACTTCCGCAATCGTCGCGAGGACAAACTTGAGATCCTCCAGGGTCCCGGGGCTCTTCTTCAGGTTCTTGGCCAGGCTCTGAAAGAGAAAGTGCGGCCCTCGTCGCTCTGGCTCGGTGGGTAGAGCGTCGGCCCGAGGACTAAAGGGTGCCGGGTTCGATGCCACACAAGGGCACGTAACTCGGATGGAGGCTTGCTTCCTGCATGTGGGAGGCAACCGATCCATCTCTCTCTCTCACATCGATGTTTCTCTCTCTCCCCCCATCCCTGCCTCCCTTCCACTCTCTCTAAAAATCGATGGAAAAAATACCCTTAGGTGACGATGAACAAAAAAGAAAAACAAGTCTGCAGGACACTAAACGCACAGGGAAACGGTGCCAACGAGCCTGACCCTCATGGAAGGCGCCTTGTGACCCCGCGCTACCTCCATCTCCTCGTGGAGGCTGTGCAGCTCCTCCCGGGCCGACTCGTTGAGCAGCTTCCCGAGCGACATGACCCAGGCCTTGGCGCTCTCCTGCACCGTGTGCGCCAGTGGCCCCAGCTGCAGCCGCACGCAGTGCTCCTCCTTGACCAGGGGCTGGCGCATCACCTCCTGGGAGATCTTGGTGTAGAACTGCAGCTTCTCGTCGTAGGACACGCACGGGGGCTTCTTGGCGGCAAACTTCTCCATCACGATGGCTTTGTCCAGCTTCCAGAGGGGCCGGTACTTCTTCCACCTCTGCAGGTACTTTGTGAGGTTGACCAGAATCCGGTGGACATTCTGGGGGATCATGAGGGCCTGCTCGATGATCTGGGGGTTCAGGGAGATGTCGTTGTAGAAGGTTATGGTCACCACTTCCTCCTCCTCCCCCTTCTGCGGGGGGCATTCTATGCAGCTGCCATTCATCCAGCGAACAAAATTCTGGCAAAATAAACATAAGGGGGAGAGGTGGTGCTTCAGGATCAATTTTGCTGCCTGCACACCTATTAGTCCACAGTAGTAACTCTTGCTCGCAATGAAAATCACTTTATCCTTAATAAATTGTGCTCAGTTGCCAAAAGGACCGCCATTCTTGGTTCCTCCCACCACCTTCCCACCCGGACCAGCCTGTAACTTGACCACCAAGAGGGCTGGAAGGCTATGCATGTTCCCAGCAAGCACTCCAGTAGCTGGGCAGCTCCCACTCCGAGCTCTTGAACGAGACTGAGCTATTGCACTAGATCAGCGGTTCTCAACCTGTGGGTAGCGGCCCCTTTGGGGGTCGAACGACCCTTTCGCAGGGGTCGCCTAAGACCATCGGAAAACACATATGTAATTACATATTGTTTTTGTGATTAATCACTATGCTTTAATTATGTTCAATTTGGAACAATGAAATTGGGGGTCACCACAACATGAGGAGCTGTATTAAAGGGTCGCGACATGAGGAAGGTTGAGAACCACTGCCCTAGATGGTGATAAGCCACCCAATGGAGAGCCAGGGGCTCCAGCCAATCAGCGGTGTGCGAGTGAGGACAGGCCAGAGAGAAAGAGAACTCAGCCCAACTCAGCCTGCGGAAGCCTGAGCCAAATAAACAGCTATCGTGTTAGACTGGCAGTGGCTTGTTGTGCAAAAAAGCTAACTTTTTAAATAACAATGGCCATCCACTTTCTATAGGACGGATGAATAAAACATTAGTTTTCTTATTGACAAGTAAAGAAACACAACGTCAGGTAAACCGACCCCCTAGTGTCCCAGAAAAATCTGTTAATTTGTTGGCTTGCTTTGGTTAATTCTCATCTGAGACTATTTTTCCATTGATTTTTAGAGAGAGTGGGAGGGAGGGGGAGAGAGAGAGAGAAAGAAACATTGATGTGAGAGAGACACATCAATGAGTTGCCTCCTACACGCACCCAGGACCACAGCCAGGGAAGCAAGCCTACAGCTGAGGGACATGGCCGTGACCGGATCGAACCTGGGACCCTTCAGTCTGCAGGCCGACACTCCATCCCCTGAGCCAAACCTGCCAGGGCCAACTCTGTTCACTGACATGTCTCTGCTTCACTGTCAAGGTTCCCTCACACTCTATTTATTGATTTATTTTATAGGTTTTTATTCATTTTAGAGGAAGAGGGAGAGGGATAGAAATAGAAAAGCAATGAGAGAGAAACATTGATCAGCTGCCTTCTGCACACCCCCTACTGGGGGTTTGAACTCGCCACCCAGGCATGTGCCCTGATGGGGAATCGAACCAGTGACCTCTCGGTTCATGGTGGACACTTAACCACTGAGCCACATGCCCGGGTCCTCCTGCTTCTTTTGATGAAGGACGGTCCCTCACAGCAAACCAGGGTGCGTCCCACAGAGCGCTGCGCAGTGGGAGCAACCACCAAGCCGCTGCCACTAACATCTGACGCCGGGGCTGAGAGCGCCAGTGGCCCCTGTGCCGAGCTCCCTCCACGTGGCCCGGGGCTGAGCCCTCCCACAACTCATGGCGGTGGCTGTGCTGCCATTTCCTTCGGGAGGAGGCCCCTAAGTCCTAGTCGAAGTCTGGCTCACTTCGTTTCCAGTAATGACAGGACTCCTTTAGCTCAGAACGTGCGGATAAGCCGTATGTTACTTAGTCATGCGTGTTCACTTGCGGGGTGGCGAGGGGGGTTGTATTAAAACCACAGAACTGGTCACGATTGTGCAGAGAGCAGAGGAAGGAGAGAAGAAAAGGGGGCTCAGATAGAGCCTTCCGGATGCTCCACACTCCAGAGTCCACGGGGCGGGGGGTGGGGGGGCCAGGAAGAGACCAGGAGGTCTGGACCAAGACCAGGGTGGGGCCTGAGTGCTCGCCCCCTCGGGACTCGCCGCGGCAGGCGGGCCCACCCGAGACACCCCGCCCCACTCACCCTGGTGACCTCCACGCAGTTTCGGGCGCAGTGGACGCACATTTTGTCAATCTCATTTGCATTGGGGTGCAGGATGATCTCCGGAGCTGTCAAGATGGTCTCCGTTTGGAACAAAGGGACGTTGCCGAGGATTAAGGAGTTAAAGGCCTGCAAATTCCTAAGAGGGGTTGGGGGAAAAAAAGACTCAGAACTCGCCAGAGCAAAATACATCCAACACTCAGAGTGCCTGGAGCACAGAAGTCACAGGGAAAGGCTGTAGGAAAGGACGCCTTCGAGGGCGACATGGACAGCTGGGCTGAGCTGGTGACAGAGCCGGTTTTCCTGGCCCACATGTCACACATGCTGGGAGTTACTGCGGGGTTTCACTCAGTGTCTGCAGCCCGCCCCCGTCACTGTTCCCACCCCCACTGCCTCCGGCACAGGCAGCGGAGGGCTCACTTGAGGATGAGCTTGGTCAGGACCTCGTAGACGCGCTTCTCCCAGTGCTCGTAGTAGGTGGCCAGCTTGGGCGCCTTGCCCGTGTTGGTGTGGATGACCAGGCCCTCGACCTTGGTCAGCAGCGGCCCGATGGCGAGGTACCACCGGACCATGTAGTCCACGTCCTTGGTCCTCTCCCGGTCAATGTGCTCGAAGAACTCCTTCACGCCTGTGGGGAGCCAGCCAGTTCCTCACGGATCCGGGGGGACGGGGTCTCAGAGAGCCATCCACCCAGCCGCTGTCTCTCTTGGAAACGACAAAAGCGGCCTTAACCTTGACCCAAAGCAGAATGCAAGTCAACACCGGACGCCAGGCGGGCCAGACCCTTCGCCGCACTAAGCGGCAGCATGGCACGTCCACGCGACGTCGCACAGCAGCGCTGTCACGCTGTGGGTGAGCCTGCTGTTCTAGGGCGGCCTGTTGAGCAAGTACATGTGAGCCCCTAAGAATTACCCATGATCCTTTCAGGTACGGGGGTGAGATTGCTAGAATGGTTTTATTCCATTCATGGAATAAATGTGTGCGTGCATGTGTGTGTGCATGTGTGTGCGTGTGTGTGTACGTGTGCGCACACGTTGGCTCATAGTCACGACCAGGACGGTGCTTAAATCCCTGCCACCATCGAGGGAATAGGCAGCGGGCCCACCTGGGAGGTCCTCCTCGGTCTTGGGTGCCGGGTACTTGAAGAGGTTGATGGACTCGATCAGCGTGAGCCTGGAGGCAATGTCGTCCGCGTTCTTATGAATCTGGTGGACGAGGGACTCGAACTTCCCGATGGCCTGCTTGCACCGCGTTATGTAGTCAGCAATACCTTTGGAGGAAGAGAGAGACCACGCACAGAAGTGAGAATAGGCTAGAGGCTGCCAGCGGGAAGGGAGGTCAGGCTGGGAGGGGAGGCGTGGCTTTCAGGGGGCACGCGGGGGGCCCTGTGGGTGGGGACAGCCTGTGTCCTGGCTGTGATGAGTGAGAAGTTAGCGCTCGGGGGACCAGGTGAGGGAACACAGGATCTCCCCGAGCGCATTCTTACAGCAGCGTGCGAACCCACGATCGTTTCAAAATGGAAACGTTAATTTTAGAAAGTGAAGCGGTCCCTGCTGCTGGAGGAGAGAGCTATGGGTCAGCGGATGTGCAAACAGCACCCACCTCCCCCCCACTCCCGACTGAGGCCTCGGGACGAAGTGATACTCCCCCTGGGCCTGCGACCACGTGTGTCCGCGTCCAGAAACCAGACCCCGCCCAAAGCTGAACGCCGCGAGGCCGCAGGCGGAGGCGTCACCTAGCGAGTTCCAGTTCAGCCTCTTGAACCCAGACCGGAACACGCGGAGCAGCTCCTGCGAGTGGTCGTCGAGCAGGGCAGACTCGGCGTCGTTCAGCGTCCGGACCAGCGCGTGGTAGTGGTCCAGCATGTGCTGGATGCCCTCCGTGTACCTGCGAGCCGGGGACAGACCCGGGCACGGGAGGCGAGGGCAAGCGGCGCGTAAGGCTCCTAGCAGAGGCACGCCCTGGCTCACCACGGGCCACGAGGGACCGGGAACCGGCCTGAAACTCTCATGGAGACCTTTGCAGAATCGCAAAGCGCTGCCCCTCTTCCCACTAACTCTTTCTCTTTGGAACATTTTGGTTACTTCTCATTCACAGTGTTATTTATGTTCACCTGAAATGGCTTTGTTATTTTTAGATAAATGAGTAAAAACGTATTCTGGACACTGCTTTGTTTTCGTTTCTACTGGTAAATACTGGTCATTATAAGATCCACAGAATGCAAGCCCCGGGAAGGGGCTCGGCGTGGTTGGGGGGGCGGGGCAGCCCGCGACCAGAGCTGCGCCACCGGGAGACGCGGTCGGTACCTGAGGAACTTGTCCTCCTGCAGCGCCACGTTCCTTGCTAACTCGGGGACAGGGAATCCCAGCTGCTCCAGGTACTTGGTTTCGTTAATAATCTCCCTGAGAGCGAACGGGAAATTGATGGCGAACGTGATGCCCCTGTCGGAGCTCTCGGCGGCGTCCTCGGGGTTGGCAGTAATCTGTGGAGAGACGTGCCCGCCGTCAGCACGGGCAGGCCCTCGGGAAGCGGTCAGATCAACACCGCCCGAGGCGCGTGGACTTGACAGGCGGGCGGGGAGCAGCCGGAACCAGCGCAACTACACGATTTTATTTGGTGAACAGTTTTAATTTCGTTTAGCCACCCAACTCGAAACTTGGGCAACTGCATCTAAAATCCCATAATCCTCTCTCCTCTCGGCAACGTGGAGAAGCTGACGCTGTGAGACCGTGGGCTGGGGTGAGGTGCGGCATCCTTGCAGGCCCCGGCCCGCGTCACTCCCTGCGGTCCTCCTTCAGGACTTCAGGCACCAAAGGCCTCAGCTCACCAGGCCCGGCCCCTCCTTGCGGCCGGAAGGCAGGTACTGAGAATTGCCACGTGCCAGCCCCAAAGGGCAAGGACAGGACGGATCCCGAGAAGCGCATCCCCTGCAGGTTTAACATGGTCCACGGCCAGCTGCTCCCTCTGTGGTTCCACGAACACTGTGTGCCATTGGCTCCGGCTCATTTTGACAAACGGGGAAACTGAGGCTGAGTGAAGCCGACCCAGGTGCGCTCCCTGCCTGTGGCACTGCTGTCCCCGCCTCCCCTTCCTGCTGCTCCTCGCCCCCAGCCTGGGTGGGTGTCGGGGGAGCGATGTCCACCCCTCACGTGGCACCGCACCTTCATGAGCAGGCTCTTCTTCATGAGCGTCGGCAGCAGCTGCTCTGTCGTGTCCCTCCACAGCTCGTACTTCCGTTCCTCGTAGTCCTTCATCGTCCTGCCCACTTCCAGGTACTTTTGTTTTACCTGTCACAGAATTCAAGCACTATCATTCTGTCCTTAGAAATGAACCTCTCTCTCTCTCTCTCTCTCTCTCTCTCTCTCTCTCTCTCTCTAAAAGAAATGGTCTACCCATTCTGCAAAAGGAAGCAGGCAGAAGGTCACAGATGCCGGAGGGCCTGCTGGGGGGTGGGGGTCCGAGCCCCAGGCTGACGAGCAGACATCGGCAGCGCACTCGGTGCAGCCAGGAACTAAGCACGGCTTTCACAGTTTAAAATGCGTTTTTAGGGACTCTTAGGGGGAGAGAGGGAGCGGGAGAAAGGAGCATCGGGGAGAGGGAGGCCGCGGCAATCGCTGCGCACCTCCTCGCCCCGCTCGCTGTCCAGGATCTCCTGCACCTCCTGGAACCGCAGGATGGTGTGCTTGATGCGGTAGAACAGGGAGCGCTCCCAGTAGATGGCGCCCGCCACCGGGGGGTGGTTCTTGTACAGAGGCGGGTTCTCGTGGTTCTGGACGAAGATTTTATTGATGATGTCGATCTGGAAAGAAGCGCACGCGCTCTGTGAGCGAGAGCCCACTGCGTAGCTGAGAACACGCATCTCTAAAGAAGTGAACACGGGAACACCCAGAAATAGGCTAAAATCGCGTTCTTACTGCTGAACTTACTATTTACTGCTTTCCCATGTATTTCCCAGTAGTTTCCTCTTGTGAACACATGCAGTGTTACAAACTGCCTGCCAGCTAGACTGTGGGCCTCCGTCTGACATCAGAAACCCTGCATCTGCTCTGGACGTGCCCCGAGGCCTGTGACCACGTCACTGGGATTGCTGTGAGGACGCACACGCAGGGCGCACCGTACGCGAGGGGACAACTTCCCACTGGACAATCCACTCAATGCTCCAGCGGCAAGGAGCCCGCTGCGCTGTGGCTGCCTGTACTACGTGGCACGCGGGCGTGGGGAAGCGCCACGGGCGCTCTGAATGTGGGGGGAAGACAGACAGGGTGGCTGGACTGTTCACACTCCAGCGGCAGCCGGTTTTGTCACTCACCTCCTTACAATACTGCACGAGAATGTCGTTAAACTTCATCATCATTTGCCGGTTGATGGCCTCCCGTGACCGGATGTGCTTGAACTTCAGAAGCATGTCAAACGCTGCCTCGGCCGACCGAAGCGTCTTAAAGGACTCGTCAATAAAATTTTTTGCTTCTTTCTCGATAACCTGCCAAAACAAAACAGCAAAAAAGTCAAGAAAACATCCCTCATGCCACCGTATTGTCCTGCAGAAGCAAAGTGGCAAAAGAAAAAAAGGCGGAAAGAAATCAGTGCCTTGCGAAGGCTCCGCGGCGCTCCAGCGGGGGCTGGCGGCGGCAGGACGGCGGGTGGCGCGTGGTTTCCTGCCCTCCCTCAGCCAGCACACGACGACAGAAGAGACATTTTTAAATATTAACTTATCGGACAAAGACCAGGGCGAGGGCACAGCAGCAGAGGACCCTTTGGAAGCAGAGAACGTAACTACAGGAGAGAATTTCGTCCAAAGCCGACAACGGGCCCATCTGCTCCCCTTGGAGACCAATGGGAGGCTGAGCATTTGGAGGCACCAGGAAGAGGAGGGGCAGCGAGGATCCCTCTCACCCACCCAGGCCGGCTCCGCAGCGAGGATCCCTCTCACCCACCCAGGCCGGCTCCGCAGCGAGGTCACGGCGCCCGGCTCGATTTCAACGAATTCACCCAGGGAGGAGAAGTGGGGACAGAGAAGGCTGAGCGCTCACTTCTACCTTACGCTCTTCTGTGTTGTTTCCATATTTTACAAAAAAGCAGCTATTAACCTTTGTGATTAAAAAAAAATCCACGTACAAAACTCAAAGGATACCTAAGCCGCCCGACCACTGAAAAAGGGAATATGGCGTCCGTGTCCCAGGTCGGCGACGGACTACTTGCCAGAACCTCGATCTTGAAGTCGTCCATCACATACTTCCAGTAGTGCGAGGACTGGATGCAGAAAGGGTCGAAGGTCAGGGTCTCCATGGGGGTGACCAGGTTGTCCACCCGGCACAGGACGTCGTCGATGCGTTTGGGGTCCCCCGTCACGGCCTTCAGTTCTGGACCAAATATGTTATAAAATTCCTCCATCACCTGCGCAAGCAACAGAAGACCAGGAGGTCACCTTCACTTTCGCATCGAATGTTCTCGCAACAAATGGACTGCGCGCCAAGCCCGGTCTGAGGACCAGGACCCTGTTCCGCCGGAACCTCCCCCGTCTGAGCCCGTGGGGACCAGGCCCGCTGCCTGCAGGACAGGAGCCAGACGCCCTGACCAGCTGACAAAGCTTGTGTGCTCGGGCCCCTCCTTCCCCCTCCTCCCTCGTCTCACGCCTCTTCCCGGAGCAGCTCGCGGGTCACTCAGCATTTCCCAGGATGGCTGCCCTTGGGCAGGAGCTGCTGGGCTCTAGCTTGACCACGAGCCTTGCCATGCTGTCCCCTAGGCCACGAGTTCTCCGTGAGCTCTCGGGACTGCTCCTTGTCGGTCACTCTCTCTTCCCAGGCATTGTTTCTTGGACACAGTGTGAGCCAAACAACGCCGCAAGGACTTCACGGCTTTAAAAGGAGCCTGATGCCCAGCTGGTGTGGCCCAGCTGTGGAGCGTCGACCTATGAACCAGGAGGTCAGGGCTTGATTCCCTGTCAGGGCCCAGGCCCGGGTTGTGGGCTCCATCCCCAGTGCGGGGTGTGTAGGAGGCAGCGGATCGGTACTTCTCTCTCATCATTGGTGTTTCTCTCGCTCTCTCTCTCTCCCTTCCTCTCTGAAAGCAAAAAAACATATTTTTTAAAAAAAATAAAGGAAAGGAAACGCGCTCCCGCCTCCCTACCTGCAGGACGTCGTAGAGGTCCTGGCAGATGGTGGCCATGTAGTCCGTCCTCTCAAACAGCCGCTTTCGGTCGAACTCCCAGCGGGCCTCCCTCCCCGAGGCCTCGATCTTGGCCCTGGTGTCGAAGTAGGCCTTCTTCCACATGTCGAGGGAATTCTTGGCCTCCAGGGTTTTGTGCTGTGCACTCGCCCGGTTTTCTCTGCGATTAGAGGGACCGAGATGGGAGGGAAGGCGGAGACGCGGGGGGTCCGAGTCACAGGCCCCGGGGAGCGGGTTTCTCTGGGGAGGGTTCTAACTGAGGAGCAGAGCCTCTTTCTCCAAAAGCTTACTGGCGGCGGCTGCTCTGTCCCAAGGGCCAGGCTGGGACAGGAGTGCCACACTGCGGCCCTGAGCTGAGGCAGCGCCCACCCAGCGTGCATGGCTGAGGCTCGCGCGGAGCTCTCTGTCTGAGCGGGAAGAGGCGGTGGCCGTGGGTCCCCGGCCAGAAGTCAGTGGTTGGGGCTGCCACATCGGAGCAAGATGACAGGGCCAGGACGCTGCCTCTGTCCCCTCCGTGGGCTTCCTTTGTAAGAAAGTGAAGGAAGACCTGTGTCTCCTCCAACAGTTGATCCTCAGAGGCTATTCCACCCGAGGGGCCTGGGGTCCAGAACTCAGAGTCTCCTAACTCTGCACCTCGGTCTCTCCCAGGGCAGCTAAGTGCTAGTGAATGAATCACCCCATGGCCACCTGAGGGTGTGACTCCGCCACGGGGAGGGGGGGAACGAAGCACTGGCCCCCGCGACAGCCCGGACGGACCGGGACACAGCGCTGAGCCCAGAGGGCGCCGCGGGCCGGCCTCTCACCTGAACAAGGTGCGCAGGTTCACCACCCTGCAGACGCGCTCGGCGATCTCCCAGGCGATGCGCTCCATGAGGGGGATCATGCGCTCGTCCTTGTTGTAGTGCCGCGAGATGATCCACACCATCCGCAGCGCGCTCATCATGGAGGGGATGGTCTCCAGGACCACGTGGAAGCTGGACCCATGTGTGATGTTCTGCCCGGAAGAGAGCAGAGCCCGCCAGCTTAGCCCGGGCCACCGACGTTCCTCAGCCTCGTGTGCAGGCCGGGCCCTCCCACTCGCCCCACAGGCACTTGCGATGGAGGACGAGTTGGACCAACAGAAGGCGTTTAACATAGGTCGGAATGGACTGTGGGGGGAGCTTTGTAATTACAGCAAACAAAGCAATTTACGGACATGTGTAACATATGGGTGTCACGTGTATCGTACGCAGATAAATACACTGAATTTAGTGGCAAGAGTGCCACCAGATGAATCGAGGCTGCTACTCTACAAGTGACCGGAGCCAGTGTTTTCCAAGCTGTGCCCCCGGCAGGAAGTGAAGTGATTTTGCCAGCACTCGGCACGTGTAGAAAGACACTTATTCCAGTGTGTATCAGAAGAACACAGGGAACTGGCCTATCAGACCCGTGACGGCATCGGCATTATCGTTTAAGGTGAGACTAGATCACACACGCACATACAATCGCACACGCACATACAATCGCACACGCACACACACACACACCGTGAATAACCTAAAGCCAGCGTGCCGACGGCCTCGCCAGCTGAGCCGCACTGGGCAGGGCCAGGCAGCAGCGTTTGGCCGTTGTCACCCATGGTGCCCATCAACCAGCTACTAAAGTTCTGTGGCCACCAAAAAATATACTATCTTCCTTGCTGATCTGACAAAAAAAAGACGGCTATTGTTTTGTCGGCCGCTGTCATGTTTTACTGGGCGACCTGAGGGAGAGGGGTCAGGGCCCTGACTAAAGGTCAGGGACTGCAGGTTTGAAAAGCCCCTGCGGCAGGCGCCCGGCTGAGACCGCGGGCTGAGGCACAGACTTGACGCTGGGGATGAGCCGGTGTGGGACGTGGGCAGTGACGGTGGGGCCACAGCGCCGTGGATGCATTCAGTGCACTGCCCCACGCCTACACGTGGCCAGCACAGCGACCGCTCCTATGCGCCTCCCGAGGCAGCTGTAAAAGCCGCGCGGTGACCAAGGAAACGGGCGCACCTTGAAGTGGCGCTCCACGGTGGAGAGGAAGCGCACGTTGTCCGAGGCCTCCATGTGCAGCTTGAAGAGGTCCGTCAGCACCGGCTGCAGGTTGGCCACGAGCAGGGAGTCCGCCTCCTTGATCACCTCCAGGACCTTCCTGACGATCGGGAGCTTGGTCTGCTCGTAGAGGGCGCTCAGGGTCGCGTTCCTCTCCCTCCAGAACTCGATCTCGGCCAGAGGACCATGACCCTGGAGGCACACGGACACACAGCTGCCGTCCTCGTCCGTGTGGAGGGGGCAGTGGGGCTGCTCCCCATGCTCCACGCAGGGCGGATCCGCACGAGGACGTCGGGATGGACATGTAACCCAGGAGGGTCGTCCAAGTGGACCTCAAGACTTCACCTGGGAGTCTAGACAAAGCCACGTGGTCTCTCTCTGGACAATGTGGGGATGCAGGGCCCGACATGCTACAAACCGCTACCTTGAAGGAAGCCAGCCTGAGAGGAAGCCCCCACAGAGAGGAGGGTGGAACTGAGAGATGCCCAGAGAAACAAAGCCAGGGCCTTGATCAAACCATACCTGAAGCCAGCCTGCCTCTGGACTTTTCAGTTATGTGAGGCAACAAATGCTTTCTTACAGAAGCCCGCTGGGTGGTGTGTCCTGTTCTGGATGGCCCAGCCCTCCTGATGGATACACAGCATCGCCTACATCAACCCAGGAAGCAACCTGGCAGCGCACTGACATCAGAGAGCCCACGACTACCTGGGGGGCGTTTACTTCCATCCTTGAAGGAGGCCCCAAAACAGGGAGAAAAGAGGCTGGACCACTGGGACCCCGAACACACGGCTCTTTCTCAGGGAGGCCGGCGTGGCCTGTGCAGGGCTCTCTGAGCGCCGCCCGTGGTACCTGTGGCGTCTTCTTCAGCTGGCCCTCCATGGCCACGGTGATCTGGCCCAGCCAGTTGATGACACACTGCTCCAAGCTCTCGACGATTTCCGGGTCAGCAGCCAGGGCATACACCTCGCCCTCCACGCTGATGCTGGGCATTTCTAATTTGATCTCTCCTGCGCGGAGCAAAGTGCTTGGTCAACACTCCGGGGGAAATGAATCCAGACAATAATGTTCTGGTGGACCTGCTGGCTCTTGTCCCCACAGTCAGCGTAAGGGGACACATCCCCTGCCCTGACCCGCCTGTACTTCATTACTGCGTAGCTGAAACATCTTAGAGAATGCAGCATTGTTCCCAGGGTGAGCCCGATCAAACTGATGTAATTATTTAAGGTGTTCCTGAATTTAAAATCTACTAACTTCCATCTCAAAACTGAGCCCTAGCTGGTTTGGTTCAGTGGGGAGAGCGTCCGCTGGTGGACTGAAGGGTCCCAGGGTGGATTCTAGTCAAGGATGTGTCCCTGGGCTCCCAGCCCTGGTCCAGGGCAGGCAGGAGGCAACCAATCGATGTGTCTTTCTCAAATTGGTGTTTCTCTCTGTCCCTCCCACTCCTTCCCACTTTCTCTAAAAATAAATTTTAAAAATATCCTCAGGTGAGGATAAAAAAAAAAGAAAGGCCAATTTCTAAAAAAAACTGACCAACCAGAAGAATACAGCTGACATGTATGAGCTTTCCTTGTGGGCAGAGTCCCACTGTAGGTGCCCCAGAGCTCGCCAGGTGAGTGTGCAGATCTGTCCTCTGCACGCCCGAATCTGTGGGACAGGAAGTCGGAACACACACCACCCAACCAACCCTAATGCACACGGGTGGGCATGTGAGATGGGCACTTAAAGAGAGAACATCTAGGCCCCAGTTGTATTTCAGCTCCAGGCCCAGAAAGTCAGCAAAACCAGGTAAGCAGCGCCAGGGCTGACCTCAGGACCAGGTGCAGTGAGTGGTGGCCCCGCCTGGCGCCGCCAGTCCCCAGGGGAGTCCACAGGCCTGCAGGACACGTCTGGGAAGCTGCTGAGTGTGCTACTGACTCCTCCCCGGGGCCGCCCCTAAAACCTCCCCCATAAATGTTCTCTATAAAAATTGAAAAAAAAGTGAACCACCCAGCCAGTGGTTGAGCATCGACCTATGAACCAGAGGTCAGGGCACAGGCCCGGGTTGCGGGCTCGATCCCCAGTAGGGGGCGTGCAGGAGCAGCTGATCCATGATTCTCTCTGATCATTGATGTTTCTATCTCTCTCTCCTTTTTTCCTCTCTGAAATCAGTAAGAACATATTTCAAAAAAAAAAAAAAAGAATCCTAAGTTAAAACAAAAAAGCTTGTGGACTCTTAAATTGCCTTCTTCAAGTAAAGTCGTCATGCTTAACTAAAGAGGAGAGATGAAAGCTTACCTTCAAGCTGCTGCACTGTTCTTTGAATATTATTTGCAAATTTCTGGACGTTCATTAAGAACTCATCCCGTATTAACTGAACGCTGTGGTACTCCACGGCCTCCCCGTGCGCGTTCAGTAGTTCCTCTTCAGTATCGAGAGAGTCCAGCATTTCTCCAGGGGTCAGCGCCACGCTCGCCTCCTTGTGCTGATTGAAGGACAAAGCCGGCAAGAAAACCTGAAAGGCCGAGGTGACGAAACCAATCACCATACGACCTCAGGTCAATGACGTGTGCTCTCAGGACGCCCCTGGCTTGGAACCAAAGGCACAAATGGAAGGACAGAGCCCAGGACGGGGCCTGGACCCACGAGCTGCCTGCTGGCGGAGTGCCTCCGATGGCCTCAATCTTACACGCGCGGCTGTCTTCCTCCGCCCACGCTCACCTGATACATAATGTCTCTGAGGAAGTGCAGCATGTTGGCATTTAGGATCCCATACTCCAGCGTCTCGGGCATGATCTCCATAGCTTCCTTCATGTAGCTGGCCTCCGAGATCGTCTCTGAAAGGGAGCGGGCGCAGGGGGGCTGCGGGGTCGGCAAATGGCACACAGCCCCGGTCAGGGGCCAGCGCCCTCTGCCCAGACTCAGAGTAAACGGGGGCTGGAGGCACCCAATGGCGCACCGGGGTCACGGACCGGGACACGCAGCGCCCACGCCCTCCACGGAGGAGGCCATCTAAGCCGGACAAGAGGAGGACCAACTAGGGTTTCCTAGAAACACCTGCTGGGCTCCCCGCTCTGCAGGTCTCTGCCTCCCATCAATGCCTCCCCGGGCCACTGGCAAAGTCCCTTCTGAATCCTGGGGTTCGCATTGGGTGACAGTCTGCCGTGCTGCCCGGGGCGGACCGGATATGAATCACTGCATCCACCAGAGACAGTCATGTCACCTGGACGTCAGATTTCGGTCTAACGAGGGAAAAGGGAAACACACCGACAATTCTCCAGGTTCGGTCTCGGTGCGTCCCCCATCTGCGGAGACGTGCGCTGCGCTTTGCCAGACACCTTTCTCTCTAACACACCCGCAACCGTGCACCCTCTCGGGAAGGTACCTTTTGTATTTCTCAGGAAAAACACCACGTTCTGGGCCAGAAACTCCTCGGGGACAGGAGTGCAGAGCACGTGGAGATGCGTCACGTCCACGATGTGCTTGACGGTCCTCTGAAACGGGGCAGCGCCGCCACAGGAGATACATCGTCGTCCCCTCCCCCACCCCCATGACCTCACCCCCAGCTCAGCTGCGCTGTCCCCGCCAGGCCCAGCTCCGCTCTCACTCCTGGCAGCGCAGACGCAGCTGCACCTCAGGCACGAGCCACTCGCGGTTTAAAAAAAACACAAATGACCTGACAGGGTTTTCTGGGCCACGCTTTGCAATAGACCAAGACTGAATTCCGTGTTGGGCGTGGGGCATATGCATACGGCAGTTAAGTGTTATTTCCCTGAGCAGAGGTCAGGCTAAACGCTGCATGCCAGCCTTAAGCTGCACCCCCGGGACCTGTACGGGAAAGGGTTAACTCAGCAGGCCTCGATGTCCAAACCTTGCACATTGCAAAGTGTCTGCCGCTGGCCCTGAGTGCACCTGGGTGCGAACCCCTCCGCTTTTGGAGCATCCCGCCTGACACCAGTGTCTGCCCACCTGAGGGTAGCTTCTACCAACTCGGTGATGTACGGTGACAGCCCGTCTGCCTGGGGCCGTGGGTCGCACTGTAGCAGTTTGACCTCTGAGGGTGCTGGGACGGAGCAGCTAAAGTGAGACAGGAGGGCACTTCCTGCCTGTGGGACTGACCCCCTGGACACCAAGGCTCAGGTGAGCTTCCCGATTTGCAACACTTCACACCTGCTGTCCCACGCAGGCAGCCGCTGGGAGAATTAGCTCTGTCCACGTCCCCACCCCCGGGGCGGGCCAGGGGAAGCTCAGGCCTGCACCCAGCCTCCTTTCCTCTTGCTGATCTGCACCTGCCTGCTTTCCCTGAGATAAACTCTATCCGGGACTACAAAAGCTCTTCTGGGTTCTGGGAGTCATGCAGCGAACCATGCGATCCCAGGGCGTCTCGGGGACTCCCACCACCACAGAAGGCTGTCACCTCCAGGCCTCGGAGGACCTGTGTCAGTCCCCCGGCCTCCGCAGAAGGCCCCAAACTCCCAATGCCTCCCGAGGAGACGAGAGGCGCGCGTACCTTGGCGAGCCTGTGTTCCGATCGCTCTCTGACCCAGTTGTCATCCTCTGTGCTCATCATGGACTGAAACATGGAACTGGCTCTCGAATGCCCATTCTTAGCTGCAAAACGTCATTCGATGAACAAGAGGAGCCACTCAGAGAACCGGGTTCCCTCCCAGCGAGACCAAACGCGCAAGCCGTCCGGGAGCACATTCCATGCTACAGGCCTGGCATCAAAAGGCGCACTCGCGTCTTTTACAAATGGGCCTCTCGTGGCCCCAACTCACACTCCCGTCAGGAGAGTTGTACTGCATTTTGGATGGGCCCTCAATCAGAAATGTAGCACGCGTGTGCATATGTGTGTGCACGTGTGCGAATGTGTGTGTGCGCATGTGTGTGTGTCTTCTACGACTGTGTCCAACGAGTGACTTCCCAGCGTTTTACTTTGAAAAATGGGTTTTATCACCAGGACGAGAATCACCGCTGACACGTTAGCATGTGCTCCTTTTTCACTACAAAACTCGAAACTTGTGGGCGATGCAGAGAAAAGTTATCTAGACGACGTGGCCTGGTCAGAACCTCCCAGTGGGCAGGTCACGGCGCGTGGTCAGCCCCAGGCACAGGACTTCCCAGCTTCGCTGCGAGCAGGCCTGGTCCATCCAAGGCTCGCAGGCCTTTGAAACGCCTCCTGTCAGACGGCTCCTCCTACAGCCCCCCCACTTCAGGGAGCACCCCACCTCTACTGTCCTGTCAACCCAACCCCGTCTGTCCCCCACGCCCCTGTCATCCTCCTCCTGTGCCCCCTTCGTCTCAAATGCATAAAAGAAACTGCAACCGCTTACTCTCAGGAGCCCCTGCGACCCGGCTCCCAGGCAAATGTCACCAGTTTGGCCCAAATAGACGCATAAAACTTCTCTGCAGCCCCAGCCCTGGAGGGTGTGTCTCTGTCGGTTGAGCACCGGCCTGTGCACCTTGGGCGCCAGTTTGATTCCCAGGGCACAGGCCTGCGCTGCCCTCGGGCCCCAGCAGGGGGCGTGCAGGAGACAGCGGACGGCTGTTTCTCTCCGTCTCCTTTCCTCTCTTTAAAATCAGTAAAAATATATTTTTAAAAAACACACACAAAACCCTCTGCAGGTTTGGACGTTTCCTACATCCACAGGAGAAAAGAGGGAGATGCAGACACAGGCCCACGGGGAGGACGCCACGTGACTAGAAGCCAAAATGTAGGGATGGCCTCCAAGCCAATGGCTCACCACCACCACCCACCAGCCACTGGGGAGCAGGGGGGGTCCCCCAGGAGCCTGCAGGGGGCGCTCAGCCCGGCGGACAGCTCCCCTCGGGCATGCGGCCTGCAGAAGCCGCTGTGGAGGGAAACTGACGGTGGGCCCGCCGCCCGTCAACCCCGCATGTTCCCTCCCGCGACCTACACACCTCGGCACCGCGAGGGTCAACAGCGGAAATGAGTCCCGTCCGGGCAACAACCCTCCCGGTTCTGCCCGCGGAGCGCCCTCCGAACCCCGCACCTGACACTTTGTCCATGGACTCGATCTTCGGAGACTTGGTCTCTTCTTCCTCCGCTTCCTCCCCCTCCGAGGCGGAAACCTCGTCTTCGCAGCCGGAGAAATGGAAAGAGAAGAATAAGTCATCACCGACTCACGGCCGACACACCTGGCATCGCAGCTCTCCTCGGGGCGGAGGAGCTGGACCTGGCGGGAGAGCCGAGCCTATGGGAGGGGGTCTCCACCGGAAGTGACCCCGGTTGACCCGGAAGCTGGCCCCGGGCAGTAAGCGGTCCCTCCCCCACCCCTGCCCTTGGAATGGAAAGTTCCGCCCACCATCCCAGCGCAGCGGGAGGCCTTTGCAAGGGCGCAGCCTGAGAACCGCGTGTGGTTGAGACCACGTGGGTGGGGACCATGACTGATCCCTGCCGAGGCCTGTGGGTAAACTAAGGTCCCGGCGGTCCCCGGTGCGCCAGGGCCCCCCACAAGCCTCTGATGGGAGCCCCCTGGCTCAGTAAACCCGTCGGTCACCAATACGGCTGCCCTTCTCCATGCACCGGGGCCAGTTTGTGAACCCACACGGTCATACAGAAACATGCGAGGGAGCGAGACAGCCGTGAGCGATGCAAACCGAAGCCGTGCAAATCCTCCAGCGGGGAGGGCACTGGCACCCCCGATCTGGCGACGGTGGAGACGAACCAAAAGGAGGGGAAGGGCGGGGGAGAGTCAGAGGCTGCCCAGAAACAGACCACCACCCAAGGAGGTTTCCAAGTGCCTTTGGAGAGCCCAGGAATTAATCGGGGGACCCTCTAAAGTGAGAATGTAATCTGGGTCCATGTTGAAGGGGGACATCCAGCCAGGAGACACTGGGCTACACGTGTGAGTATACACCGCACCGAAAACAGCGGTCACACGTAGTGCAAGTCGAGTCCATTTCTTAGGGTGTTGATCTATATATTTTAAGTACAAAATCGGGGTGACTGAAACTTGGCCCATGTTAAACAGTCGATCCCGTTCGTGTATCTTTGTGTCCATATTTTCACTTGGGGATAATGAGAGTCCAAGGTCCTGCTATAACGTAAGGTCTGCCTGGGAGAAAGTAATGAAAGGCTGGAAGAATAGATTCCTCTCTCTGGGTGCCGCTAGCAATCCGTTATGGTGGTTATGTGGTGGTTTTAGCTTTCTCTACAACGCAAAATAAGTGTATTGCCTGCGCGGCATGGCTGTGGTTAAGCATCAACCTATGAACCAGGAGGTCACGGTTCTATTCCAGGTCAGGGCACAGGCCTGGGTTGTGGGCTCGATCCCCAGTGTGGGGCGTGTAGGAGGCAGCTGATCCATGATTCTCTCTCATCACTGATGTTTCTAACTCCCTCTTCCTCTCTGAAATCAATAAAAATATTTTTTTAAATATAAATAAATGAAAGCTGCCCTTTTTAAAACCTCGTTTGCACATT
>NW_006294590.1:757728-758133 GCF_000327345.1 Myotis davidii | reverse complement strand
CCTGCCAGTATCAGGGAGAGGAAGGAGGAAGTGTCCCCCAGCACCCGGGCGGGTCCCTGGCCTGTCACTGAGCAGTGGCTCCTATTCTTGAATCTTGACTGCCTGGGTGACCTACATAGTGAGTCCTTTCGGCCTCCCTGTGCCACAGCTTGCTCATCTGTAAAATGGGTTAACAATACTCCCACCTCACAGCATGAATGAGCTGTTATAAGCCGTGGAACCAACCCGGTGCGGAAGAAGCACTGATTCGGCGTTTGCCCTCAAGGGCTCCTTCCCCAGCGGGCTGTGCGAGCAGGGGCAGCTCCCCCGCTCACCAGGGACCCCGACAGTCCCCGCACTGGGTGGGCGACCACAACCATCTAAGGCGGGCTCCCGAGGGAGGCGGAGGTCGGGGGTGGGTGGGCA
>NW_006294590.1:751712-757527 GCF_000327345.1 Myotis davidii | reverse complement strand
CCCCCACCCCGTGGGCCCGGCCTCAGTCCAGGGGCGCGCCCTGCGGTCCCCGCGCCGGCTGAGGCGCGGACCCAGACGCGGGAGAGGGTGGATCCGAGCCCTCGAGAGAAGCCCGGGTGCCCCCAGCCTCTGCGCCGAGGGGTGAGGGGTGAGGGGTTCCTCCCGAGACGTGGGTTCCCCCTTCCTCCGAGCCCAGCTGGGGGGCAGCACGCACCCAGCGTGGGGCCCAAGGGCAGCCACTGCGGACCTCGGGGCGCCAAGAGCCTTGTCCTGGGATTCCCTGGCTGGCGACCTGCCCGCTTTTGTAAGGAAACCGAGGCAAGAGGCGACAAGTTCCCGGTATCTCCCAGGGGCAGAGGCGGAGGCCGGGGAGACCCTATGTCCGAGCCTCCAGGCCCTACGGGTCACAGGTGGAGGAGCAAATACCTTTGCGGAAAGAGCTTGAAGGGACAAGCTGGGGGGGGAGAGGGGGGGAGTTATGATCACAAAGGGGCGGCTGTTTTGGTTTCTACTCAGCCAGGGAAGAATAAAGAACGAACGCTCACGGTTTAAAAATATAGATTTATTTTCATTAGTAAAAAGTTCAATACTGAGAGGAAGACGCACGTGTCCTAGTGCATCCGGGGCGCCAGGGCCTGTCCACCGGTGTCTGCTCAGCTCGGAGCCCCCCCCTTCCGGGCCGACCTCAGCACTCGCCCTGGTCGGTTTCCCACTAGGAAGCGAGTGGCGAGTTCTAAGGGCTCCTTACAACCCTAAGCCAGAGCTCAGCTCGGTGCCGGCTGCCAGGCCGTGCCTGGGACTGCCGTGTCCTGGTCTGGATTGCGATGCCTCAGTCATCTTGCTGGAGGGAGACCAGGTGGCATGCCAGCAAACCTGGCTTCGGCATTTCAGTCAAGAAACGCAGACTGCAGAGCAGCGGTTGAAGTTACTTTGCGTTTCTGTTTTCCAAACCACACGGACCTAAAACGTCCGTAAGCGCTGCCTGTGCTACAGATGTGCTACGCCTCACCCAATACTGCAGGTAGACACGGAGCCGAAGGCTGCTACAAAATACCCGGGCGGAAGGGAGGAAGCGGGGCATTCGGTGAGGCGAGTCTTTGCAAAGTCACGTCCACGATGAACGGAAAGCCCGGGGCTCCCCGTGACCCCATCAGAACACCTGAGGACTTCCGAGCGGACCATGACTACGTCACCACAAGGATGCTCTCCACCTTCGAGGATGAACTCGGATTCTAGGTGACGGAAGAAATCCCTGGTTTGATGTTTTAGGAATCCATGAACACACAGAACGAAACCGGGAAAACCTGGCCGTCCTGACACGGATCTTTAGAATAACAATCCTATTTAGAACATCTCCTAGACCGCTGGCCACTTTTCCTCTTGGTGTTTGCTATCAAGAGAATACAGTCTTGCCTTCAACACTGTACACACAACAGTTCCACCAAACAGCTTAAAAACAAAGCAAAACAACTGCTCTGGTGACATGACGCTAAGACCAACAGCTTCGTAAAGAAAATTCCCATTAGTGCTGAAGGGACACCATCACACTGTTTCTAGAGAGTTCTGTTAGGACCATTCATTTGCTTTTTTAGAATTACATTCTACATAAGTTTCCATGGAGACATGACGCACTCCTGGTCCCATACCCTGATAGGCGTTCGTTAGAATTACCAAGGTGGCCCCGGGACAGTGAGCACCGGGGAGCGGGGGTTCCAGCAAGTGCTGTCTCTCATTTACTAACGGGCGAATCCTGGGTTTCCTCGGGATGAGTTAGCTCGCCCCCTGGAGTCGTGATGAAAACGGACAGCCTGTGAGGGGACGTGGGACAGTTGGGGGCAGAGAGCAGAATCATTTTTCCAGTTTCCTCAGCGTCACTATCGGCCTGACATTGAACATGAGGGACAAACGCTGGCAATTTCAACCGGTGCTGGGTGACACCCACGGAGGGCGCATGGAATCGCCACACAACGTAAGGTCTGATGGGGGCCCGGCCGGCGTGGCTCAGGGGCTGAGCACAGATCTATGAACCAGGAGGTCACAGTTCATTCCCCGTCAGGGCACATGCCGGGTTGTGGGCTCGATCCCCAGTACGGGGCATGCAGGAGGCCCATCCATGAGTCTCTCTCATAACTGTTGTCTCTTTCTCTCTCTCTTCCTCTCTGAAATCAATAAAAATGTCTATTTCTTAAAAAGGTTTGATGTTAGAGTCAGTTATGCCTGGCTGTGCATAACGAGCCGGGGGGGGGAGGATGGCGACAGACAGCCTTTGGCATGTGTTACAGAAAATGTGACATGTGAACGTACTGCCGGCTCGTCCTCAAAAGAATTAAATTACCCACAAACCATGACAGTAGAGGAAGGATGAGCATAATTCACAGGCGACAGGCCAGATCAACATGTCCAACAGGCCCGATTCCCATTCACTCAGAACTAAACGTCAAGTGAGCAGAGGCATTTAAACAAGACTCCAACTCAGTGGCCGAGAATCAGCTTCCCACCGAGCTAAGGAGTGTGGGACGCGCGTGAACTCTAAGTGCCCCCGTCGGGCCTTCATTTAGAATCAGCCTCAGAGTAAAAAACGGTCACCGTACTGTCCTCAGGGTGGGTTCAACCTCCCCGTGGTAAAACATCCTCATTTACATTTGGTTATAAAAGTGTACAAAAGACTCCTTTCTCCCTTTCCTCCGCTCAGGAGAGACCCCTGCTGCTCAGTCACGCCCGCCAAGCGGTCCCCCGAGTCCAGGGCATGTCGCTACTGCATCTCCACAGTCACACGGTGTCACAAGGCTCAGCACACCGTTTCCTCCCAAGCATACGGCGACCGTGACCGGAGTGACGTAAGAACAGGGCGAGAGTCTTTTAAAAAATATACCAGGGGAGTAAACATGTTGCAGGTTTCTCCCACATTCCCCAATTAAGACAAAACTGTAAAACCACCTCCTCCTCGTAATCCCAGGAGCACACAATAAAAAACGTCCGCATACTCTGGGCAAGCAGAATATTAAATGTGTCCTTTGATGATCCGTCATTAAGCTTTTTAAAAAACTATACTTATTCAGCTGTTGGAAAATATTCTCTGACTTCAGGTGACAGAATAACTGTTTTTTGTTGTTGTTTTTTTAATAAGGTGAAAAGGAATTAAGTACCTAAGACTGTTTCCTATTAGCTGCTCAAAGCGGGCTTCTCTCCCCCAGCCTGCATTTTAAAAAATAAGTTTAACGTGACTTTTGGCATTAACTTATAATTGCTCATCAGGAAAACGGGAATAAATTTATGTATCTAAATTGATAAGCTTTACAAAATATTTAACGTGAGGAAGAGGTATATCTTACAGAATTATTTGGCTAGGTCCTAAGGCAATCAATGAAGACAGAATTTTTCTGATCGTAAATCGGACACAAGTGAATTTCTACAACATGATAATCCTCCGTCAATGGGAAAGCCCGGCGGCTGCAGCGCTGCAGTCACGCCCTGTCGTCGCTGAACTTCCATGAAAGTCGTCTGAATGAGAAAGGAACAAATTTGGTGCCTGCACCAACATAGAATTTGTTCTGAAATTCCACCCTAAAATTAAAAAAATCCATGTATTAATGAAAGGTTGCGAGTGACATTCCCCACATTTCGTAAAACAACTTTTATAAATTAAGAACAAAAGATTCCTGGGCTGCAGCTGCTTCGTCCCATAGTGCTCTTGCAGAACTATTTGTACTGAGACAAAATGGGCACGCGTGCTCGCCCTGTGTAGGCATGACGTGTTAGAAACATCGCACCGCCTCATGCACTGCACACACGTGTGCACATACACACACCAGCACCCAGGGCCTCTCCCCCTGCCGTGGTAGCTGGGCACACAGACAAGCAATCTGAATTCACTGTGAAACACTGAGAAACAGGTCTGAAGCCTTTTACAAGATAAAGCAAGGCCCACGGTGAACTGAGCCGGAAATACACAAACTACTGGGCAAGCATGAACTTGCTCTCGCTTGTCAGGGGTAACAGCTCAGGAACAAAACAGAATTCTTCCTCGGGGGATCTGAACACAGCCCCCAATGTGAGGAAGGGAAGGCACAGCTAAATTAAGCTCTGGATTTTGGGGGGGTTGAATACACACATCTGGGGGAGGGGTTCCGTTTTTCGTAAGGAATAGCTGAGCTGCGGGCTCACCAATGGAGGCGAATGGCGTGGAGGAACGCAGACAGCCCCTCCATGACCAGCAGGATGAAGATGGTCAGCACGGCGAAGAGCGCCATCACCGGGAGCAGCAGCAGGACCCCGTAGGTCTTGTCCACGCGGAGGCCCACGCGCATCAGCATGGCCCACAGCACGTCGGACAGCTCTGTTCATGGAAGTGAGTCACCTCCTGACCATTCCCACCGCTGCCCATGAGTAACACCCTCCCCACTAGGACACGTCACCCGCTTCTCACGGACCATCTCGCGCACCGAGGAGGCAGGGCCGGGCAGGACGGGCAGCCTGCCTCCCGGGAGAGGTCGAGCCAACTGGGGCCCGTCAGCTCTGTCCCCACGCAGCTCTGGCCCATGAGCATGCGTTTCTCCCAGCAGCCCTGGGCCAGCTTCACCCCGGAGCTGAGAGACGGGGCTGCGCTTCCCCCACAATTTAAAGCGTCCTGTGAGTTGGTCGGTGCTGGGGGGAGGGTATTAGGGGGGACACTTACGTGCGTGGGCCAGGCTGAGGGCCCAGAGCCGCAGGTAGGACGCGGTGTTGGAGATGCAGCCCAGGCAGTACTCGATGGAGTGGATCACTTGGGTCATCAATATTTCTCCAAAGTTAAACTGCGGGAGACCACGCAGCATGGTTAGCGTCAGTGCCAGGCAGACCCCGCGAGGTCCAAGCCCGCGCCACTCTCAGGGCGACCGTGAGAGCTGGTTGCGGCCCGGCGCGAGGACGCCAGGGTGCGGGGCGGCGACTCACAGCTCTGCTCGCAGCCCTCCCCCGCACCCCGCCTCAGTGTCTCACCTGGAGACGGATTATCATCCTTCTCACCAAGACCATCACTACATGAAAGCTTAGTGATGAGTCTATTCTTTATTGATTTCAGAGAGGAAGGGAGAGGGAGAGAGATGGAAACACCAGTGATGAGAGAGAATCATGGGTCAGCCGCCTCCTGCACACCCCGCACTGGGGGATGGAGCCCGCAACCCGGGCCTGTGCCCTGACAAGAACTGAACCGTGACCTCCCGGTTCCTAGGCCAACGCCCCACCACTGAGCCACACCGGCTGGGCATGTGCGTCTATTTCATCATGAGGAACTGAAAGCTTTACCTCTTCACAGGTCACCTCCCTGCAGCCGTCCTCCAGCGGGGTGCTCCCCTCCTCTATGTCCTGGCTGCCCATCAGAGACACCTCCTCCTCACTGTCCTTCCTGACCAGCGTGTACCCACTCTAGCGACAAACAGGGAGCACGGTCGGCGGACAGGGAGCACGGTCAGCGGACAGGAGCACGGTCAGCGGACAGGGAGCACGGTCAGCAGACAGGGAGCACGGTCAGCGGACAGGGAGCACGGTCAGCAAACAGGGAGCACGGTCAGCGCCTTCCAAAGCGAAGCTGTGACAAGGCCAAGGTCAGAGCCCCCGGATCCTCCTCACGAGTTTTAGACTCTCGGGAACACAAACGCCCTTTAGGATGAAGTGAGGGCTCTACACCCATTAGGAGAGCGATTATAAAAACATCACACGAGCGCGTGCTGGTCGGGGGCCGCCCCCAGCGGAGCAGCAGCCCTGCGGGGGGAGGCGCTGCACGGGCTCCCGTGGAGGCCTGGGCCCCGAGGGGAGGAGCACATGTGAGCAGCCACTC
>NW_006294590.1:749015-751486 GCF_000327345.1 Myotis davidii | reverse complement strand
ATGGCCAGCAGCAGCCGCTGCACGTGCTCCTGCGGGCAGAGAGGGGGGTGACCACGGGTCATCAGCACGTTCCTTAAATCAGCAGAAAACCAAGCCCGACATCCCTTCCTCCACAAGCAAGGAGCTCAGAGCAAGTGCACGCCCAGGGCCGCCTTCTGGGCCCAGAGCGATTCCAGCACCAATGACGACGATGACGAGGGCTACAAGGGGGCGAAAGCCGTCAGGTTCAGACTCCACTTGGAGGCGGCGGGGGCTGGGGGCAGGCAGGGCGGGCAGCTGCTGCCGAGGGGGCATCACTCAGACACCTGGTCATTGGAGAGGCCACGGGCTGCGGCCCAGGTGCCCATTCTCGGACGACCTGCCTTGTCAGAGAGGGATTTTAAAGAAACTGGGAAAGTGGGGGGACTGGGCAGCCCTCGGAACCCCCAGTGGTACATTTACTTCCCACCAGTTCTGACAGCTACTGAGCAGCAGGGGGTTTGTTTTAAATATGTTTTTATTGATCTCAGAGAGGAAAGGAGAGAGAAACATCCAGGATGAGAGAGAATCATGGATCGGCTGCCTCCTGCACACCCCCGACTGGGGATCAAGCCCGCAATCCAGGCCTGCGCCCTGACCGGGAATTGAACAGTGACCTCCTGGTTCCTAGGTCAATGCTCAACCCCTGAGCCATGCCAGCCGGACTGTGGCAGGGAGTCTGGATGGTACGGCCTGTCCAGCGCCCGCAGCACCGTGTCCAGCAGGCCGCATCCTTCTGTGGAACAGGAACATGTTGATGAACTCGATGAGGATGCTGGGGGCCGCCCGGGAGGTCTCCGCCGAGTAGACCAGCCACTTGTAGATGATCATGAAGATGAGGTACCCGAACATGCAGAGCAGGAAGAGCAGCTCGGGGACCGACACCAGGTAGATGTTGAACTTCTTCCTGAAATGCCTGGAGGAGGGCGGTCGGCCCGGACAGGGCCGCGCTGAGGCAGTCACTCCTGTGACGAGGCCTCTCAGCACGGCTCCCGCCCGACACGCTGTTAGGGCTCCAGGGAGAGAACCGTGAGGACGCAACACGACGCGCGCCCACAGACCCAGTCGGGGAAGGCACACCCTCTCACTCCTAGACACCAGCTCGTGACAACAAAAGGCTGTCTCGCCCGCCGGTGGCTCGGTGGGTTGGAGCATCGCCCGCACACCAAAAAGCCTGCAGGTTCGATGCCGGTCAGGGCGCATACCCAGGTTGCAGGTCCCATTTCTGGTGGGGCAGGTACATGAGGCCACCAATCGATGCTTCTCTCTCTCTCATCAATAAAGATATCCTCCAGTGAGGACTAACAAATAATTTTTAAAATTTTTCTAATGCATAAAAAAGTGAGAAGTCAATCCTAGAGATGAATATATAATTGCCTTGCTTCCCGGCCTCCTCCCTGCTCATTCCCTAGAGCCAAAAATATGCCTGGCACAACTCTGTGCTCCATAAACATCTGCTGAGCGAACGAGCTAATGAAACTGTCAAAAACCGTATCATCGAAACAATCACTCACACACTCAGCCACCACATCGGCTGCCTCTTACCTACCGTCTACCATCAAGAGGCAAAGAAGTACCCAACTTGGCTTAGAAAGACAGCTTTTGAAAAACCTGTACTTACAAGTGGTTAAATATTCCCAGAACGACTCCAAAAGTCATGTGGATAATTCCTAAAATCACAGACATTTTCATTTTGAAAGAGTTCAGGAAAGTGAGGCGATTTGTGGCCAAGTTCCAAATCTAAAGACAGAACAAACCAACAGAGAAGTCGTTAGCGTCCTCCCTCTGCCGCGGTGACAGTGGAGAGGCCGCCATCTGCATGGGAAGCAGCGTTCCCTTTCCTCCTGAAGCTCCACCCGAGAACGCTGTCCCCTTAGCCCAGGGCCGGAGTGACGCAGTCTGAACGTAAAGGCCCAAGAATGCCCGCGAGCCTGTGCGTTTGGGGCCAGAGCCCAGGAAGTGAAAGGAGAGGAAGGGCCCCTCGGGCTCAGCGGAAGGGGCGCCCATCCCCTCCGGGGAGAGCAGGAGAGTGCTGGCGGGGCCCTGACCCTGGGCAGGGACAGGCAGGGCTGTGTGTTACCTTCACATACAAATATTGCGGATTAATAACAACAAGAATTTTTTATTAAACCACGTGCAGGCAGGCGGTTGCTGGAAATATCAGGGCACCGTCCTGTAATGTGACTAACCCTATGTGCACACCTGAACCTACTGCAAAGCGACAGACTGGAAACCGTAAACAAAAAATAACGTGAGCCGAAGCCGGTTTGGCTCAGTGGATAGAGCGTCGGCTTGCGGACTGGGGGGTCCCGGGTTCGATTCCGGTCAGGGGCATGTGCCTGGGTTGCGGGCGCATCCCCGGTGGGGGATGTGCAGGAGGCGGCTGATCGATGTTTCTCTCCCATCGATGTTTCTGGCTCTCTATCTCTCTCTCTTCCTCTCTGTAAAAAATC
>NW_006294590.1:744212-748906 GCF_000327345.1 Myotis davidii | reverse complement strand
GAGGGGCGAGGGGAGAGGGGGGTCTGAGGAGGAAGCTCTCCCTGCCCCACCCGCCGCCGGGCTGCCCGGGGCTCACTTCCAAAGCGCCATTTTCCGGCGCTCCGCCGGGGCGTGGCTGGCGCTGTACATGGCAGACACGTTCCAGCCGGAGCCGAAGAGGTTGACGGACTTGGAGAAGCAGTCGTTGTAGATGAGGCCCGTGTACACCGAGAACAGCCCCATCAGCAGGAGGATGTACCGGCCGTTGAAGAACATGCCCAGGATCTGCGCGGAGAGCAGCGCGGGGAGCACGGGGCGCATGCGGCAGGAGCAGGGAGATGGGTCACGTGACCGAGGCTGGGCCGGGCCCTTCTCAACCACTGCCCTCAGGGCTCTCAGATCTCAGAGACAGGCACTGCAGCCCAGACAGTGTGGCTCAGTGGTTGAGCATTGACCTATGAACCAGGAGGTCACCGTTCCATTCCCAATCAGGGCACAGGCCCGGGTTGTGGGCTTGATCCCGTGTGGGGTGTGCAGGAGGCAGCTGATCGGTGAGTCTCTCTCATCATTGATGTTTCTCTCTCTCTCTCCCGCTTTCTAAAAATCAATAAAGGAAAAAAATTAAAAAACAAAACAAAACCACAACCAAGACGCTGTCACAGAGGTCCCTGTCACAGAGGCAACCCCACATCAGGTCTCAGCCAGGCCGTACAGTTACTGCCAAGCCCCGACCAGCACTCAGGAAACGGCATGTTGGTCCCAGGAAGAGAACCACGACTCCGGCTGCCCAATCAGAAGGCCGCGCGGCGGGGGCAGCGGCTACTTACCTCCTGTGACTGACTCAGCCTCGGGTGGTTTTCATTTAACACCAACAGGAGGGCAAACAAGAACATCACGAAGCCGTGTCCGAAGTCCCCGAACATCACGGCGAACAGGAAGGGGAAAGTGATGATGCTGAAGAGAGCTGCAGGGCAGGAGAGCTGGCTCAGGGCCGGGCAGCCCGAGGGAGGGCGGGCGGGAAGCCACGCAGGACAGCGCAGTGGGGCCTGCTTCCCGCACGCGGCCCACGTCAGACGCGCACACGCAGGGTCCCACCTGGGTTCACCTCCCGGTAGCTGCCCACGCCGTAGGCGTCCACGATGTTCTGAAAGCCCTCGGTGAACTTGTTGGTGCGGATCAGGGTGGGGGGCGTTTCTGTCGTCGGGATCGTGTTCATAAACGAGGTGATGGTAGCACCGCTCTCTCTCTTTTGCATGAAAAAGAATAAAAATAAAAAAGACTGTCCAAGAGCCTTTTCAACACACTGCTTCCTGCCAGCGAGGCTCTGTGGGCTCCGGGGGAAAGTACTGATCGCACCGCCAGGTTCAAGGACAGGCTCAAGGATAGCAGAAGCAGGAACGGGGCGGGGTCCAGCGGAGCCGGGCCGAGTGGGTGGGGACATGGAGGGAGGAGCTGGAGGGACTCCTCCAGGCAGAGATATACTAGGGAGTCCCAGGATCACCAGGAAAACTGGAATTTAGTCTTTTATCTTTTAAAAATGTTCAAGAGGCAGATCAACCAAAGGCCCTTCTGCATATCTGCATCACCCATGGACACAGGCAATACGGTGGTGGAGGCCTGGGGCGGGGCGGGGCGGGGCCGGACTAGAGGGGTCAATGGGGGAAAGGGACATATGTGACACTTCCAAAAATAAAGATTTTAAAAAGATAAAAATTAAAACTAGTATAACATTCAGGAGGCATTCAGAGGCAGCTCCGCCAGCTAATAAACTGAAATCCCGCGTCACTGGCCAGCGGCCACGGGTAGCCCTGCGTGCAGCGTCACCTCCTGAGACACATCCACTGACGGATGGGGAGGGGCCTTCCCAATCCAGAGCTCGGGTTGGGACCAGAAGGGCAGGTTTCCAGCCAAACTCTATTTCCCGAGACACAGGGCCGGGTCCTGGGAGAGCTGCTGCCATGGCACAGCGTGAACCTCCGAGTCCCCTCAAGGGCAGGCAGTGCAACTGACAGCAAAACTGAGACCCACCAACACGCTCATAACAAAGCCACAGCCCCGAGACCACAGAACACCACCGTGTGGGACACGCCCCTGAACTCCCAGCCAGCTCCCGGCCGTGTGGAGGCGGAGGAGCAGTGGTGGCGGCGAGCCGAGCTCCCGTGGGCTCCGGTCGTCGGGCACCTTACCGAGCCGTCCTCCAGCGCACGGCGCAGGCCCGGCAGGTCGGCCTCGGGGCACCAGACCTCGGCGATGAGGCACTTGTTGGTCACGTCGAGGCTACACATGTTGAGCATGTGGTAGATGGCTTTCATCTTCTTCACCTGGACGGCGCGGCTGTACACCGACTCGGCCGCCTTGCACAGCACCTGCCTGAGGTAGTCCTCGGTTTTGTGCAGCACCTGGGGGAGGAGCGCGGCTGTGGGCGGGCGGGCAGCGCTCAGCTCGGCCCAAGTCCCACGGAGGGAGGCTGAATGCCCGGCACCTGCTGCCTGGAGACAGGTGAGCGAGCCTTCACTCCGCTCCTCCTCTTCCCCCTTCTCCTCCTCTTCCTCCTCTGGGACCCCGGGACCCCATGAGGCAGGTGGAGACCTGAGCTCAGCCCTTCCGATGCCCGTGGAGCTGCCTCTCCAGGAGAGGAGCCAGGGCCAAAGGAGAGAGTCTGAGGTCACAGCCACTGGGGCAGCACCAGGCCTGCCCGGTGCAGGGACCTCCGGGTTCTCACACATCCCCCATCCCGCCCCGCCAGGAAGCCCCTGGCGCTTTAGTGGGTCACAGCCCGAGGGCCCTCCCTGCCCTGAGCAGAAACGGGACCCGAGAGCCACACTCGGAGCAGTGATGAAGACTGCGCCGACACGGCAAGGCGACCTCCCATGTAAGGCCGACACTAGCGAGGTCCCAGAGGCTATAAGACAACACGCCGCGACGGGAGAGGCGGCCTTCCAGCCCCTGGACACCGCCACGTGCCCCGTCCAACCGGACAGGAGAGCGGCCGGGTCTGTGCGTGTCCCAGCCTTGGTGGGTGGCAGGGCCAGGCCACGCACCGTGTACAGGTCCTGGATGCGGGTGCTCAGCCCCTCCTGGATCTCACGGCGCTCCTCGGCGGTGCTGGGGTACGGGTAGATGTGGCAGTGGTAACTGCAAGACAGAGTTCCCCGCCGTCAGGACCCGGAGGGGCTGGAGGAACTCTGGAGCGAACCTCAGAAGGAGAAGCTGCCCAGGGCTCCACCGAACACAGGCAAGTCCATGTGCGGCTCAAAACACTCCAACTTGATTCCTTTTCCAATTGATCTTTTTAGAAAATGTTTTTAAATGATTTTAAATGTTTTTTCAAATGATCTTAGAAAGAGAGGAAGGGAGAAGGAGAGATAGAACCATCAATGATGAGAGAGAAGAATGGACCGGCTGCCTCCTGCACGCCCCACAATGGGGATGAGCCCACAGCCCGGGCCTGTGCCCGGACCGGGCATCGAACGTGACCTCCTGGTTCCTAGGTCCACGCTCAACCCCTGAGCCACGCCGGCCGGGCCAATTGATCTTTTAAGCCTTGATTTCTAAAACACACACAAATCTGGGAATGGCACTAACATGGTTTCTACTTTGAAGTTATTTTAAGAATTGCCCTGGCAAGAGTTACCTAACCATTAAATGTTTAAAAATGTAGCATTTCAGCAAAGACGTCGCATGACAACCCCCAGCAGCCTCGGCGCCCGCTGCCATGCCTGCGTGTGGGGGAGCAGGACGGGAGGCCGTTCTCACCAGTCACAGATCTTCTTCACCTTGTGGCCGATCTGCTCGCCCCAGAAGGAGATGAGGAACACGTGCCACTTGATGACTTCTCCCTGCGGGGAAGGCACCCTTACTTCCGGGGCTGCAGCGTGCACCGCTCTGGCGGCTCAGCCGCTGTCCGTCCTGTCACTCATTCCCCCAACCCGCGCGCCGACCTCCTTCCTGCGAGGCCGCAACGGCAAGTTCACCGCGAAAAGCATTCCCAACCCCAAACCACGGCCAGGCATATTTTTGGTCATTTTCGGGCAAGCAGAGCGACCAAAACCTGAGCCCCGCGTGCACGTCCCCTCTGCCTCGCTCCACCTCAAACTGCAAGCGAGCGTCCTTGGCTTGGCCTATTCCGGGCACGGTCTGTGCTCTCGGGTGGTGGCTTCGCTGCTGAAATGGCCCGAGCGCAGTGCTGACGCGGGGACACACCTCTCAGAAAACCTCACGGGCTCCGAGGCCTGGAGGGGGCAGTGTCCACCTGGGTCAGCTGTGCTGTGGCCGTGGGAGGAGGCCCTGAAATCTCCGAGGAGGAGGGGCGGGGAGTAGTCCCCCGGGGTCCTCCTGCGCTGTGCCCAGCCGCTGCGGGCCTGGGCTGGCCGAAGTCGACCGTGCCGCCCACTCACCGTTTCCGGATCCTCGAGGGACTCATCCAGCTCTGCGTAGGTCACGATGGTGTACCCCTTGCAGACCCTCCACAGCATCCTCTCAAACGCTTCCACCTTCCCCTGATGGATGAGGCCGGACACGAATCTAGGAGGAATGCAGACCGCCGGGCAGCGGAGGGCAGCGGCTCTCACCCAGCACAGCACCCGGGCGACGAGCACGCCATTCTGGCCCCGGGGAAGGGGGCCTCTGACTGCCGGACCCTAACATGCGGTGAGAAGGCCCTGAGCATCCTTTCCAGGCGGAGCCGAGCCCAGACTCAGGACATCCCGGAACAG
>NW_006294590.1:742034-743162 GCF_000327345.1 Myotis davidii | reverse complement strand
GCCCAGCATCCTACGGCCTGGGGTCTCGGCGCTCGCGTGGGAGAAGGGGATGGGCCCTGCGTCTCCATCAGGTGAGGAAAAGGTCACCCCCAAATCTCCTCTCTCAAGTTGGGTCCCCCAAAGGTCCCCCCTCAGTGAATGGGGGACGGGCAACCTCAAAGGAGTCCCGGGTGGAAGGAGAAAGCCTTCCCTGAGGTTTGCAGCCACCGGCGAGACCCCCCTCGGCTTGGCCTAAGCTCACAGTGAAACACAGAAAACCCAACAAGAAACCCAGCTGAGAAGGGAGCGTGAAGTGACTCAGGCTGGCAGGGGGCTCCCGGGCCTGACACGTGAATAACCTCTGGGGGGTCCGTCCTCACACTCAACACTGAGCTCCCCCAGGCGGTGAATGAACAGGGGCTGTGCGCTCCTCAGAGGAACCGGAGGAGACAGGGTCCCACCGGTTCAGGTGGACGAACAGCAAGAACGGGCAGCAGGAAGGCCCCGAGCACAGGGCCGACACCCCCAGCCCCTTCAGCACCGTCCCCACGCAGGCCAGGCTGGGCGCTCCCAGGCCCAACTGCCTTAGGCTCGCGGAGCAACCGGCATGAACGCCCCCTCTTCTCAGCTCCTGGGCCCGTGGCTCAGCTAGAAACACAGCACAGCTGCCGACTCGATGCGCACACGGGAGCCCCATGTTCCCTTAAGTAGTGCTCACCCTCTGTCACCCAATCACGGGCTATGGAGCGTGCCCGTCCATCACTCCACGGAGCTCGTCCTCCCCAACAGGGGGTAGAGGGGCCCAACCCCCACGCTGCACCTACCCCAGTTTCGCTCCCAGCCTCTGCATAGAGCTGTAGTCCAGCAAGGAGTCGCTGTCCAAGGCGGAGAATTCTTCATACGTGGGCTCAAACTACGAGAGAGGAGACCACGCGCGTCTCGTGAGAAGCGATTCCTCCCGTCTCATTCCCAGCAGCAGTTCCGGGCACGTCCCTGCCACGTGGATCTGGGTGCCAGGCCCCAGGAACTCAGACAGGAAACAGCTCTCCACCCCTCACTGCCAGCTCCTTGGCGACAGTCCCAGGAGAGGGGAGTGAACGCTGTGCCCTCCCCCGTCCCACGTGCCCCGGGTGCCCCAGGAGCGAAAGT
>NW_006294590.1:736386-742009 GCF_000327345.1 Myotis davidii | reverse complement strand
AAATGGGTGGGGGGGGGGGGGGGCTGACGCAGGCGCGCAGGGAAACCGCAGGGCAGGGCCTGCGCCTCCTTCTCATCACGTACATGGTGGGGTTTACCCCTTTCCTCTTAGCAATTCGGAAATAAGGCCTGGATTTTAGAGCTGAAAGTCCTGTCCAAAAATTTTCTCATGATAAAATTTTTTTTCAACTGCAAACCTAAGCACTGCAGACAGGAGGTGTTGCTGCATAACCTACGGATGCGGAGCCCTATTATTGTAGGTATCTTTCTGCAATGAGCCTCTAGTATATATATAAAAGCCTAAGTGACCATTACAACCAGCTGGTAGCTATGACGCGCACTGACCACCAGGGGGAAGATGCTCAACACAGGAGCTGCCCGCTGGTGGTTAGTGCACGTGGGGAGGACAGGGAGTCAATGGGGAGGGCACCTGTAATACTTTCAACAATAAAGATAAATTCAAAACAAACAACAAAAACAAGTAGGAGCTACTGTTACTGCTAAAACCGACCAACACAGGAAAAGACTTAACGCTTTTTCTCGTGTGGGATCATCCAACTGAAAAGTAAGGCTGAGGTCACACGTCCCCGGCAAAAGCCACACGTCGTCGGCAGGACTGGCAGGAACTGCCAGCCCCACCGATACTCGATCAGCTCCAGCAGGTTCTTCCGCAGCTTCTCCTTGTTCCTCGTGACTTCCCTCAGCTCCACCTCCAGCTTCTGCAGCTGCTCCTGCAACGGAACCGCAGCTGCTCAGCACCCGCCCCGGCGCCCCAGCGGCGCCCCAGCTCCTTCTGCGACACCCACCGTGGAGCTTTTAAAAAGCCAGAGTCTAGCCAGGCCAGGGGATGATGCTGCCCGCTGAGCCACACCAGCCAGGTCGCCTATGGCCATCTGGGGCAGTGTCCTCTCTGAGCCACACCAGCCAGGTCGCCTATGGCCATCAGGGGTGAGCGTCCTCTCTGAGCCACACGGGCCAGGTCGCCTATCTGGGGTGAGCGCCCTCTGGCTCTGAGAGGATGGGCAGGTGACCAGACAGCAGACAGCGAGGAGGTACAGCCCTGAGGGCGGCGCGTTACCTGCATTTCCAGGACCTGCTTCAGAGGCGGGGCAGGGGGGCTGGTCTCGCCCTCGGGGAGCGGGATGTCAGCTCTTTGAATCTCCTGCACCAGGTATGCTGCGGAACCAACGAGGAGAGGAGCGGGTGAGGCTGCACACCGCGCAGGTCCCAACACTTCACATCCCCCCTTCCCGCGTGTCTGACAATCCACGTCTGGTTCCCACGGACTCAGAGGCCACCCGCGATGGCGCTGCCTGGACAGCAGCAGGTGGGACGACAGGGTGACCCGTCAGTTGATGGGTGTAAGCCCTGAGGCTACAGATGAAAAGACGCCAGTGCGGCTGTGACCGAACCTCCATGAGGGGCCGGCCCCTGGGCAGGGAGGGGACAGGCACTTCCTTCTCTTCTTCCTACTCATCTCTAGCTGCTGACTGCTCTGAAGGGAGCAGGGTGCTTGTGGGGAAGGGCTGTTCGGGTTATTCTCATACACTCACCCAGGATCCGCTCCAGCTCTTCACACCGCTTCACCTCACCCACAAATTTCCTTTGGAAAGAACTTACATTCTGGTTGAGCTGAGAAGAGAACCAAAAATGTTCTTTCAACACCTAAAGTTTAACAATGAATTTGACGTTAAAATATCATTGGCAAGGGTTTGGGGAACAGCGCACCCTTGGGGAGTACTGAGTGGGCGCGCTCGGCCACAGCTGTTCGGAAAGCGTTGGCAGCTGTTACCAGAAACCCCTGAAAAATGCCCTTCGGCCCGGAAACAGCCCATGGAGAAATGTAACCTCAGCCCAAACCGTGGATCTGGACAAAGACTTCTCTAGAAGACACCCACCCGGGATACGGAGACGGCATTCACATGGAAAACTGATGAAAGGATTAGAGTCCGCCCACCCGTGGAGTACGACTCAGCAAGGAGCAGGGACAAGCTGCTGACACATGAAACGTCACGGAGGACTCTGGGGGTGACAGGACACAAAGGGCACACACTGTGCGACCCCATTCCTATGAAATGTCCAGAGAGGGCAATCCGCAGGGCGGGAGGCAGACGCGTGACGGGGGCTGAGTGCGGCAGCGGGAAGGGGCTCCCCTCCTGGCGTGGGACGCCTGAAACTGGCCTCGGCACACTTCCTAAAAGGCAGTGAACGCGCTCGAAATGAGTGGATTTCATGACACACGTCAACAAAGTTGTACAAAGTTATGACTTAGTCATGTGACTTCTGCACTTAAAATGGTGTTTGAAGTGACTACGGCATTTGATTATAGTAAGGAATTATTAAAGAGCTTGGGTAAAATGATGACACTGTGGTTACGATTTTTAAATGTCCTTGCCTCCCGGGACCCCTCGCACGGACTCCGGCCGGGCCACGGCTCTCCTGTCTCCGTCTCAAGCCCAGCATCACAGTCGCAGCAGGAAAGAGACGAGACGCGCACGCGATTTTCTGGAAGGACTTTGGCAAAGGGACTGTGGACGGGTGTGAGAGCAGGGGCCGACCACGGAGGTGGCACCGGAAGCAGACCATCCAAGGTCTCAAGGGGGTGGGGCCACGTGAACAAGGGGGCAGGACCACGTGGACAACCGGAAGTGAGCACGTGGACGAGGGAGTGGGGCCACATGATCACTCGAGAGTGGGCACGTGAGGACGGAGGAGGGGCCATGTGAAGATTGAAGGGATGTGGCCAGGAGCCCCCAGAAGCTGTGAGGAGGCAGGAAGGACCCTCCTCTGGAACCTCCCAGGGAGCACAACCCCAGACACCCTGACTTCAGGTTCTGGCCCCAGCACGGGGAGAGCACGTGTTCCTGTGGGTTGAGACCAGAAGGCCTGGGAGGAGGGGGAGAGGAGAGGGCGTGTGGAAGGGGGCAGCGTGGAGGGGGTCAATGGGAGGAAAAGGGGGACATCTGTAGTACTTTCAACAGTAAAGATAATTTTTTTAAAAAAAACCACAGCCCAGCCAGTGTAGCTCAGTGGCTGAACGCCGACCTACAAACTAGGAGGTCAGGTTCGGTTTCCGCTCACAGGGAACGGCATTGGGGCAAGAATTCCTGCATCTGTAGCGGACACTCAAGAAAACAATCAGACAACAGCTTGGCATGAGCTGCTCCAGCACGAGTCTCTACCCCAAGGTTCGGTTCTTGTTCAGCATGGTGAGTTATTTTTTTAAAGAATTACCCACAAGGAAGGCAACTTCTCATGCCACCTGTCAGCTCCCACACATTCCTGGACTCACGCTGACCTGACGCAGCTCTCCAGCTCCTGGGGACTCGGACATGGTCTTCCCGACGGAACTAGTGTCACGGGGGAGCCAGGCGCCCAGGCCTCTGCCAACCACCCGCTTCTCAGCTGCAGGTTTCCCTCCTCACATCAAACCCAACCCTCACCGGACCCTGTGGCTCTGCAGACCGACCTCGGGAAGAGGCCAGTGTCTGTCCCTGACACAGATCAGGCTGGCCGTCCCGTCATCACCGTCTCACAGGTAGTCACTGTGTGTTTCCCGTTACGTGGGTTCTTCTACAAAGTTTCACTTCTCTCTTCTTTACAGGGAGGCAACATTACCCTCATTCCGGACCAGTGATATGAAGACCTTGTGAACGTGGATTCACTGGAAGACTAACATTTAACCTCAGAAAACCGGCAGAGGGCCCGGCCGGCCTGTCGACCTAGGAACCAGGAGGTCAGGGTTCGATTCCCGGTCAGAGCACAGGCCCAGTTTTCAGGCTCCATCCCCAACGGGAGACATACAGGAGGGCAGTCGATCGGTGATTCTAACATCGGTGCTTCTCTCTCTCTCTCTATCCCTTACCCTTCCTCTCTCTCGAAAATTAATAAAAACCTATTTAAAAAAACAAACCTGGCAGGGGCTCCCTGGTGCTCTTTTTACTCATCTCCACTCCACCTTTTACTCTTTCATCTCCAGGTGAAAACTGTTCTGAGCTGGGACTGTGACAAAGGGCTGCTCGGGGCTTCCCTGAGCCCTCAGGTTAAATCACTTTGCTTTCATCCAGGCCTTCGCATTGCTGTCACCACGGAAACCCAGGCCCCGCCTCCTGCCCTCAGAAGGGCTATTGAATGAAAAGGGGAAAATTGTTCAGCTGCAAGCCCGAGACCAAGGCAGAGGTCAGGGGTCCCATCTGGTGAACCCGATGTCAGGAAGAAACCCCAGAACAGAGCAGGGGAACATCAGCCGCGATGGAACTTCCTGCACTGGCATCCAAGCTGCCTGACAGCCGACCGGACACACACACACACCCAGCTCGGAAAACCTGCCCCACACCGGGAAGAGCTGCTTTTGGTCCGGTTTCCTTCTGGGGGAGGATGAGCGCACTTGCGCTTCCTCCCGCCGAGTGTCAGGCTGTAATGACACTCCGTGAAACGCGAAATCTCAGAGGCGACTTGGGTATTTGTTCAAGCCTCTGAGACTGGAGCCGGGCACGCCCCGGGGCCCGAGGACTCACAGGATGGAGCACATCCACCGGGTCAGCCCAGCACCCGCCAGGTAAGTGGGTCCCGGGTGCTGGCGCCCGAGTGGCCCCCGGAACCCCGAAGAGAGCCGGGCCTGCCCTGCAGCCTCAGGTCACTCGGGGTTCTCTCCCCAACGGCATCAGCACGCGGTAGGGGTGCTCCCTTTGGAAATGAAGGGGAAGCCGCCAGGGGAGGAAGGCTGTCGCCCAGGAAATAAAACCTCCACGTCCGTGACTTCCCGTCCCAACAGCACAGCTCCGTCCTGCTTCCCAACCTCCCTTCCACACCCTGTCCTCCCCGTCACCCTCTGTAATCGGTGTGTTTGTCCGGCTCCTCCCAGGCTGTGAGCCACAACACAAGGACCTTGTCCTCCTGGCTGGCCACCCAGTCGGTCCCAGCACCCAAGGCGGCATCTGGAACAGAGCACACATTCCATACAGGCGTGCCCGGTCGCTCCACAAACGCCCTTTAGTGCCACCAACCAGGGGCTGTTCCCAGTCTTGGGGAATCAGGAGTGGACCGGGGAGGAGAGGCCCCAACCGTGGGGGCTGACAGTCCATGTGGGAGACAAACGGATAGAAAGATGCACAAACAAGTGCTCACTGTCACTTGGGGAGACAGCGTCCATTCAACGAATACTGACGGCGCTCCCAGTCCCTGCCAGGCCATGGCACCGTCCCACATCAGCGAACAAAACCCACACAAATCGCTCCCCTGGAGGAGCCCGCACCTCGCTGGCTCGCTGCCAGTTCAGGCGCTGAGCTCACCTGCCACCCGGTTCCCCGATCTTGCCCAGGCCGGGTCCTTCCCAGCAGGTCTCGGCCCAAACGCCACCTCCTCCAGGAAGCCCACCTGGACCACCGCCAGCCGAGCCACCCTCACACCAACCCCGTTTTATCTTCTTCTCTGCAAACATTGTCTTGTGTGTGGACTGGTGTGTCCGATCTCTGTCCCCCGCCAGATGGGACTCGGGGAGGGAGGCCTTGTCGGATGTGCTCCCCGCCCTGCCCGGTGCCCGGCACAGGAGCGTAGGATGGCACGACTCGAGGCCGAGGAGGACCTCGCGGGGCGCTACTCACTCAGCCGGGACCCTGAGCTGA
>NW_006294590.1:725496-735156 GCF_000327345.1 Myotis davidii | reverse complement strand
ATACGGTACTGCCACGCGAGTGTTTCCCTGACGTACGAAGTCCCCCCAACAATCAGATCAGTGACCAGCCGTTTAGGAGTTTCTAGCTCATTTCCCAGCGCCAGCTGCACTGACTCCCTGAAGCCAGCCAGCCGGTGGGTGTTCCCTTCCCTGCGACAAGACTGTTCAGCTTCTACAAGGACCCCAAAACCAGGTGTACGACGTGTGCCAGTCCCTCCGGTGCAGGGACTCCGCTTATCTGGCCACAAAGACAGCTCCGAGACACGCTGGCGGTGAAGGCCTCACTCCCCGCGCACAAGGCGACCTGACCCCTGCCAGGCGCCAAGGGAGGAACTCCTCTCAACTCACCGGGGAGTAACTGTCCTCACAGAGAACGGCCTGTTTTTAACATACGGACCCTGTGATCCTTGGAGCTAATTTTTTTTTTTGGAAACTTAAGGTCTTTCCATCAATGCCACAGAAACATAGGGTGCCCTGAAAAAAATGCAAAATGCACACACACATGTTGGATGATCATAGAGGCAGTGTTTATTAAAATACATTTCATTTTCAAAAATTGAGCTACCAGCTGTTAAAGTGTGTACACACTTTTTGGGACACTGTATATAAAAAGTTGAAATAATTGTCTCTAAGGTACAAATAACATATTTGGACCAAAGCTCCTGTGACTTTGAGTAATTTGGGATAAACGAACGCTTCTGATGACCAGGAGGCAGCCCGGACCCGCGTGCCCGCTGCTGGGTCTGGCCCGGCAGCGAGATGCCCGTCGGGATAGCTCCGTGGGTGAAAGACCCACAGAGCGCTTGACGGGCATTTCCTACAAAAACAAACCCTCCGCTCACTAAAACAGCACCCGGAGTGCAGCAAATCGCGGGCGAAGAGTCTGGTCTGAGGGCCCGGAGTGGCGGAGGTCACGCTCTGCGTCCTCTGGTCCGGGGGTCACTGAGGAGCAGGGCCACCACGGAGAAGGCGGCCAGCAGCAAGCCCTTGGCCACACACCGAGCGTAAGAAGGCCCCCTACGGAGGATGGAGCCTACACCCCTGGTGTCCTTTTGGTGAATGGGGAGAAGTTCAACCAACTGCGCCACACTGGCTGGGCAAGAGTCTTGTATTTTTATTTTTTAAATATATTTTTATTAATTAGAGAGAGGAAGGGAAAGGGGGAGAGAGAGAGACATTGAAGTGAGAGAAAAACATCCATCAGGGGACTGAGCCCGCCAGCCAGGCAGGTGCCTGACCGGGAATCGAGCCGGCAACCTCTCAGCGCTCAGGACGCCGCCCAGCCAACCGAGCCGCACTGACCAGGCCCATAACCATCATTTTTAAGTGGCAACGTGATCGGTACATTTTTCTTTTTAAACTTGTACACAGGACATAACGATACCCATTCCGGAAATCGGCTGTGCCCTACCTTGGTAATACCGGGTCCAGGGATACAGAAGCTGCGGCCAACACACATCATTTCTGTCACAGTCGTACTCTGTGAAATTGATCTGGAATCTAGAAAACATTTTAGAAGATTACAGTAGCTGCCACAAAGCATCCTTTCGGTGAGAAGTATCGAAAGTTAAAGAAATACATTTACTTTCAAAGATCTGTATTTTTCTTCCTAAAAAATACCAACCAGGTCAGTGACCTACCTGGTCAGGGGCCGGGGCAGCCGGGCAGGGACCTGAATGAACTGGACGGAGGCGCTGAGGGGGAAGAGGCCGACCTGCTCACACGTCAGCCCGCACTGGGGCCGCCAGGTCACCGAGGAGACCCTGTAGGAGAGATGGCACAGGCAGCACGCCGGCTCACTCCCAGTCACCTGAGGACTTCAGGCAACTGACAGCATAACCCAGGAGTCTCTCGAAGACCTTACCCCTGCCTCGCACGGGGCTCAGGGGCTGAGGTTCGACCTATGAACCAGAAGGTCCCTGTTTGATTCCAGGTCAGGGCACATGCCCGGGTTGCGGGCTCCATCCCCAGTGTGGGGCGTGCAGGAGGCAGCCGATCAATGATTCTCATCATTGATGTTTCTCTCTCCCTCCCTCTGCCCTCCTCTCTGAAATCAATAAAAACATATTTTTTAAAAAATTTACCCCGTTTGTATTGTGTGAGTTTTCAAATGTGCTCACCAGGAGAACACGTTACACAGCTGTTGCCATGACCAACACGGCCGACACATTTCCCTTTTCACACACGTGGCTGATAGCCGCGATTTGCAAGGAAACCCTCAGCTTCTAAGTCGGCCTGTCCCTGTGTCCCTGTGTCTGGGGCGCCCTCCGCGCTCCTGCCTCCGAACCGCACCCAGGCAGCCGCAGACCTCTTTTCTGCGCCCAGGATCTCCTGCTGGGCGATGCCTTCCACGGCGCCCGCGTCCCAGGTGAGGATGCGGATGCTCAGCTGCGCAGGGACCTCCGTGCAGGTGCCCTTCCCGCTGCCACCAGCCGGGTCTGCGCCTGGGTCAGGGGCGGCTGCATTGGGGAAGGAAAATGACAGTTTTTCTACGATCCCCGGATACCGTAAAAACGGGAAATACTAGACAGGAAGCACATGAATGAGGCTTCCATCTCTCGGGGGCTCTTATTTGTCATCCCATACGGTATCCCCCTTGTGTTCGAGATGTTTCCTTACACATTGTCAGTCACTGGAACTTTAGAGCCCCTGGCCCACATAATAACCGGAAATCATGATTTGGTTCCCACGGTGCTCACTGAAATCCACCCAGAGTTGCAGCAGAAATGCTGCATCGTTGCAGTAAAATGCCGGGAGCTGGCAGGTGAGAAATCCCAGCCCGCTGAGCTGCGTGACCTCGGAGGGACAGCGTGAGGGCAGCCCTGGCTGGTGTGGCTCAGTGGTCCTTTGGTGCGCGGGTTTCATTCCCGGTTAAGGGCTTGTACCTGGGTTGCAGGTTTGATCCCGGCCCAGGTCAGGGAGCGCGCGAGAGGCACCCAATCAATGTGTCTCGAAAGAGTCCTGTGCTCAGGAACCATCACCCCTCATTGCCTCCCACCGCCCGGCCTGGCCATCAGCCACCACTCATCTGCTTTCTGTCTCCAGGTCTGGACGCTGCTATGGATGGGGGATGGGCTCCCACAGGGGTGGGCACTGGTGCCTGGCTCCGTTCACTTAGAATATTTCCTATCACCTTTTCTTTTAAGTTAACAGAACTGCTTTTTTAAGTCACTAAGGCAGTTCTCAATTGCCCGTATTCCTGGGACCAAGAATAACAAGGCGAACTGAAATGAGCGCCCTCACAGCCACTCCCGCTGCCTTTACACGGGGCAACTTGACCTTCCTGTGGATTTCCTTTTTTAGACACAAAAAAGGCATCACGAGCAAGAGAAAAAGGAGTGTTAACCCCCAGCCAGTGTCAGCTGAGCCCCAGCAGAGGCAGACGACCTGCTGGGCGGGCTCTGCAGTCCCAGCAGCCACGCCCCTCACTTCCCCGGTGCAGCCTGCCTTACCCGTGATCTCCAGCCAGCCGTCACCAAGGTCCCGGTCGTCGGAGTTGCCTCTCGTTGCAACGTGAGTTGCTTGTATTAATGAATCAAGTATTTCCGCAGCCTTGTCCCTGCGAGAGAGCAAGACGTTTCCCAGTGCGTGGCCGGCAGCTGGTCGCACCCCGAAGTCCTGACTCTCGGGGTCTCCAGGCCACTAGGGCAGGGGAGGGTTTCCGTTCGCAGATGAAAATGCTTCGGAACCAAACAGAAGTGATGGCCGCACATCATGAATGTACTAACCGCCACTGACCTGTTCGCTTTAAATGACTGACTCCGTTGTGTGATTTCACTTCAGTAAAAGAGGAAGTGCCCGCATATCTGAAAGTGCCCTCCCCAGACGACACCAGGCAGTGGAAAGGCCTTTCTGTGCCACACACCAGGGTGTAGGCACCTTCACACGTCGACCCCTCCAACTGCACCTGGCGAGACCCTGGTTCTGGCTCTAGGAGCGCTGGGCTCCCGGGGCCCCACAAACGCCAGCGAGGAATTTGTGTAAATGTGGGTGCAATGGCGTTACTCCCGCGACAGAAGTCTACTTCCCTCACTGCACGTCTGAATCACCTAGCCTGTCGGAAGTGCGCGTGTGCTCATCGCTGGCGCTGGCTTTCCCACAGCTTTATTCAGGCCCTAACTTTGCACATCGCGTTGTCTGGGAGGCGCCGGCGACCTCGTGTGAAGCGGACCCCGCGGCACTCACCGGAGCCGAGTGCAGTTCTCCTCGATGCCCACCTGCAGGAGGCACCCCGAGAGCGCGTTTTCTCCGAATAACACGGGTCTGAGCGTTGCAGATGCGCACAGACCCCTCCCGGCTGTAAAAGAAAAAGGAGTCCCCCCTCTTACTGTCTGCGCTAAACAAAAGGACAAACCACGAGGAGCCACCACCCCTGTGGCTAAATACCGCAGCTGAACTTTAAAGCCACCAATTACTTGTTCGATTCAAAACGGGGCAGCAGGCCCAGCCCCGGCTTCCCGAGGAGCCGAGGAGCCGACGCCCAGATTACCTGGCTGCCAGAGGCTCAAGGCCGCCACAGGGTCCCTCCTCCCAGCGTGTGCGGCGCGCACGGGCCTGCCCAGCTGGTAACCTAGAGGCACAGCAAGCAGGAGGTCAGAGGTCAGGCCGCTGGGAGCACCGAGGGGAAGCACAGGAGTGCCTCTGAGACAGCGGGCCGGGCTGCGACCTTCACCTGTTCCGCGAAGATGCCTGTGACTTAGAGATAAATGCTAGAGACTCTGAAAAGTGACGGGCGGGCAAGTGCCCTGGTGGGATCACTCCACTGAGCAGGCCACTCACTGAGTCCTCGTGAGTGACGGGCCTGGGGCTCATCGGAGGGGCTGGGAAAGCAGGCGCAGCCGAGGAGCCCCCCATTCCCCAGCGGGTCAGCTCAACCCCACGGCTGGGCAGGGCCCGCTCCCAGCCATGCCAATTGAGCCAACCCACCTCTGGAGGCCCCGTCAGACACCTCCCGATTATGGCCACGGCCCCACATCCCCGTGACAGCTGTGCCAATCGCATGGTGGTCTATTTGTGCATAAACACAGAACGCTCCACAGGACAGGAGCTCACGGGCCCCCAGGTGAGGGGCCCGTCCTCTGCAGCTTATTCTCTTAAAAAGCTCATTTAAGTCCAGCCCACATGGCTCAGCGATTGAGCGTCGACCTATCAACCAGGAGGTCCCGGTTCGATTCCTGGTCAGGACACATGCCCGGGTTGTGGGCTCGATCCCCAGTGCAAGGCCTGCAGGGGGCAGCTGTTGTTGATGGTTCTCTATCATCAATGTTCCTATCCCTCTCCCTTCCTCTCTAAAAATCAATAAAAACACACCTATTAAAAAACACTTATTTCAGCAACATTTTACCTGTTTTATCTCTTTTTCAAAAGCCAGGAGCTAAAGAGAATGTCTAGCAATTTATAGCAGCTTGTTACTATCTACAACACTTTACACAAAAAAACAAACCACCACATTGCTACTGGGAGAAGAACACAGGGTCACCCACGAGAAAGAGAAAGGTCGGACCACAAGCTAAACCTGGACAGTTAGGCATCACCTCCCCGGCACTGACGCCACGGGCAGGAGCGTTGGCCGAAATGCTTGTGAGATGGGTGACTGCCATGTACTCTTACCTGGGTTTCCAGATCTTTCCTTCTCGTGGCCGCTGTTATAGCTTAAAAACTTGACAGTAAATCTCTGTGTCATGGTTCCTAGAAAGAAAACAAAACGGCAAAGAGATGGGCGCCGCCTCCCCAGGAAAAGAAGCGATCGCCCACAGTGGAGTTGCTTTACCAGGTGACTGCATTTTGACAGGCAAACGAAGTCGCCTTTTTTTAGGCAAATCACAAGTACAAATAACAAACAATCCGATTTTGTCTGATGTGTTATAATGATGAGAATCTTGAAGAGGAAAAAAACGCCACATGTAAACACAAAAGCCGCCCTGCTGCCCTGCACCCAGTCACCTTTCTGGAGGGCATGCACCGTGGCCCGGACAATCCTGACGTGCATTTCACTGATGGTACGATTATTCCATCGGAAGAGATAATGTCCCTCCACTGTCACGTTCCTGGGGGCTGATCCGGGACTTAAAAGTGTCTCTGCGAATGAAAGAACAGTGTTATCAGTGAGAGCACCGCACGCGACCTCCGCTCAACGTCTGCAGGGGGCCCACCAGGGCAGTGCCAGCCGCCTGCTCTGCCACCGCAGGGTCCTGCGTGAGGTCTGAACCTTCCTTTCATGCCTGCATCGCCGCGGCGAGGCTCACGGCTCGGAAGACGCGCTCCTTAGGCGTTTATCAAAGACGAGAGCAGTGAGGGCGAACCTTTTGAGCTCGGCGTGTCCGCATTTTGAAAAACCCTAACGTAACTCTGGTGCCGTGTCACACATAGAAATTTTTTGATATTTGCAACCACAGTAAAACAAAGACTTACATTTTCGATATTTATTTTATATATTTAAGTGTCATTTAACAAAGAAAAATCAACCAAAAAATGAGTTCACGTGTCACCTCTGACGCGTGTCATAGGTTCGCCATCACTGGACTAGAGAGTGTCAGCGCTCCAGCAGGCGGCTGCCTAGCCCACTGCCGTGTTGCAGCCACTCCACTAAGACTCGATGCCATAAGAAGTGAAAGCAAGAAGTGAAAACGGTCCTAAAGAATTCTCCAGCGCCCGGCGGTGGGGCTCAGTGGCTGAGCGTCAACCCAGGAACCCAGAGGTCATCGGTTCAATCCCCACTCAGGGCACAGGTCCGGGTTGCAGGCTCCATCCCCAGTAGGGGGCGCGCAGGAGGCAGCTGATCAATGATGCTTCTCTCTCGTCAATGTTTCTCTCTCTAAAAATCAATAAAACCATATTGGTTCCCAGACCTGGAGGACCAGGAGGGGCCCCGAGCCCACATCAGCCACAAGCAGGGTGGGGAGCTAGTTCAAGGTCACAGCTAAGTGTGAGGTAAGGGACGACGGACAGGGACAAACACAATCTGGGGGCAGAGGGCTTCCTCATTGTGACGCTCGTGACACTGCGTCAGAGTGTAGTTCTCTCGGGCTGCACGTCACTCCCGTCCGGATGCCCGTGGGAATGACGGCAGCGTGTGGCACCGAGTACCTGCGCCGGCGAGGACCTGGCCCAGGTCCGCCGCTTCCTCATAGACCACGTGTGGGATGACGATGCCTGAGGGACACACGAATTAACCTTCCGCGGGCGCCTTCCTCGCTGGCAGTTCAAACACTTCCAGCTGCTCCCGGCGCGGTGACTGCCGTTCTCATGGGCTGAGAGCTGACCTGGCCCCTCGGTCCGGGCTTTGTCCCGGCCGCACCGGCGCGTACCTCCCGCAGTGCCGTCCTTTATCCCGGCGTCCAGGACGCTGTCTGCTTCCCCGTAGGCGTCGAGGTCAGTAATGCAGCGAACGTCAAAATTCTGCAGGAATCCCACCGGGGCATCCCGCACACACTGCCCAGCCAGGGAGACCTGGGGGCGAGGGGAAACCAACAGACAGATCACCGGGTCTAATGAGAAAATACAGGGTGACGTCCCGGCCCGAAGAAGGTTCCTCCCGCGGCCGCGCCCCCTGCTGGTGTCCTCAGCTGACCCATCTACTCAAACCCCTAGTCAGTGTGGGAGCCGAGGGCTGGTCAGTGAGAACTGTTCCGGGGAAACCAAGAAGCCCCTCCCCTCCATCCCCTTGGCAGAAAGGAGATCACACTCAACGCCACTCCCCGCCCTCTTCACTCCAGGCTTCTGTTAAAACCAGTCAAGTGGACTCATGGGAACAGCAGACATGGCTCTAGGCGTCAGTGTTTTGTTACCACAAACATTTCTTCCTTAGAATTTTGAACTTAAAAAAAGGGGGGACTTCACATAAAACTCTATGGCCTTAGAACATGTTCCAGCATTCTGGAATATGTTCAATTACATACTGATCGCTCACTAGGACGAGGCTGTGGGGGGGACGGGAGCGGCTGGAAGAGGTAACTGGGGGAAAGGAGGACCTAGGTAATACTTTCCACAGAAAAGATTTTTAAAAATAAATAAAAAATAACAGTGGCTGTGAAACTAACAGAAGTGAAGAATGAGTTACGTCGACGGGAATTTACAGACTGTTTTTGGTTTTGTTGAGTTCACGCTGAGATTTAGCCAAGTAGCGGCTCATTTAAGAGTGACTATGAAAACACATCCAGACACCGTACGCAGCTGGGGGCCGGGAGGATCCATAGGGGAAGGTAAGTCGCTGAGGGGGTATTTCTAAGAGCAATCGGAGTTCAATTAAAAACAGGGAAACAGTGAGAAAAGGCTGCAGCACATTACACTGGAACTTAGTACCTGAGGCACAGTGAGATAGGCCTGAGCGGCAGTCATTACGGGGTCTCCCTGTTTGTACCCCGAGTCCGACATGTCCTTCGGCTCCGTGTGCAGATACGCGTCAAAGGCGGCGGCGTGCGGCCTGGAAGACCTGGGAGTCAACAAGGAAGATGCCACTAACACTTTCAGCTCCTGCCTGCCAGGCCCCCTGCTCACTGGCATTGTATTCTTTGCTCTTTTTTTACGTTAATCTCAGAGAGGAAGGGAGAGGGGGAGATAGAAACATCCATGATGAGAGAGAATCACTGACCAGCTGCCTCCCGCACGCCCCCGACTGGGGATCGAGCCCCAACCCAGGCCTGTGCCCTGACCGGGAATCGAACCCGTGACCTCCTGGTTCATAGGTCGACACTCAGCCACTGAGCCACACCAGCCGGGCTTCTTTACTTTTTTAATTACCAAAATGATATTTGTACTAAATGCCACTGAACTGTACACTTTAAAGTGGTTAATGGTTAATTGTATTCACTTCAACAATAACAATAATGTTGTAAAATGTCAACAATCCCGGAAGGCGAGGAAAGTTAAAGTCCCCGATGAGCCCCCCACCCCCGATCGTCACTACGAACGTGGTGCTGCATCCATCAATTTCTTTCCCAGGAGGCCCGACTCTTTCTGACACGGAATAAACTGACTAACTGGGGTCTGGAACGGAGTCGAGAACTGGATCATTTAAGCTCCTTGCCTTGGGAGAGATCGCGTGAAAAACGGGACCCACATTCCCATTCCAGGGCCCACATGGCGTGGCCCCCCCGACCCCCGGCCCCGAGAGCAGCGCCCTCCCCGGCAGCTAGGGGACACTCACACAGCCCCGTGGTGGAAGTAACCGAGGAAGGGCGAGTTGGCCAGCGAGGACTGCACACACAGGAAGGGAAACCAGCCGGGGGCCCCAGGCGGCCTCCGCGCAGAACAGAGCTGATCGAAAGGGGGACTAACGTCCCCCCCAAACACACCGGTGAGACAGGACTCTCTGAAGAGTGCGGTGACATTGGACGAGCATTCCTGGGAAGAAAACAGACAGGGGCAGGGAGCACCAGGAGGGCGCAGGTTTGATTCCCCGTCAGGGCACGTGCCTGGGTTGCAGGCTCACGGAGGCAGCCCATCAATGTTGACGTTTCTCATCCATGTTCCCCTCTCTCTCCCGCTCCCTTCCTCTCTCTGCAAAATCAGTAAAAACGTATTTTAAAGGAAGAAGAGCAGCAGAGCGTGCGCGCACCTGGTCGCAGCAGCAGCGGACGTCGCAGGCCCCGGCGGTTAGGTTGCAGGGACACGGGCCCAGAGGCTGGTGCACCGGGTCGGGGATGGCCGTCACGTTCTCTG
>NW_006294590.1:723168-725377 GCF_000327345.1 Myotis davidii | reverse complement strand
CACTGCCACGCTCTGACGCTGACAGAAAGCCGAGTGGCTGGTCCCCAACACTCCCAGCGAGGGGTCCCCGACGTGAGCCGTGCGTAAGACACAGCAAAAACCCACACGTCAGACAATATGCACGTGGACCCGTCAACACCAGCACCTCTTCGTCCTCAGAACGCTGCCATCACGTGGGAGGGAGAAAACAGGACCACCTCCTCCTGACGCCTGCTGTCGGCACCAGTTACCGCAACAAAAGCTGAAATGGCTCGCGTGCCATCACCAAGAGATCAGCTGAAGGAAGCCACGGTGTACTCACACAAGGGAATATTATGAGGCGAAGCTAGGTGTATTCACATGGAACGATCTCCAATTTATATTTAAATTAATTGACTCATGATCAATTATGCTACTGTTTGATGACGTCATGCTGTTTTTTAAAAGGTATAAGAGAGTGCCCTGGGCGGTGGGGCTCAGTTGGTCGGAACATCATCCCAAACCCCTGTCAGGGCACAGGCCCGGGCTGCGGGTTCAAATCCCGCCCCCCCCCCACGTTGGGGCATGTACAGGAGGCAATCAATCGAGGTTTCTTTCTCACATCAATGTTTCTCTTCTCTCTCTCTCTCTCTCTCCCTTCTCTCTAAAAAAGAAAATTAAAAAAAACCACACACAATAAAAGCATACCCTTAGGTGCAGATTTAAAAAAAAAGCCTCCACTTGCCTGAGGCACTATGGGCCAGAGAAGAGTTGGCATAAATCTCCACTTGAATGAGCAGATGTGCTAAACAGGCCGAATTGCGGGACGCCGACACCAGGAGGGTCTGGACGATGCATGGGGACTCGGAGAAGGAGCCGGTTTCGTTAGAGGAACAGGACGACGGAGCCCTCTTCAGCCTCACTGTCACGTCAGACGCGTTCTGGAAGGAAACAGATCGCTGTCCCCTTCAGTACCTGCGACTGTAAGAACACCTCCCGGAAAACACACCACCACCCCTCCGCCTCGGCTCACTTTACAGGAGGAGGACTGTCCATCAAGAGGCCCTGACTCCGTTCCGTCCCACCCCCAACCTCTGGCCACATCCAAACCCGATTCCCAGCCTCCCAGGGACCATAACAGGAAGCAGCGTTCGCACACGCGCAGAAGCTCAACACTCAACACGGGTCGGGAAATTAACGCGGTCTGTCTAGCCCCGTTTTAGTTTAGCATCCCAGCAGCGCAAGATGAAAACACCAAAAAAATTTAAATTTTTTTTAAAAAGTACTGAAAACAGTACCTGGGGTGCAAAGTCTGTCTCATCCTCTATAAACCCTGGAGTTGCTCTGGCTGGTTTGGCTCAGTGGATAGAGCATCAGCCTGCAGACTGAAGGGTCCCGGGTTCAATTCCGGTCAGGGCACAGGCCCGGGTTGCAGACTCAGTCCCCAGTGTGGGGCGTGCAGGAGGCAGCCGATCCATCATTCTCTCTCATCATGGATGTTTCTATCTCTTGCTCCCTCTCCCTTCCTCTCTGACATCGATAAAAATACATTAAAAACTAAAAATAAACAAACCCTAGGGCTGATGCCTTGCACATACTGGGCACTCCACCAAACGTGAGCTAAATGGAAGGGTTGGATGAGGTCAGTGGTTAGAAAGCTTTTTTGAGTCACAGAATCATCGATAACCTGATGGAGCTGGCACCCCTCTCCTGAGAAAATGCACCCCCCCACAGGGTTTCACACACCATTTCCAAGGGCCCCGAGCCCAGGGTGAGGACCTGCGGGCGGGATGGGTGCCTGCTAGACCTGACAGCCCACAGCTGGACGGTATTTCCAGCACCGACACCGCGGGCCTCGTCCAAGTAAGAGAGCACCACACATGAGTTTCGTGGCTGCTACGAGGAGGTTGCACCCCTGGCCTTACCACACTGGGGGTCACAGTCAAACTCCAGTCTCCCGTGTCGTTGTTCAGCACGCCGCACGTGGGAGCTGGCAAGGATCCTGCGGGAGGAGAGCATGCAGGGCCGTGTCGCCCAGGGCTGAGGGCGCCCCCCCTGAGATGGATGGAATCCCTCCCCCAGCCAGGGCCTGGCCCTTAAAAGCTGCATGACTTTGGGCAAGTGACGGCCTCTCTGAACCTCAGTGTCTCCATCTGTCTAATGGGACTAGACTACATGACTGTTTTTATCCTGACGACTACGTCAATGCCAGGCACTGTGACCGCAGGCTTTCCCGTGGGGTCCTCTCTGT
>NW_006294590.1:713153-722645 GCF_000327345.1 Myotis davidii | reverse complement strand
TATGGCAACCACCAATCGGCCGCCGGCCTGCGGAGCGTCGCGCCGGGATTGGACCAGAGACAGAGAGCCCGCCCCCGGCCCCAGCGCCCGGGCCCCGCCCACCGCACTCTGGCCCCGCCTCTTGCGCTCACCTGAAGGATCAGGAACCTAAAACCCGGAGTTTCCACACCGGGTCGGTCCCCTCGCTGCAGAGCGAGCCCGCAGACACTGGCTTCCAAACACGCGCCGTAACGGCCTTCATTCTAATGGGACGGACCTGAAGGGGGTGCGGCTGCGTGGCCATGACTGCTTGTTTTTACTGTTCTCCCAGTTTTGAAGGTCTCAGCACCCCGAAAGCAGGCTGCATCAAACCGCACTGAAGGTTTGGCCCCGCATTAGGACAGATGCAGAAGCACCAGAATTCAGCCTGGCAAAAATGCAACCGCATTTTCACAAATAACTTTGGCAAGATTTGAAATTAAAGTTCTTCAGAAATGAATAAAAATGTGGTATTTGGCCAAATCCAGTTAAAAAGTACACATTTGACACAGAATTGAATAAGCATGAAATAAACATTGAGTAAGAGAAAATAACTCAAGAAAATAATAAAGTTTAAATTATTTTATTACAAAAATTTATATAAAATAAACCATAAACACAACCATTAAAAATAAAACAGACTCAAGAATTAAATACTTTCAAAGTTATCACAAAAATCTTTGTGTAGTTAAGAAAATCCTAAGTCCAGAATACAAAACCCACCTGAAATAATCTAACCAAACACCACAAGTTACTTAAATGAGATAGAGCTTCCGAGATGGTATAAAGAGAAAATTTAAATCTTATTTGGGGACAAGATTGGATACACAATTTGTCAACATGCTTTCTTGTTGTTGAAATATTACAGATGTCCCCCTTGGCAACATACTTTTAAAAACAAACCAAATCAGCCACTGTTCCCGAAAACCCTTCCCACACTATGCTGGAATTTGAAAGGACTTAATAACGTCAAGGTCACACAGAAAAAAATATGATTTTTATTGCTGAAATTACAAATATTTTTTCGTTTGAACCGACAGAAATTTTCAGTATTAAGTCCAAAGCTTCTAGAGATCAGTTAGCCTGTGTTAATACTTTTATTTCTTTTCCTTGGTTAAAAAGAAAGGCTTCAGTCTGCGGGTGACACTATAAAGAATCCATCCCCCCAACCCTGTAGTACCCCTCACAAGCCAGACATCAGCGCCCACAAATGACCTTTCCACACATCTGCTTTTGAAGAAGTTGCCACCAGACCCCTGCATCACCCGCCTGACTCATGTAAAGCCATTTCGCAGTGATTCCGAGACAAACTGTTATTATTTGGGTATCGCTGTCAAACGTGCGATGTCACACAAAGGACTGAGTACCTGCAAGTACCTGAGGCTGAAGCTCCATGCAGACAACAAGGATCGGAAAGTGGACCCAAGTATGTAAGGCGGTGCACGTTGATTAGGCCCTCACTCACTTTTTCTGAAACTGTTCCAATTCCCCCTGTAACAACGCTTGACAGTAAGCAGCTCTACGCCCAGTCAGGACAGGCTGATGTGACACGTGATCGTCCAGTTTAAAAAGTCACAAATGTGCGCTTTTCCCCGTGGGGACAGAACCTTCTGGAAGCATTCTAGGGATGGACACTGCAGAGCAGGGCTCCCCACGCACAGCAGTGCCCCACAGGGTGAGGGAGATCTTTTAGGACTGCATCCTGTAAGGAGCCGCATTAGGAATTCTTACAAGTCGCTGGATTTCTCGGAGCCTCCTTACAAAGACTTCCCTCCCCCCTCCCGTTTCCACAGGCAGCTCCGGGAGGTGGGAAAGCTCGGCCATCACGCAGACACTTTCAGTTTCTTTTTCTTGGCCTTCAGCACGGGAGGCAGAGAAATCTTAAAGGCCGTCCTGGAACGACACAGGGAGCAAGACGCCCTTTATCGCGCGAACTCTCGCCGCGGGCGGGGAGCCAGCCACCCAACCCCAAAGATACTCACTCGCAGGTAGTACAGATGGGGCTGAAGTTGCAGAATACTGTAAATGCAGAAAACAAAGAAAAACCAGGATGGCTGAAAACCACACCGTGGAGACACTCTCTGACCTCCCGCGACATGGCAAGAAGGAACCGCCTCGGCCGTGAACTTACTCGACAAGCACACAGAACAGACGTAGCCGATCTCGATGAGGTTGCGGTGGCACAAGCAGGCGGCCCGGTAGTCCACGTGAATTGGGGGAGGGAGGGTTAACTGAGATCTCTGGTCCTGATCAGGAAGAAAGACCCACTGAAAAAATAAAATAAAATAAAAAGCCTTTTTAGTATTCACTCAGCAATTACTGAGCCCCTCCACACACAGGCACCGCTCCGCAAACAGGCAGGCACACAACTCTGCACACGGCTTGCAGGGTTCAAAGACTATGGGAAACACTCCCCCCCGCCAGCTTCGAGACCCCTCTGACACCCCTTTCGTCCTTTCCTCCAATGACTAGCACCTGCCATCTGCGCCCATTCGTTCCCCAGGAGACGGATCTCAGGTGCCAGGCGCACCGTCACGGCTCCTTACCAGCAGGTACTGCAGGAGGGAGGGCATCTGCGGCACCTTCAAGTACAGGCCCCCTGTGATGTCACAAGCCTGCAAGACACACCAGGGCCCCTGCCAAAGCAGCACGCACTTCGCTTTTCCAGGGGGACGTGCTGCAGGTCTCCCAACGGGGAGGAGACGACACAGCGGAGTGAGAGCAGTGTTTCCCAGAGCACGGACCAGAACTGCCGCTTCCTTCCGGGATGTGCACGCGGCTTCCTTTTGCCCTTGGCTCACGCCTTCCACCTTTCCTTCTGTTTGTTTGCTGCCGATGAACTTTATTCTTGCCACGTTTATTCAGTCATTATGTTTTTAAAACAACTCTGAGATATAATTCACGCCATACAATTAACTCAGTGTGGCTCAGGTGGTTGGGCGTCGTCCCATGCACGGAAAGGGACGATTCCTGAGCACATGCCTGAGTTGTACGCTTGATCCCCAGTAGGGGGCATACAGGAGGCAGCCAATGAATGTTTGACTCTCACATCAATGTTTCTCTCTCCCCCCCTCTCCCTTCCTAAAAATCTATATCTATATACACAGAGATCTATCATTCTCTTCACCAATTATTAATGGTAACTTTTGAATAATAGTATTTGAAGGGATTTTTTAACCTTTTTAAAAAATACTTTTCTGTGTTGCTTATATTTGTTTTAATGTGTGAATCACTTTTCCAAAGTCAATCGAGTTATTATGTAAAATAGAAAGTTTGAAGGGGCCAGAGAAATGTTCGCTCTCTAATCTATACTGTCACACAGGCTAATCCCCAAAAATGTGTGACGGTCAGTGAAAGGCAAGTAACAATAGGAACAGAACACACCCCCTTTCACAACCAACACCAAGCATTCACCTAAAACGTACCTGTTGGAGGAGTCCTGAATCGGAGTCTAAAACACAGGCATCGATCAAAATATTCTGAAATGAATATTCGGAAAACATTACAGGAATTACGACAATGGCTAATCCCCAAAAATGTGTGACGGTCAGTGAAAGGCAAGTAACAATAGGAACAGAACACACCCCCTTTCACAACCAACACCAAGCATTCACCTAAAACGTACCTGTTGGAGGAGTCCTGAATCGGAGTCTAAAACACAGGCATCGATCAAAATATTCTGAAATGAATATTCCGAAAACATTACAGGAATTAAGACGACTACTTTATACTCAGGATCTATGTGCCAACCTCTACTCTTGAAATGCTTATTTAACATGCATAATTGTGCGAGGCAGACATTCAATTAGCATACTGCAGCCCAGGCCGGCCAGGCTGTGGTCATGGAGCCGGGGGAGGCAGCGGGTCAGCCCTCGATGGCCTGTCCACAAGGCCCCTGGTCTTTTCACCACCTCATGTGGTTACTCCCAAATGGAGAACAGTGTGTGCAACTACGGCATTTAGATTATAACAGAAGTTTTAACACATCAAAGGAGAAAATGACATGTATTAGTGACAATTCATCAAGGCATGTAGCACTCTGTAAAGCCAGAGACTCTTAGCCTGGGTCCTCGGATGGGCCCAATGGGGCGCATGAACACCCTGAAACTGCATTCACACTGTTTGAGTGCACGTCTTTCTGGGGGCTCATTCTCAAGGGGCCCAGGACTCAAATGATTGTACGAACTACGGACTCCAGATTCCTACTCCATTCGTAAGGCTGTTTAGTCAGAACACCTCCCTCATTAAGTGGGTCATTAAGAAAAAGAAAGAAAGTAGTTCCCCATTACGAAGCGAGCGTCCCGGAAAGGAAGGGCGTGCGCTCACCTGCTTCTGCGCCGCGAAGATGACGTTCATGAAGTTCATGTACTGCAGGGCGCTGTCTTCTGCGGCCTTGATCACCTGAAGTCACAGCCCATCAGGACCTGCAGGCGCATCCCCCTCCCCCGGGAGGCCCCGCTACCCTGCAAGCTCAGCCGAGAGCGCCTTTCTCACTGTCTGACAGGCCATCCTCGGTAACAACCCTATCGGTGTAAAGGAGACTGAACCCCCCGCCCCCCCTGCTGCTCCAGGGACAGTCCTTGCTAAGTTCCTGGAGAGCAGCTACGGGCACGTCATACACTCGCACCCACACACACTCATGGACAGTCCTCCGTCCAGTGTGCTGCGACCTGCTTCTTAGGCGTCTCTGTCCTTCCTGCCGACTCAGCTGACTTCCGCTATTTGCCCACGTCCCTGCAGGGGACGCTGGAGGGGCCCGCAAGGCTGGGTGCAGACGGCGCTGACGGACTCTCCGGGATGAGCTCCTGAAATCAGTGAGGCCGCCCATCCACCCTGACGACCACCTGCCCCGGGAGAGCCGCACTATTCCATCCCCATCAGTGACGCCACGCGGGACCCCCAGCTGCCGAGGGCAGACACAGCACAAACACAAGCCCAGGATTCACGTCACACATCTCACCAGTATCCTGGACTTCATCTCCTGATTGTCTGCAAAGAGAGGAACGCGGGCGACCATGGAACTGAGGCTTATCGCGCATGGTCGTAAGGTTTTCTAACCAACTCCACGCAGCCCACCCAGGTACAGGAGTGAGGGAAGTCAGTCCCATAGGAAGCGCAGGCTCCTACCTTTAACCTCCTTGTGCATCCTGTGGATGTCTTTTCTCAGCATTAAGGAAATTTAAAGTATCTTTTACTTTCACCAATATTCATAGTAAACAGACAAATAACCTCACATTTCAGTTCATAAACCAGCATCCCCAGACGGAGAGAGACCTGTTCCCTTTACCGTGATAGACACGAACCGAAGGACTAGGGTTTCCAAAGCTATTTGTGCCAGGAAACGGAAATGACCGCCACAGACTGTTGTATGACCCCCACCCCCAGAGTTGAACCCTGGGACCAGTCAGCCAGCCGGCCAGTCAGGGGGATCTGGAACCTGAAGCCACACACAGGGTCAGCCACCACCCTCAAAGTCCGAAACAGAGCAATCACTCAATACTGTCCCCAGCAAATCCAAGTGCTTAATTTTGGGAGAACATCACACAGACAGACAACATCGAAACGCTTAGAGGGGTCGTGGACCCCACGCTAAACGCAAAGTAACCCGCTGGCCTGTGGAGCAACAGCTGCTCGCTCACTGAGCGTCGGGTCAGTGAGTGGCTTTTATCATCCAACAGAAATGAAAAAACAAAACACCAACTCCCCAGTCTGCCTAACTAAGAAGCGAGGAAGCAAGGATGTGCCCTGAAGGATTGTGAGCAGGCCCTGGCCGGGAGCTCCGGAGGTGAGAGCGTCATCCCGATACACCAAGGTTGCCGGTTCGATCCCCGGTCAGGGCACGTACAAGAAGCAACCAATGAATGCATGAGTAAGTGGAACAACATGTTGATGTTTCTCTCTACATATAAAAAAAAGCACTGGCGTTCTCCCATTCTTCCCACTTTGAGTTTTTTCAGCTTGTTCACAAACACTGCCAACCATCGCTTTGCAAGGCTCAGCCTTCGTTCATGTGGGCACAGAGTCCAAGCGACATCCCCAGGAAGACACGTCTATCCCAGAAGACACCGCAAATGAGCACACCCCAAGGATACAGCACAGAGCTTTGGCGAGGGACCCTGCCAGCAGAGGTTCTGTGTGCTGCCCCTTTATGTCACCTACAAGTAACAAGAAGAAGCACTAAGAAGGGAATTTCTTGGCATTTTCTTGAACTAAAATCATTATTAAACCAAAGTATTCTTCATGAATGAAAATAACATTTTAAACAAAATAGGAAATATATATTTTAAGGAAAAGTCATAAATAGAAGGAAAAATGGTCCAAAAAAGAGGAAAACCAGATCAACAGGACAGTCTTAGGAGCTGAAGAGTGTGCTTCAAGAGGCGGAGGCAGGGCAGGGCCAGGCTGCAGCGTCAGGGAAATGCCGCACAGACGTTAACAAACAGCAAGTAGCAGCACCAAGAACCTCAAATCCTTGGATTTCAGACCCCCCATGTTCAACTCCATTTTCAAAATAACAACAATGGAGGGAAAAAAACTCTTACTCTTGGTCATCAGATCCTTGATCTCCTCCACAATGACTTCATTTGCTGCTGTCAACAGCTCGTACTTCCCGTCTTTGCTCCCCGAGGGGTTATATTCAGAAGCGGGGTTGCCAGGGTCCCCGAAGAAGTCTCCAAGTCGCCCGTTCTTCCCAGGGTACAGGAATCGGCTGAAATGGTGGGAAAAGCCTCGTTACACCAGGACGCAGCCCCCTCCCTAGAGAGGGTGACATTCAGCAGAGAAAACACACAAAAGCCACATTAACTCTGGATCACAAGATCTATAATAAATTCCATTTTTTAAAAAAAACAAAATGTATAGCCCTCGCTAGTGTGGCTCAGTGGATAAAGCGTCGGCCTGCAGACTGAAGTCCCGGGTTCGATTCTGGTCCAGGGCACGTGCCCGGGTTGCAGGCTCGATCCTCAGTAGGGGACATGCAGGAGGCACCAGATCCATGACTCTCTCTCATCATTGATGCTTCTCTCTCTCCCTCCCTCTCCCCATTAGGAAGGTGGAGAACCACTGACTTAGCCTGTCACTGCTCTGATTGACATCTTAACCAGATCGGCGTCCTCTCTCCTGATTCTGAGAGGATGTTGGCAACGACGGGAGGGGAGCACTCGGGTGGTGGCCTGTGGGTTCTCTCCACACACAGGGAACGAGCAGCCTGACAACCGGCCACCGACCTCATGAAACACGTGGGTAAACAAGAGTCCCGTCTACTGTGAGGGACACGTCACTAATCAGAGAGGAGCCTCGCCTCGCATGGGACTGGGTTCCACAGTCCGTGTGTCACGTGACAAGTACACAGGGTCAGAATTACTCATGAGAATCTCTGCTGGCACATGGCCCTATTTGCATACCCTATTTGCATACCCGCTGCAGCTCTATTGGCCACACAGACAGGTGTTAGCACTGGTGTTAGGAAGGGTCACTGTTTCTTCAGCCCAGCACCAGATGGCGGAGCTGGAGTGGGTTAAAGAGCCAATTTGTAAGAAAAGTCCTCATTTATAAACACCGGAATCACACCCAGAGGCGTGCAGAGGTCACACTGGGAGTGAGAGGTGCCCAGGAGCTGGGCTGGCTGAAGGGAAAGTGGAGTCCCGGCGCTCTCCCCGCCCCCGGGCAGGCCCGCCAGGAGAGCAGTGACGGGAGCTGCAGGCCCATCTGATGATGCTCCTTTCTGCCAGGGCACAAGGTGAAGGTGTAAGTGAGACGAGCACTGCCCAGCTCTACTGGACACCAGCTCTACTGGACACCAGCTCTATTGCACACCAGCTCTATTGCACACCAGCTCTACTGCACACCAGCTAGGGAGGCAGTCGACGCCCACACTCTCCAGGTGTGCATGTGCTGCTCCTTGAGTTGTGAGTACTGTTCACGGATACAGAAAAAAGTCAGTGCGACAGACAGTAGGCACAGGACACGCAACTGGCATGCAGGTCCCACGAACTCGAAGAACACCCTGGCGGTCCTACCTTTCCTGAATGTGACTCGCTATCACCGCGAGTCTGTTGGACCGGTTCATGAATAAGTGAGAATTTCCCAGCACCATCACTGCGTCTATGCATTTCGATAACGTGAACTATTGAAAGAGGAAGACGCCAGAAAAGTCAATTAGCTCTGCACACCCCTACATGAGCTCTTCAAATCACTGAGTTCATCAAAAATACTTTCAGGCAGAAAAATAAAATGCTGATTAAGTTCACTTTATTTTTCAAAAATAAAACAAACCTATTTAAATTTTCAGGTGGCAAAAGTAATGACTGTGAGCAAAAGTGAAGGCGAAAGGCCTTCTTATATACCAGTGACGAGTTCAAGATGAGCCACTTTTTCTGCAGAGGAATAAGGTACCACGCAGGGATGTGCGGTCTACCCGGCCATGGGATACTATGCAGCAACCAAAGGAACTGAGCTACCGGGACACGTAACAACACGGACAAGGCTCAGAATGATGATGCGGAATAAAGAAGCCAGACCAAAACCCCCCCGTAAGTACTGTTTGGTTCTATTCATGTAGAGACCTAGAAAATGCAAACGGATCAAGTAACAGACAACAGAGCAGGGGGTGCCTGAGGGGCGGGGGCAGGCAGAGAGGCGGGGGGGGGGGGGGGGCGATTACAAAGGGGCATGAGGACACTTCCCGGGGCTGATGGATCTATAGGCCCCTCATTTCCATTGTAGCAATAACCTCATGAATGTGTACAGATGTGAAAACATGTCAAACTGAACACGTTAAAGACAGTTCATTGCATGTCCATTCTATCCCGATAAAGCTGTTTTAAAAAGGCACCATTAATAAAATGAAAGACAAGCCACAAAGCCACAGGCCAAGAGAAGATATTTGTAAATCGTATATTCGATAGAGGACTTGTGTCCAAAATACGTAAAGACTTCTCCTCCAGCCCACAACCCTCCGTGCTGAGGTGAGGACTAAACAAACGAAAGAACAGAACTGTGGTCCTGGTTCCACAACTCTACTGGGGGTTTTACTGAGAATCACCCAATTGTACGTTAAAATGGGTGAATTTTATGGTATGTAAATACCTTATTCAAGCTATTTTTTAAAAGCAATATAAACACATACTGCTAAACTACAATTACCCAAGGGCCCCCTCGAGCAATCTTACCTGGGATTCCTTTAATGCTTGCTTCCCCCACCAAATTGGGTTGGTATCAACTATAATAACTAGAAGATTCAATTCATCTTCTGAAAATATGAACAAAAATAAAAAAAAAACATGAGCCCCATGGCAGGGAAGAGCTAACACCCTACATGCCTTTACGTGCCTGTGACCGGGCAGTGCTGAGATTACACGTCTAAGCTCCGTGCGTGGCCCTGAGCGAGCCCGCGCCTGTTCACTGGCCGCGTGTCTGTCTCTCCCGCTGGCCTGCAGCCTCCGCACGGGCCCGTCCTGCCGGCTCGCGGCTGCG
>NW_006294590.1:708012-712855 GCF_000327345.1 Myotis davidii | reverse complement strand
CCTGCACCTCGCACGCCCGGGCTGCTCGGCTGGCTGGATGTGGTTCCTCTGGTCCCTCTCGTGGTCCTGTGTCCGGGGGATGGGCCCTGAGAACCCGCAGACATCCCGCTCCCCCGCTTCTTGAACGTGGGGCCTTTGCAGTCCTGACCTCCCCAAATGTGGAGTAGGAATGGCTCCGTACTGGAAGAATCAGGCGTGTCTGATGTGCTCACCTAGTGTGCTTATCAGTGTTTTACTCAGTGAAACGCAAGGGCAAACTATCACACATCTAATTTTCACGTTAAGCAGATAAAAGCTGGTGGCCCCCTACCTGCACGTGAATAAGCCTGCATTGAATCGGCTTGGCCGAGCACAGACCTAGCTGCAGGGAGGGGACGGGAGACACTGATAAGGTGGTCAGCTGGGGCTCTCTCCGGACGTGGGGTCTCGGATAAGAGGGAGAAGGACCACTAAGCATCGTCTGTACTCCCATTGACCATTACTCCCCTGAAAGCCAAGCCCCTTGGAAAGAAAATGTTTAAGGTGAACCATGTTGACAGGCTCTGCCTCGCGCCCCGCTCAGTGTATTTGATGGGTCACTTTCTCCTCTCTCCCCAGAGTTAATCGAGTACTTCAAGTCTCAGATGAAAGAAGATCCCGACATGGCCTCGGCCGTGGCTGCCATTCGGACCCTGCTGGAGTTCTTGAAGCGCGACACCGGTGAGGGTCACCCCGCACACACCGGCCCCAGGACAGTCTCCTGACAACTGTGAGAGGCGGAGAGAGTGAGAGAGACGTGTCCCCGCGTGAGGTGCTGTCACCCCAAGCTCAGCCTCTGCCTTCACTGCAGCCTTCCTTTCAGCCTGGAGGGAGCCCGCAAGTTACTACTGTTAAACGGGTTCCCTCTCACAGATGAAGTAGACTTTGAGTCAGAAGGGACCGCTCTATATCCAAGTCCCCGTGAAGCTTAAATCACAGCAGTAGGTCAGCTTTCCAGTTGTGTATAGAGCTGTCCGGTGCCAGATTCTCTGCAGATGCCACAGAGAACGTTCTAGAATAAATTCTGGCAGTAAGTCTGTTCATCCCGATCGCCTGCCAGTTCAGGCATTCCAGTTGTGAGCATGTGGGTGTAGCATGGTATCTTGTGAAAGGGAAATGACAAGCCTTCTTTGATCCAAGGGGCTGGCCAGGAGACACCTGTCCCCAGGACGACCTCCAGTGTCTTCTCCTTGTGCTCCCAGTAACTTCCAAACACCTGGTCCTCACCTACCGCGGCTGCTTAATGTCCTCCGTGCTCGCTCTCTCTCGGCCTGCGCATTGGCCGTGCTGGCCTCTCAGACCTGGTTTGTGCCCACCTCGTGGCTTTTGTATTGTCATGATCTGCCCCTGGGCCTTTCCCACTGGATCTTTATGCAGCTGGATCCTTCCCTCTTAAAGGGCCCGCACTCCAAGAAGCCATCCCCGCTCACTTTACCATCGCCCCACCTTTCTTGTCATGTTTCTCTTTCCCGTCCTTGTTACACTCTGTAATGAACTTCCCTGTTTCGCTGGGAACTTGTTTCTTTGCTGCCTCTTCCCCTAGAGAGAGTTCATCAGAGCAGGGATCCTGTCTGCCTTGGTCACTGATGTATCTCTGGCATCTGGTCTAGCATAACTGTGCAGAGTAGATGGATGAATGAATGAATGAATGAATGAGTGAATGAATGACAGGCCCACCGAGGGGCTGTGATACTAAGATGGACGTCACATTTCTCGCGTGATCAATCCAGGGGAGACGATCCAGGGCCTGAGAGCGAATCTCACCAGAGCCATCGAAACCCTGTGCTGCGTGGACTCCTCCGTGGCCGTGTCCTCAGGCGGGGAGCTCTTCCTGCGCTTCATCAGCCTGGCGTCCCTGGAATACTCGGTGAGCCCGCCCCGTTCCTGTCTGCTGCTGTTCGGCTGCAGACATGCTCCGCTTTCCCTGGACCCCCTGCCCTCATGTGGCTCCTCCCTCCCTAGGATTACTCCAAGTGTAAAAAGATCATGATTGAGCGGGGAGAGCTTTTTCTCAGGAGAATATCACTGTCGAGAAGTAAAATTGCAGATCTGTGCCACACGTTCATCAAAGACGGGGCGGTGAGTAGATACCACCAGTATGGTAACGGGGAGCGAGGGCTTTGGACTGACGACTCCCGGGTGAATTCCTGCCCCTGCCCCTTCCGCGCCGTGTAACCCCTCTGTGCTGCAGCGCACTTGTTGCTAAATAAGCGGGATCACAGCACCTACCTCGCCGGGTTGTTGCGAGGTAACCAGGTGGTATGTGCAAGGACTGTGCTGGGCCTGGCACACAGTAGGCACGACATAAATGTAGATACGGCCATAGATGGTTGTCACTTTAAGCAGGCAGAGAAAAACACTGGGACGGAGTGGATGAGCCTTGATTTAATGAGATGCCTTAAGGAGTGTTTGTTACTGGGTCTGTGCTAAGTTGGTACAAAATACAGCAGCTCCCATCACTGGCTGATGCTGCCGTCTTCCTGGCAGAGGGTAGCCCTGGGTTGAGGTTTTTCTGAACCTCATTTCAATGACCAGGGAGGAGCGAGGAGCTGCAAGTGAAGGCGGTCGCCCGGCCCAGGGCTCGTAAGACGCTTCTTGCCACCAGCACACTTCCTTCCGCGTCACCCGCTCCCGAGCATGAGACACTGCGTGCACCTGGAGTGCCGGGGGCGGGGGGGCACGTCAGGCCGCCCCTGACGGAGCGTTCTCGTCCACAGAGGATCCTGACCCACGCCTACTCCAGAGTGGTCCTGAGGGTCCTGGAAGCGGCTGTGGCGGCCAAGAAGCGCTTCAGTGTGTACATCACCGAGTCGCAGCCGGACTTGTCCGGGCAAGTACCTCCGCACTGGGTCCTGCGCCCGGCAGTCATCCTAAGGGCGGACTGTGGGCTAGAGGCCATTGCAAGGAGCCAGGGCGTGCCCCGACCCGCAGCGTCCCGGCTGCCTGCCTGCCAGTTCCCACCCGGGGAAAGCCACGAGGCACAATGGGTCGCAGTGCGGGCCCCAGGGGTGACCTAGCAGCTCAGTCAGAGATCAGCAACTTCATCAGCTCCGTGACTCGTCATACTTCCCTCTGGAACTTTCTTGGGTTTTAGCTGATGTTCTCAAAATGTCATTTGCAGTAAGAAAATGGCCAAAGCCCTGTGCCACCTCAACGTCCCCGTCACCGTGGTCCTGGACGCCGCTGTTGGGTAAGCGCCAGCGTCCCCGGCTGCGATGACGGCCCCCACCCCTCCCAGGGCTGGCCGGGAGCTGGGTTTCCGGGTTGGAGGCCCGAGTCCCAGTCATAAACCTGCACTGGAAGGCGCCCGCCTCTTAATTAATAGCTGCCTGAAACCAGCAAGCTCGTTACAGGCCTTGATGGCGCACACAGACGCCAGGCAGGAGGGCGCTAGCAGGGCGGCAACGGGAGCCGTTCGCGTCACCTCTGGTGCAAGGGCGGGGGGCGAAGGTCAGGGTAAGGTCAGCAGAGGGTGGGTGCTCCCCCTCCATCCGAGGACACGGTGCCCTCTGTGGCCCTCGCCTCCTTCGTCTCAGCCATGCATCTAAGCCGAGGCCGCATGCCAGCGAGCCTCCCAAGGGAAAACGGGAGTCTCTTACAGCGGAAACGCGTAAGGGAGGGAGGGCTGTTTGATGGGCATTTGCAGCGTTCTCCCGGCGGCTGGCTTTAGGTGAACTGGCCTCCACGCACCTGAGAGCACATCAGGCCTTTAGGTCCCGGGTCTGTGTGTGTGGAAGCAGAACAGGGAACAGCACCACGTGGAAGGTGGCAGCCCGCCTGCAGGTCTTGCTCAGGTTCACACGTTTGTGCACACTGGGTGGCGGCGTGACGTGGGGTCATGATGGACACGGGTTTTAATGCGCTGACGGCAGTGCCAGGGCCACCTCGTGTTAAGTGCCCTGTGAAGCACGTTAGTTACAGGAGGAACTCACCAGGTGGAGATGAGGATTAACCTTCGCAGGGGAGGCCTAACGAGCGGAGAAAGGAGCGTAAACATGTCTCCTTACCTTCCTCAGCTACATCATGGAGAAGGTGGACCTGGTCATAGTGGGTGCAGAGGGAGTTGTTGAAAACGGAGGCGTTATCAACAAGGTAGGAGCCTCAGTCACCGTTCCCTCCCAAGGGTGGCGGTATACCGCGGGCCTAGGTCTCAGCAGCCATGCTGTGCGTTCGCTGCACAGTCATGTGATCCTCCTTTGCCCACCCCCTTGCTTCCCTGTCCCAGAAGCCATTGCAGGGGTCAGCCCAGTTTTGGTAAAATTCCCTTCTGCTTCGGAGACTCATCCATGTAAAGTAGGGAGTGTATTTTCTGTTTCCTCAAAACATGTTTTAACTGAAATTGGGGTTTTTGGCTGGTTTTTCTTTTCTGTTCAGTGTATCTGACATGAATAGAATGTGTTAAAATTTCTCTGTCCAGCCCGGCCGGTGTGGCTCAGGGGCTGAGCATCGACCTACGAGGTCATGGTCAGTTCCAGTCAGGGCACGTTTCACAGCAGGACGTGGTATTCGGTGGCTGTGACCTGCATTTCCCTAATGACCCTGGGCGCTGAGCATCTTTTCCTGAGTTTATTGGCCGTTGTGTATCTTTGGGAGAATATCTACTGTTTTCCTTTTTAAAAGCTCCTCTGCTGTAGTTCTGAAGTCAGAATTACGTGTGCTTTCTGTGGCCTCCCTTGACCTGCTGTCGGTCTCACCGGCTCCCCTTTCCCCGCCTTCCCAGATCGGAACCAACCAGATGGCCGTGTGTGCCAAAGCACAGAACAAGCCCTTCTACGTGGTGGCGGAGAGTTTCAAGTTCGTCCGGCTCTTCCCACTAAACCAGCAA
>NW_006294590.1:700958-706197 GCF_000327345.1 Myotis davidii | reverse complement strand
GTCTTGCATTTCCCTAATGACCCTGGGCGCTGAGCATCTTTTCCTGAGTTTATTGGCCGTTGTGTATCTTTGGGAGAATATCTACTGTTTTCCTTTTTAAAAGCTCCTCTGCTGTAGTTCTGAAGTCAGAATTACGTGTGCTTTCTGTGGCCTCCCTTGACCTGCTGTCGGTCTCACCGGCTCCCCTTTCCCCGCCTTCCCAGATCGGAACCAACCAGATGGCCGTGTGTGCCAAAGCACAGAACAAGCCCTTCTACGTGGTGGCGGAGAGTTTCAAGTTCGTCCGGCTCTTCCCACTAAACCAGCAAGACGTCCCAGACAAGTTTAAGGCAAGAGCTTTACGTATTTGAAGGGGTTGAATCTAAACTGAAACTTCTGAAAAAATGCTGAGAATGCGTCAGGGAGTTATTCCCTTCCCGTGGCTGTGTCTTCCGACATCGGGATAGAAAGATAAATTGGTGGCGGTGAGACAGAGTCTGACTGGGCCCCAGAATTCCAGCCTCTCGCACTCACCGAGCACTAAACGGGGGCTGGTGAACGGTGCAGCCTGGAGTCAGCTGCCTGGATCGGCTCCCTGACACTTCCTGCCCATGGGCAAGCCCTGTCCTCCTGAGCTCCGACCTCAGTGACCTGTGCAGGGGGAACAGCATGGGCAGAGTTAGCCGGTCAGAGACCACGCGTGGGCAGGCTGAGCGGTGTCCGCACAAGGCGGGCTGAGAATGGTTCTCGCGGGTCTGGAGGAAATGGCCCAGCTCATGGTGAGGGGACACGTGCTGTGGGCTTGTGGCCAGGCGGCTGCCATGACAGCCCCCCACAGCAGCAGCGCTCCCTTGTCAGTATGCCGCCCAGCTGGCTTCTTCCCATTTGGGGAGAGTGGCCAAGGCAGCCCCACCCCCCAACTGCAGAGCCCTGAGCACTTGGTGGGCAGACTAACGCGTGCTTGCTGTGTCCACAGTACAAGGCGGACACGCTGAGGTCTGTGCAGACTGGACAGGATCTCAGAGAGGAGCACCCGTGGGTCGACTACACGCCCCCCTCCTTGATCACACTGCTGTTTACAGACCTGGGGGTGCTGACGCCCTCCGCCGTCAGCGACGAGCTCATCAAGCTGTACCTGTAGGTCTTCCTGTACCTACAAGCTGTACCTACAGGTGCCTTCCTGCCTCGAGGTGACACAGCTGCAGCGGGGGAGGAGCCTCTGGACCGCACGTGAGCCAGGCCAAAGGGAACTGTTTTCATGAAGATTTATGGACTAAGGACTTAAAATCATAATTTTGGTGGAGTTTTTATTCTTTCCAGTCCTGTTTAAACATGTTCCCGGTTCCTGTGAAACTCAACCTAAATTATACTGATGGTTCCCAGACACTGTCACTTCTGTTTCTAGAAATACACGTTAGACTATTGACTACTTAACCCTCCACACCCCTCCCCTCGCCCTCTGCCTGCAGTGATTGGCCTCGGCCGTTAAGAGGATGCAGGCCGCTGACAGAGCAGGCGTTCCTCACTGCGCAGGCCCCGAAGCCCGCGGTGCCTCAAGGGGCAGAAACACCCGCTCAGGTAGCATCGCTTCCCCTGGTGAACACGAGCCAGCGCAGCCTGGACAGCATGGAGCCAACGGAGCAGCTCACCGCCGATGCCGCCGTCCAGAATGCTCAGAAACGAAAACTGTGTCTGTGAAAGATGTGGAGCTTAAAGGTTTTGGACCTGAACGTTTAGAAATTGTACTTGGGAATACGCTCAACATCTGTTCAAATAAGTAACACGAAACACTGACTGGTCTCACTCAGTGCTGTGAGCTGAGCCAGGCCCCGCTGTGGAGACACGTACATATACAGTGTAGTCGATTAGAAGGAAACAGTTTATTCAACAGAAGGCGGCATCTCTCCCAAAACATGACTAGCTGCCTCGATTTCTCAGATACTCCCCAACGACAGTCCTGGGGACCGTTCTTAGGACAGAAAGAAAACCCTGGGCCACTGGCCGCTCTGTGCTGTGCCCTGTGCGCTGCACCAGAGGGAACACGTGGCCCCCGCGCCTGTGTTCCGTGTACTGAACCAGAGGGAACACAGTGCAGGGGCGGGGCACCCAGGGAGCTTGGGAGCCTGAAAGCACTAGGGAACTTTAAAAAGCCTGAAACCAAGTCTATGCCAGCATCAGTGCATTAAAAGTAAGTATAAAATAAGCCCAGAAAAAATGAGCTCTTTAATTATAGGCGACCCGTCAAATAAATAGACATCTATTATTTACACCAAGTAACTTCCTCCTCCTGTTGGACCTCAGGCTGGTATGTCTGTAAAACGTTCAGGACGTGAGAGCCCCTCCCACCTCCTCCCCAGCCTGCAAGTCGGCCCGCCTGCCGGGTCTGATCGCCAGAAAGGACGTGCACTCCCCGCTCACCTGAGGCCCCGGAATCAGCCGTCCCCCTCCACATCCGAGGTCCCCAGACCCACTGTCCTGATGGGCCCTTTGGCACTCGTCAGCAAGCCCTTCTCCAGCTCCTCTTCGGTGATCTTGCCTTTCTTAAACTTCTTCAGCAGCCGCGTGTCATTCAGAAGTTCCTCCATGTCCTCGTCCTCCAGGTCAGAGCCCTGCGTGCAGGAGAGACCAAGCCCCGAACGCCTCAGTGACAGCGATCCGGGGGAGTAACACGCTCTCAGATGGGCTCCCACGAGCATAGGGCGTCCCCGTCACCACGTAACAGAACTGAGCTCCCCCGGCAAGTCCCATCAGAAGACACTCCCTCCAGGGCCCGGCTCAGAATTCCAAGGCAGAGAAGTCAAACCCCCGCTTTACCTCCTCCCTTTTCCTTTTCTTATTCATTTTCTTCTTCTCCCTTTTGGCCTTCTGCTTCGACCAAGCTTTATTTTTCACGAATCTTCTCCTCCCTTCGCTTTCCGTCTTCTCCTTCCTCTGCTGCTCCAGCAGCTTCTGCCGCTGCTTTTCCCTGATCTTATCTCTGAATGGAATGGTGTCCGTGTTGACGTCCACGGGCACGAAGTCTGGAAACTGCTTTCCCCTCAGCTCCGGCATCTTGGGCATCCTGAGCAGGGCGAAGCCTCGCGCCAGGGCAGCAAAGTCCAGATCTGTTCAAACAAGCACCAGGGTGAGACCGGCCCACGGGAGGTTCCAGCGGATCGTTTTTCTAACCAAATGATCTCATGATCTCATTGTAACTAAAGTAACTGCGTTTGTACTAAGAAGGAACACTCAGCAGCCAGCTCATTCCTCTACCCAAGCCCTAGGAGGCCTCCCCGTTAGATGTTTAGAAACAACCCCCCCGACACATGCCCAACATTTTATGAGACAGAGCAGCCTCGTGCCTGGGTGCCTGCGGAAGCGCAGCCGCCTCGGACAGACACAGCGCGGGCCGACGCCCGACTCACCCTTGAGTCTGAAGATGAGGCTGCACTCGTGCTTGGCGTAGGCCTGGACGAAGGACACGAAGGCCCGCATGCCCTTCTCAAACACGGCCCTGTCGGCCAGGGCCATGGCCCGCAGCTTCGGGAGGAGGTCCGCCGTGTGCTTCTGTGGCTGCATCTCCTGCAGGGGGCACTGCAGAGCCCACACTCACTTCCTGGCCCCAAGGCTCCCCCAGAGCCAGGGCCAAGACGACCGAGGGCAAAACAATCCCCTTGCATCTCAGATCAGAGGCCGCGGAGCCCAAACCCAGCCCAAGTGCTGTCCTGGATCCGAAAGTATTTAAAATTTTACATGACCACCTGACTTCTGGTTGGAAAATACGGCAAAGCCAGGTCCACGTTCCCACCCTTGTCCACCAGGGGCACAGCTGGGGCTGAGCCGGGGCGGCCACCCGCGCGAGGAGGCGGGGGTCTCCCCCGGCCAGGTCCCCCCACTTCCATCACCAGCTGGGCCCTGTGAGCCTGCACCCCCATCTCAGTTCCCGACCACCTGCTGGGAAAGGGGCGAGAAGGCGGCTTACCTTTTGGTTGATTGCGAGGAAGTTGACGTAGGACTCTTCCATGGGGAGGAGGAACACCAGCGCGCTGCCGCCGTGGCCGATGCGTGCGGTGCGGCCACAGCGATGCACGAAGGCACTGCGGACACAGGACACGGCGCCTGTGACGTGCTGAGCCAAGCACAGGCCCGGGGCCGCCTGACCACAGCTCAGGCCCAGCCCCGCCCCTGACCAGTGTGGACACAGGAGCCTCAGCAACTACATATCCATTGCCAGCCAGACAGGACTCTGTGAGGCACTGAACACGACTACACGGTGTTTATATTTATGCTTATCTGGTGGTACAGGCTGGTATGGTCCTAGTAGAAAATTTGGAAAACAACAAAAAGTATAAAAAGATGAAGATGACCTGTGAGCTTCTCACCGACAAGGAACCATTATTACTGCTCGGTTCAGTCACAGGCATTTTCTACTTGGAAGCATTTATCAGTCATACATACTGTTTTCCTTAACCCTCTGAGTGCCAACCAATATCCCAGGAACTATGCTAAAATTGCCAAGGCATTTTTGCTGATTTTACAGTTTAGGAAAAAAATTATGAGTCGCAAGTAAATGAAGTTACATACTCAAAAACATAAGGAAACCTTTACATTTGTTTTCATCTTTGACATATATTTTTTGCTGACTGTATTATAAAATACTAGTAGAAAAAAAAAATTGCCGATAGTGCTCCCAGAACTTTTGGCGAAAGACAGGAGCGCAATCGCGCTCCCCAGCACTCACAGGGTTAAACATGTTATGTCCATTTCTGCAGGAATTTGTAAAAAGTTTTTGAAAATGCCATTAATTGCTGCAAAACCTGGTATCACTACGAAAGAGCCATGACACGCCCACTCACCTACTTTTAATGTTTAATTTTCAACTCATCATTTTATCTGCCCCGAGACTCCCATTTCTATGTGGTTCCTAGGAGGGCAGCGTTCGGTCGTGCAGTACCTGGCGTTGCTGGGGGGGTCGTACTGCAACACCCAGTTCACCTCGGGGATGTCTATGCCGCGGGCCATCACGTCGGTGCACACCAAGACCCCGCTGGAAGAAAGACAGTGCGTCGTGAGCGGGATGCCGCCCTTCCATCGCCAGCGCCTTTACGTCTCAGCGAGGACAACATGGGACAGGTTCTGGGATCTCACAGTGACCACAACATGCAGGTCCCTGTTCTTACGGAGCTTACAATCTCTCAGGGAAGCTAACAGCTGGCTGAGGAAGTCGGCACAGCAGAGTGGGCTGGGCCAGGACAGAGGGACAGGTGCGCATCTGCACAGA
>NW_006294590.1:695748-700512 GCF_000327345.1 Myotis davidii | reverse complement strand
GGGGGGGGGGGCGGCAGCAGGGAAGTAAACCACGCCCACGGAGCACCAAAGGCAGAGGGACACACGGCGGCTGGAGACGCCGTCCCCGCCAGGCCCACCTCTGCAGCTTGCGGAAGCCCATGAAGATCTTGTTGCGCTTGAACTTCATCTTCCCATGAAGGCACATGATCTCCACGCCCTTCACCAGCGCCTCCAGGGCCTTGCCGTAGTATTCCACGCAGGCACAGGTGCTGCGAGGGGGACCGAGGGCTCAGGTGTGGGCCATTGGTCCCCTGCAACCAGACGCAGTGACGCCTGCCCTCCGGGAGAAGGCAGACGGCTGTGTGTGTCCACAGCTCAGCTCCAAATCCCCAACCCTCTCTGCCGACCAACTCCCCTCGAGCATGAGCTGGAACCCCCAGGACACGTGCCCACGCCTGAAGGGGATGCCGCAGCAAGGGGGCCCCGGCCTGAGAAACGGCTTAAACAGAAGTCGTCTTCCGTAACAAAAGCAACGACATCTTCAATGTGAAGTTTCACAGATTTCCAAACGCTCCTGCTTCCCCTCTGGGCACCGGCTTCTCCCCCATCACCAACTCCCAGGCTCAGCAGGTAAGCCAGGTCCCCCAAGCAGATCCACCCCAGGTATCTGGTCTGGGCGCCAAGTCACCCCAGGACGTCGCAGTGAGGGTGCACAAGAGGGATGGCCACGCAGCTCTCTGGGGCTCCCCGACCGTCTTCCCAACGGCTGGGCATCCAGCTTTGGGTGTCTGTGAGCTCCCTCTGCAGCGCCCGCTAATGAAGTTCACCCACGCCCCTTTTCACTGGGAAGGGCTCCAACGTGACGTCACACCTGGTGACGGGCCTGAAGCTTAGGGAGCAGCCATGGGTGGGAGGGCAGAGCCTGAGCTGAGGTCTCTTCCTTCCCCAGGGCTCTCCCACCGCACGAGGCTGCAGGTCCCACCCGGCTCCCTCCTGCCACTTAGACCTCCTCTCCAAGGCCTGGCATAGTGACTGCCTCACTCTGTCCCCACAAGTTCACGCCATGGGACACAAGCAGTGAGATCCTGAACGCAATCTGTGCCTCCTGAAGTCTTTGTTTTGTGTGCGTGTGTGTGAGTGTGAGTGCCAGGCTGTATTTCTCAGCTGGGGGTCAATATAGCCGCGACAACTGCAGAAACACGGCCCTGACGTTGCGGGACACAGAGCAGCAGGACCTGCCTTCCTCGGGACTAGGTTCTACAGGAGCTGAGTTTTCAGTTATTTGCAGCCAAAAGCATTCCTAACGGAGAAGCATCCTAACCGAGAACCGGGAGCCCCGGGCCCCGCCTCAGAGCCCAGAAGCGTTACCTGAAGAAGACCAGGTGCTTTTCCTGCTTATGATTGCGAAGGAAATGGACCAGCTGATTAAACTTCTCATCTGCCTTACACACCTGCAACGTAGAAGGAAGACGAGTAAAATAAACACAGATGCATTGACGACACTAATCCCCGTAGCGATGTTATTTCAGCCCTAATTTTAAGGGCCTGGTTTCCCGCACACACAGGACACGTTCACCAGACTGTCCAGCTGAAAAGTGAAGCCTTGTCAGCACCCTGCTTTAGCGGAGGGCACGTGTTCTACTTCCCCAGCTTTGCTGCGATGTAACTGGCTGGCAGATAAAACTGCACGTATTTAAGGTGCACAGTGTGACGATTTGATACACGTGTGAGTGTGAAACAGTGGCCACAAGGTAACTGCCTGGCTGCTGCCCAGCCAGGTGTGGCTCACCGGTTGAGCATCGACCTCTGAACCAAGAGTTTACTGGTTGGATTCCTGGTCAGGCCACAGCCCCGGTGGTGGGCCTGATACCCAGTAGGAGGCTTTCAGGAGGCAGCCGATTGATGTTTCTCTCTCATCAATGTTTTTATCTCTCTCCCCCTCCCTTCTTCTCTAAATTCAATAAAAACATTAAAAAAAAAACACACAAACTAACATTACCTATCACCACATGGTTACCTTGGTTTTCTGTGAGAACCCTTACGATCTGCCCCTTAGCAAATTCAAGTGCACACCCCGGCACTGAGTCCCGTCACGGGGCTGCACGGAGACCGCAGGCACCACTGTGCGCGAGCATCCCAGGGGCTCACCATGTAGTGGTTCTCCAGGCGCGAGGGGGTCTTCTGGGTGCTGCTGGCCGCCACGCCCTTCTCCTTCACAGAGATGCGCACGGGGTTCCGCAGGCCTGCTCGCACCAGGTTCTCCACCTCCTGCGTCTGGGTGGCCGAGAACAGGCCCGTTCTCCTCTGCTTGGGCAAAAACCCCAGGATGCTGTTTATGCTGCAAAAAGGGTGCAAACTGAACCCTGTGTGTCGGCATGACCAGCAAACATTACACGAGGATACTGAACATCACATTACACTCAACTTGGGAAAGCCTGAAAGAGAAACTATCGCAGTATTTACAGCAAATGTCACTGAGAGGTGAGGTGATGAGTGCCTTTTATTTCTTCTTTATGTTCCCACTTTTCCAGTTTCTCTATATAAGCACATAATTGTGCTTTCACAAAATGGGGCAGTTCAAAGAAGAAAGTGAAATTAAGACAAACTTGTTGAGACTAAAAACCAGTGAACTGCACATTTTAAATGGTTGAATTGTATGACATAGGACTCAGATCCCAATTGAGCTATACATACACGCGCGCGCACACACAAAAACTTTAAAAGAAACCATGGAGGGAAATGCATCTTAAGATGAAGAACTGGGCCCTGGCCAGGAGGCTCAGGTGGTAGGAGCACTGTCCTGTACACCAAAAGGTTGAGGGTTCGATTCCTGATCAGGGTACATTAAGAGGCAACCTATCAATGTTTCTTTCTCTTTCTCTTTCTCTCAACATATCCTCGGGTGAGGATTAAGGAAAAAATAAAATTTCAAAAGATGAACTGGAGTTTATATTGTGGGGTAGAATTTGAGGGAGCAAACAATCTAATGCTGTGAAATTCTTGTGTCCAATCAAGTCTGAAATCCAGTACCTGGCCTCGAACCCCATGTCCAGAAGCCTGTCTGCCTCATCCAACACCAGGACATCCAGGGACCTCACGCAGCTGGCCAGGTCCAAGCCCTCGGCCTTCCTCCGGAACATGTCCTCCAAGCGGCCTGGAGTCGCCACAATGATGTTCCCTCTTGGAAAACAAAGTTAACATTGACCACAATTTCGGGTCTTGGGGGTAATTTGTAATTCCAAACACATTTTATATCCGATCCCCGAAGAAGTCACCTAGATCCCAGTGGAGAGAAAGGAGACACGTGAGCGGGAGGACAGATGAATGGGGAACTCCGAGTGACGTGCGGGTGGAAATCCCAAGCCCCCATTTTAGACGTGTCTGCAACCGCTGGGCGATGCCAGGGAGATGCAGGCAGACGAGTGGATGTGTGCGGACCTGGGGCTCGGGGCGAGGTCAGAAACCACCAGGAGGGATGAGGCCACTTAGAGAGCCCGGAGTGACCAAAGCAGGGCCCTGAGCCCTGTGCAGTCACTGGGGAGAGCTGGGGGGCCACAGCCCACACGTCCCTGCTCCTGCAGGGGTAAGGCTCGCTGGAGGGAGGGTTCGGGAGGGCCGAAAGGAAGGAGCCGGAGAGTCAAAAGGGAGACTGGCCCGGAAACACCTTGTTGGGAGGGGAGTTCCTGGTTAGGCTGAGATCATGCATCCATTCCTCCTGGGTTCAGGGCCAAGGGCAAGCAAAGAACCGAGCAGCGAGGAAACGTACCCGTGTTCCTTAAACCTCGAGACATCTTCTCCGGGATTCCTGCCTCCGATCCAGAGAATCTGGCTGAAACAGGAAACAGGTCCTGAGCAGGCCAGGCACAGTCCCGGCCCGTGGCCAACAGGGGCCCTGCATCCCCTTTACCTGAACTGCGGGAAGGACTTCGTGAAATGCGACAGGACCTCATCTATCTGAACAGCCAGCTCTCGCGTGGGTGTGATGATTATGGCTCCAACCTGCGGGGCGGGAGGCGCGATGAGCAGTGCGCAGGGCCTGCAAGCTGAGCACATGCACCCGGACCCTCCCCCTCACTGCCTGGGCTTGTGAGAGCCCCGGTCCCAGGGCACGTCCACTACTTTCACTCAGCCCGTCCCCATGTTCTCGGCAGCCAAGGGGTGGTCCCCGGGCCACTGGTGGTCGGTGAGGTCTGAGAGGTTGGCAACCGCTGCCTTCAAGTGCCACGAACTCTGAACCAGCCAATATTGAACCAGTGCTCCTGGGGGCATTTGGGGTGAGGTTCCTGGGAGCCTCGGGTCCCCTTTGCATCCACCAATCGATATAGAGGTTTGGCTTAGGTTTCTGTTTAAAGACGACGATTTAAAATGTCCTCTTAACTCACTGACATTGAACTCAGCCACCAGCACGTCCCTCCACCTGAAGGCGGCTTGTCTAACACACTTCCTCCATAAGCCCCGCGACGGTCTAACAGCGAGGTCACCCGCAGAAATGCACACATCACAGCAGTAAGGGGGCCTCAGGCGGAACCGGGAGGACGGAGTGTCTCCTGTTCAACCCCGGGGCTGCCGGCCCGGCCCGGGGGCAGCGGGAGAGGTGGGAGCGGCAGATCGGTCTCCGGTGCAGACCGGCGCAGAGGCAGGATCCGCGCACAATGAGAACAGACTTCACCCCCGTTTGCTGTCTGAGCATCTGACCAGCTTCCCAGCCACCTGTGCGCGGCCCGGGCCGCCTCACCTGACTCCTCCTCAGCGGCTCCTCCCTCCGCAGGAGGATCTCCAGGATGGGGATGACGAAGGCGAGGG
>NW_006294590.1:690713-695252 GCF_000327345.1 Myotis davidii | reverse complement strand
ATGGTGCCCCGTCTCTTTCTCCGCCGCGGGAGGCAGAGGGCAGCACAGTGCCGCGAGCGGGCCGGAGGAATGGACCCGGGCCGAGCCCCCGGTTAACAGTAGGGGACCGTGGCCGGCACGTAACAGATGTTGGTTGCCTTCCTAGGAAGTTGCGATCAGATCCTAGACTAGAACGCTGCCGTGTTGTCCACGTGTTCCTCTTCGCTGGGGCACCGCGCACTCAGCGAGCTTCAGTGCCGGGCCCCATGGGCACCCCCTTCTCCATTAATGCGCGAGGCTTCCCCCACTGCACCGGGGGTTCCCATATCATCTCAGCGAGGCTTCCTCTCCTGCCAAAGCCACTCACCACGGCGCCTGCCGTTAGTGTAACTCAGACGGTCCTCTCCCCCCTGGAAGGTACGCCCCACAATGGGCGATTTTCCTCTGCGTCGCAGTGGCTCCCCTGGTAGTGCGTACACAGCCAGTATTTGGGGATGAATAAACATCTTACACTAAAGGAAGCGAAAAATAAAAGCCCAAGGCAGCAGTTTCACTGAAACACGTTCACCTCGAAACCCCACTGGGCACTTTTATAGACGGACTTGCGCAGAGAGCTCTGAAAACGAAGCCGGAGGGACGGGCAGCGCTGCCCCTGCGTTTGGGGCTCTGCTTACTACGTTCTGGACCTTCTCCAGGCCCGTTTATTTCCAAAATGAGAATAGTATCGCCCAGCGTAACGGTGGTTTTGAGGAATAAATGAGACCCACGGTGTCGTTCAGCATCCTGCCGGGACACTCCACGGTGCTCAGTAAATGCCGGCTTGGTATTGCTGGCAGCCCCCAGTGAAGGGAGGGAGGGATCATTCCTAAAGGAGAGGTTTAGTTTTCTGGTCACTCCACCTGGGAGCCTTAGGCAAATCCTTCTCTTAAACCTGTTCCCCACATCCATAATCCAACAGGTGGATGAGTAAATCATCAGCCAAAACTACTTTTTCCACATGAAATAAAAGATGTGAACATTGACCTGTGAAAGAAACCACACAGGGAAGCCTAAAATTGGGCTCCTGTTCACTATCATCAAGTTTACGGATATAAAAAGTAACACTCAGAAGCCATGGACATGTCTCATTTCAATTATGAATAGAAAACTGGTATATAATAAATGTGAATCAATATATAAAACAGAATACAAAGACTGTTTTTAAAAAGAATTGTTTATTTACTGAACCTGGGGCAGATTCGATACACAACCAAATTTAAATTTACATATTTTAATTCAATTTTGAAGTGTTTTCTCACACACGCAGAAAAACTGGCATGCAACAGTTGTCCTAAGGTAAAAGTCACCTTAAGCTGCTGCCGAGTATTTTCACCCAAGGTCGAAAAAGTGTTTATCCTGAACATGAAAACCGGTAACAAATTTAAATTAATTCTATAAAACTCGTTACTTGTAGTTTTACCTTTGCAAAGATCCAAAAAAATGTACAAGTAACTAAAATACATCAGTCACAACATAATCCTGGATCATCCCCACACCAAACCTGAGGCTCCTTCAATTTTAAACACATCATCAGAGACCAAGAGAAAGTCATTTCGTTTTATACAAAATAAAATTCACATGTGCCAAAAAAGACCCAAGAGAAACAAAACCAAAACCCTAGTACTGACAGTGCTGTCAGTACCCTCATTAACAAGTGGCCAAACGCCACTGATCAGAACTAAAATAGTGGCTGTGTCTCACTCACTGCAACGAAATCCAAGAGGCTTCGCCATGTGTGTGAGAACCCAGATTTCCCCAATGACGTGAATGCAGACCTCCACGTGCCCAGAGCAGAGTGTGTGCCAGCAGAGGAACAAGAGCTACGCCAGCTGCAACACCCAGGGAACTGGCTCTACTAGAGACTTCCTACAAGGTTAGGCAGAAATGACAAAAAGGTTATTAGCTGCTGTGTCATCAATTTAGTAAAGGTGAAGTCCTAAAGTTCAAAGTAAAAATTTAGGGGGGCGGGGGGGTTTGTTGGGTTGTCTTATCTTTAATGCAAAAACAAGATAGACAAAGTCTAAAAGAACCAAGCTGGTAGCACGCTCTGAAGTCACAGAGCTGCCATTAGGTGGGTAGAAAATGTCGATTCAGGCTGTTGTTTCTCATAAGAACTAAACAAAACGAATCTTTAATGACTTGAACTTCAGGATAAGGGGTCAAAAGAATGCAGTCATTTTAGTAAAGCACTACCCTGAACAAACTGCATTCTACTATGAAAACAGAAGATGATGTAAGGACTACATGCCTACATTTCACTTACAGTGTTCAAGCTCTGGAAGGGCCTGTATAATGAGGCAGAATTCAAATACATTGTGCCAATCAAATGTCAAATTCTCACTATCACTTCCCCAATATCTATTAATCACCAAAAAACATAGGCTGTGAATGTACAATTCAGAAAATAAAAACATACGAACTAAATGACATTATTATGACCAAGATGTTTGGTAAACAGTGAATTATGAGTTTCGGATCATCAGAAAAAAAGGCTTTTTAAACAACCCTCCGGACTTCAAAAAATCTCTTCAGGTAGTAGATCTGTCCCAATGTCATGGCAACTAAAACAAGAGCTTCGAAGAAGGACCAGAGAACCACTCTGCTGTTGGTGTTGTCGTTGACTGTTGACGATAAACAGATAAACACAATTTAATAACAATAGCAGAGAAGCATGAAAAATCGCCCCCTGCTCCTACCCTGTGTGAAAGTGACATTTGCACACCATTCATAGTACTTTAAATACTTTTGTCCCCAAGCAACTCAACAGTTAGAAGCAGAGAATTTTAGACTTAAATGGACCTTTAAGATTCAGAGTACAGTCAAGTATAATCTGCTTATTTCGTATGGGGAAGAGAGAGAGAGTTACTTGCCCAAGGTAACACTTCTAGGGTTAAAATCCAACCAACATTCTTTCTCCCTCACATTGAAACGTCCCTACATTATAATCTTTTTTTTTTCTGAATCAGAAAATTGACTTTTAACAAAATTAAGAGATTATTTCAAGATCACAGTTACCCAGAAAGCACTATTTACTAAATCAAAATGTGTAAGTCTCTTTAAAAAGACAAAACAAAAACCACATATTGATTGAGCACCTACTGTGTACATGGCATTTGTTCTAGGTGGGGGAGATTTCTCAGTTTCATGGACCAATACTGATATTCACTACCAACCCGGAACAAGTCTCATGATTTATCCCACTCAGTAGCTAAGGATTTAGTTCTTAAAGTAACAGTCATGACTATATATTTTATTCTGCTCGATTTATATCACATTCTTTCAAGTTTCTGATCAAATTCTGTAGCCTTAACTTTTTAGAATCACTAGGTAGACACAGCACTCAAGTCTCCTTTTTGAGTGAATTTCCTTTCTCCTAAATGCTAAGGGTCCCCACAAGACCTGCCACCAGGGAGCAATGTGCCAAGAGTAAACTGGCGCAGTACAAAGCTCTACAGACACGTCTACTCAAAAGATAGCCTCGCACGGGTGCTTCTTAAGTCAGTGCATTAGCATGAGGTTTGCACAACTTCCCAACGAGGGAACGGAGGCCGGCGGCGGGTGGTGCCGCTCCAGCGTGCCCTGGCTCCAGCATGCCCTGGCTCCAGCGTGCCCTGGCTCCAGCGTGCCCTGGCTCCAGCGTGCCCTGGCTCCAGCGTGCCCTGGCTCCAGCGTGCCCTGGCGGCGCCTGCCGCGGCCAGCAGCTCTGTGACCAGACTTACTTGCTCTGTGTATCCTCTCCCGCACTTCCATGTACTCCTGCTCGTGCTTCACCGCGGTCATGGCCACGGCCAGCTCGTTGATCATTTCCTCCAGCTTGTTCTGGTGAGCTGCAGGGGGGTTGGGAAACAGCACGGCTTAGGAATCTTTGAGAAATACGCAGAAAGCCATCAAAATCTTCCTCAGAGAAGACATACAAAAGCAGCTATTTTTAGAAAAGGCTCCAACAGCATTTTGGATCCCTGATGACAACTTAATTCTCAAAGCATTTCTTTAAAGTCCATTCCTAGTAAAAAAAATCTCTTTCAGGGTAGAAAACATAGTCCACAATCCCGACTAAAGGAAGACACCCTCAGGAATTATTCACTGAACTGCTGCTACGGGAAGCTCACCCAGGAGGGAGAGAGCGAAGGGCGGGAGCACAAAGTATCAAACTAAGCCAGTCCCGGCAACACCCTGGCACTGATCTATGAATATTAAACCAAAATCAAACCTACTCCTAGTGACGCTAATGTTGACTGAGGGGCAGAATCAAACAGACTCTTAATCTCGGAAGCTGAGCAGAAGACATTCCTGGGAAAACCCGCAGCCGCTCAACATCCGTCGGGAGCCGAGCGCCCACTCCCTGCGGAGGAGCAGCGGCTCTGCCAGGGGCCGGTGCCCTTTGGCCCGAAACGGGTCCCAGGGAACCGACAGCTCTGAAGGGCCAGCGCACTGTAGCTGCTCCGTGTGATGGCGATGAGGGAACAGGCAGGACGACATACGCCAGGAGGGCCCACTGGAGGCTCGTTACCAGCGCCCGGG
>NW_006294590.1:687368-690634 GCF_000327345.1 Myotis davidii | reverse complement strand
AGCGCCACGGAGGACCCTGCGTGTCCTGAGGAAGCCCAGGGCCCGCCACTGTCCGTGCTGGGCTGCCACTCAGACCCCTCGCTCGGTTCCCTCCGAAGCGCAGGGTTCCTCGAGGCGGAACTGGCGACACTGGGGACCAGGTAATTCTGCTGTGAGCAGCTGCCAGTGCACCCACCAGCCATGTGAGTCCAACTGGCTCCTGATATCGCCAAGGGGCCCTTGGGGGCAAAAATCATCCTGAGTGGGAACCACTGCGTTAGAGGAAGGCTTGACAGCTGCCATTCGTTGCCATTAACAAGCAAAAGCAAGAATTTTAAATATTGTGTTAAGGATTATTTAGAGACTAATTCAATATTCACATTCATCAGCCAACGGCTTCTAACTACTTAGAAAGGAATAATTTCCAGAAAACAAACAAACACAAAGCCCTTCAAACTCCCAATTCTTCTTGAAAATTAGCCAAATCCTACCCTGTAAATGGCCCTGAAAAGCAAGTGCAGGAATTACTAAGTAGTATGAGTCTCTAAGTTCAGAGACTTCAAAACCTAGCCACTTCTTTAGGATATAATCACTCTACTGTCTGCTCAGTACCTACAACAAACGTTATCAGGGCCATAGTATAAAATGCGGGGCCTGCTCCTTTCCAAGAACCCTCACCTGCAGTGTTAACAGCCCCTCCCCCCAGCGCTAATGTGCTGGCTCCTGGTAAACAATTCATCCAGAAGAATCAATTTAGGGCTCAGTGCGGGTCAGCTGAGGAATGAATAGAACTTTTGTCACAAAATCTAGACATAGCTCTTACAACTGTATTTCATATCCAACCAAGTTTCAAGTTAGAAAGCTTTAATAATCATTAAAACAAGGCTATAAAATACTTCCGACAAAGTCAATAGGACCGCTTGCTATTAACTATGTTTAAGACTTACTTGTCCAATTATAGTCGAATATGTCCACCCTTCACATTCACTTAAAAGAAACAAACAGTGCCACTAAAATGTCCATGGCTATTTTCCAGTGATATTAATTTAAAGTGACCTAACCTGTATCTCCTGTCAACCAAATAAAACCCACAAAAAACAATCACTCTAATTAGGTGTAGGGTTGTTGTTGTTTCATTAAGACAAAAAACACTCATGCCAACAAACCGAGGTTAGAAAGAAGGAAAGCAGAATTAGGGAACAGCGAGCAAACATGTGCAAAAGGCAGGCTGCTGTCCAAAAGCAATCCACCTACCATCCCAGGAATCTCCACCACCTAAAGGAACATTTAACATATGGACACACAAAAAATAAAACAAAATGTTTAGCCAAACTGTTCATGTTCACAAATGAGCAAACGAAGAGGAAGGTCAGGATGGGCAAATTCAAGAACAAGCACCCGCAGACCCAGGTAACGGCACGCCCACAGCACAGAGTGCAGGCTGCTGCCGGGCCGCTGTACAGAGCTACAACAGAAACACGAACTTCGGAAACGGCTTTCTGTGAATTGGGAGGTCTGGGTAAACAAGTGTGTTTCACAAAAGGTTTCTGACTTTAAAGACACGATGACACAAGAGGCAGGGGGGCTGGGAGGAAAATGGACAGTGGGTGAAACTAGAATAAGAAATCAAAATAAATACTCCATTCGATGATAAAAGTGAGCAGAATTAATATTCTCTCCTGGGAGGGGGCACCCGCTCCCGAGGGCCCGTCTCACCTTCTGTTTCCATGTCTTGTCCTTTGGGGGCCTCCCCGATATCAATGGTGAACATCACTATCTTTGGGGTCATGGTGGACATCCTGTTGCTAAAGCAAAACTTGTATGTTCCGTCCATGTGAGCAGCAAATGTGTATTTCCCACTGGATTCCCGGTCTCCTTTGTATATTCCTTTATTATCAGGCCCTGTAATCTGGAGGCAGGAGAGAAACGCAGATGTCAGGAAAGATGTCAAATTAGAAACGTGAAAGTGCGGAAATGTTGGCTGAGGAAACGTAAATTTCAAAATGCAGTCTTCACTTAGCCCCACCCACCGGGCTCCGGCCAGGAAGCAGGCTGTGTATCTGATCCCCTGTCAACGCTGACTACGTTTGTCTACTTCAACCTAAAGCAAACCCCTCCGAACGAGAAACGCACCTGACACCCCGTGTCTACGTGGCCTGCTGCCTCCCCCACCCACCCACACACACAGCCACTAACACGGAGGCGAGAAGCCTCACCGGCCGGCGTGGCTGTGGGTGAGGGGCGACCCATAAACCAGGAGGTCACAGTGCGACCTGCCCTGACCGGGTTTTGGGTTCGATCCCCGGTGTGGGACGTGCAGGAGGCAGCCAACCCACGATTCTCTCTCATCACTGATGTTTCTCTCTCTCCCTCTCCTTTCGCCTGAAATCAATAAAAAACATGTACTTTTTTTTTAAGCAAGAAGCCTCTTTAAAACTAAGACTTCCGAGCAAGGGCATCCCTGGGTTCCCTGGTTATCACTTCCAACCGGTGGAGGCACCCGCGTTACCTGAGGGGCCTGAGGCCCCGGGAAGGACTAGAGCAGTGATGGCGAACCTATGACACGCCTGTCAGAGGCGACACGCGAACTCGTTTTTTTGGTTGATTTTTCTTTGTGAAATGGCATTTAACTATATAAAATAAACATCAAAAATATACATCTTTGTGTTACTGTGGTTGCAGAGATCAAAACATTTCTATGTGTGACACGGCACCAGAGTGAAGTTAGGGTTTTTCAAAATGCGGACACGCCGAGCTCAGAGGGTTCGCCGTCGCTGGCCTCGATGGACATCAGGAGGCCGGGCTCTCACCAGCCGGGACCAGGGGGCTGGCCTGGCTCACCTCGCTCCCTCCCACAAGGCCCTCCGCTGCCCGCCGGGGACGGAACAGCTGACCCCGGTCACGTCCAGTCGCTCCTCCAGCGGCCCTTCTGCCCGGGCTTCGCGTGCACGGCGTCCTCTGCGCCCGACTCCCTCACTCGCTGCCACGTGGGAAACCCTTCCACCCGAGTAAGTTCATGCCCACGGGTGAATGTGAACATTAACTCCATGTGACCCCCCCAAAAAAAAGTTAGGGGGGAGTCATTCCCTCGGTTTAAAAAGAGGAAAAAGTATATCCGTTTGGGGGCTGGTTTCTTAACCTCCCGTTTCTCCAGATACTTCGCTGCAATCGCTCCCCTTACCATGCGGGGCCCATCGCCGCCTCCGTCCCGGGCGGAGGGGCTTCACGGCACGTCCCGGGGAGGCGGGCACCGGCGGGTCGGACACTCGGGCCGTTTCCGGGGAAAG
>NW_006294590.1:686284-686722 GCF_000327345.1 Myotis davidii | reverse complement strand
TGCGAGCGGCCCGCGCCTGGACGGTGGCTCCGAGGGACCAAAAGCCGTCGGCCCCACGTTCTCTTCCCCGTTCGCGCTCAGCCTTCCATTCACGTGGACCACGCAGCGAAGCGAACAGTCCCGAGGAACCTCGCCTGTCCGCTTGCAGTAGCCTCTTTGCATCGTTCAGAAAGATGGCGAAAGATGTGGAGGCAGCAGAAGGAGTGGGCCCACTGCACGGGAGACCATATTTGCCAATGCTATCTCAGATAAGGGTTTAATCTCCAACATTTATAGGGAACTCATGCAGCTTAACAAAAGGAAGATAAACAATCCCATCAAAAAAGGAGCAAAGGACCTAAATGGACACTTTTGGAAAGAGGACATACAGAAGGCCCAGAGACATATGAAAACATGCTCAAAGTCACTAATCATCCGAGATATGCAGATCAAAACAAC
>NW_006294590.1:684782-685699 GCF_000327345.1 Myotis davidii | reverse complement strand
TGGGGGCGGGGGAGAGTGGCCAGGGAGGGGTGGATGGGGAAAGAAAGGAGACATATGTAATACTTTAAACAATTATATATATATATATAATTTTTAAAAAATTGGACTGGAAGGAATGAGAGATGGGGGCCGAAGCAAGGGCTTCAAGATTTTATGTTGGCCTCCCTGCGCCCTGCAAAAATCGACAGGGAAAGGGTGGAGGCGGGTACGGATAGGCCGGGAGGGGAACATGAAGGGATGTTGACAATGTTTTACATCTTCACCTAAATAAAGGGTATATGAGTGTTTACATAGCTTTATAATCAAGAAGATGTATACTTACGACTAAAGCACCTTATTTTACTGTAAAAAAATTGTTTTAACTTTGTCCACATCCTCCAGAATTAGAATCCTCTCAGTTCCCCCACAGACACGCCAGACCCCCTTCGCTCTTGCCAGCTGCTAGGACTTTTTTTCCCTGACATACTCCTACTCATCCCTCAAAATCCAGCTCGCACGTCACTTTCTCTCGTCTGAATCCCTCTGCCCAGCACGGGGCCCCTTGCTCTGTGCTCACGATGCGCATTTGTGCCTCCTGGGTTATGGTTGGTTACCAGCCTGCCCCTCCCCACCCACCCCCACCCCATGAGGTGCTCTCAGGCCCATGGAAGGCCTCGCTCACGACAAGTGAGTTGAGTTCTTTGAACTGGCCTGGGGTGACACATGTCCGCTTTCTTTACCGGTAAAGGGAAGAACGCCGCATGCCTGTTTCTCTGGTTAGGCTCAGATGGCACCGCATATGTGCACGTGCTGCTTGAGGGACAGTTTCTTAAAATCATCGGGCAACAGGGGGCAGCAGTGGCCCAGTTTCCACCTTTGGTGTGGAGACAGGGGAGCAGTGATGAACTGTCCTGGCGAGAGAGTGTGTGATGGGGCCC
>NW_006294590.1:683085-684530 GCF_000327345.1 Myotis davidii | reverse complement strand
GTCCGGATGCGGTGGTGGCCTCCTGGCAGGTCGGTTCTGTAGTGTTATTCTGGGAGCCATCCCTGGAGGAGGCTCGCTGAGCCCTGAGCCTGCTCTTCCGGCCTCACCAACCCACGGGGACGCCTGCTTCCCTGTATTAACTCTCTTTCTGCTTAAAATACCTGCAGCCATTTCCTATTCAATGGAATCAGCTGATGGACGAGCCTTTTGACTTGGCAAGTCAGCCGACTCTGTGGGAAAGCACCAAGAAGACCGGGCGGCTGCCGTGGCTCAGTGGTTGAGCATCAACCTATGAGCCAGTGGCTCACAGTCTAATCCCTGCAGGTGGCGGGCTCCATCCCCGGCGTGGGGCGCGCAGGAGGCAGCCCATCCGTGGTTCCCTCTCATCATCGATGTTTCCATCTCTCCTTCCCTGCCCCTTCCTCTCTGAAAGCAATAAAAAATAGATTTGAAAAGAAAAGTGCCCAGAACACTTTTTATCTAGACATCAGGTATGTTCATTTTCATCTCTGAACGGATTAAAGAATATTTAAACCCCACCTGTCAGGGATTTTTAAAATGTGGACAATGAGTTGTCTGTTGTGGGGGTTTTATTTTCTAAGTCAGGGGACGCAAATTCAAATGCCTTCGGGGACCAGCCAGTTTGTCTGAATGACAGATGGCACCAGCTGCAGGCAAGAGGGAGCGGGGAGGACTGCGGCAAACTGTACTCCAGAGGCGGCTCCCGAGCACATTCAGCTCCAGTTTTTGGAAAACACGGCGGTGGCCAAGCCAAAGACACAGCCGGAAGCCATCTGTACGTTTATATGTTATATTACAAAGGCAATTGTTCTATCAAATGCTTAGAAGAGAGCCCGTCGCTAACCAGAGCGCCGTAAGCTAAGCCCGGCGCTATTCGCTACAGTTCCTTCCTGCCCAGGTCTTCCTTCCTAGCGTTGTCATGACTGCGCCTCAGGGGTCTTTCCATAGAACCTCAGAATGAAGGCAGGTTGAGACAAACAAGTGCTTTAAAGTCATTTAGGTCAGTTCGTGGTTTAGACTTTTTTTTATTTTTATTGATTTCAGAGGAGAAGGGAGAGGGAGTGAGAAAAAGAAACATCAATGATGAGAGAGAGTCATGGATCGGCTGCCTCTTGCACGCCCCACCCTGGAGATCAAACCTGCAACCCGGGCCTGTGCCCTGACCAGGAATCGAACCGTGACCTCCTGGTTCATAGGTCGATGCTCAATCATGAATCATGCCAGTCAGCAATAAAAACTTATTTAAAAGAGAGAGAGAGAGAGGGAGCCCTAGCAGGTTTGGCTCAGTGGATAGAGCGTCGGCCTGTGGACTAAAGGGTCCTGGGTTCGGTTCCAGGGGCACAGGCCCAGGTTGTGGGCTCCATCCCCAGTCTGGGGGCATGCAGGAGGCAGCCAGTCAATGATTCTCTCTCATCATTGATGTT